>NC_135479.1:141146208-141457520 GCF_052094955.1 Ictidomys tridecemlineatus | reverse complement strand
CCTCCATAAAGCAGAAATGAAGACCATGTCAGTCAAACAAAAAAAATAAATAAAAGTAGATGGACTACAGACAATAGGACATATAACTTCAATAGAACGCAATTGACTATTCACATTGATCTCTAATTTTGTTGCAATCACAATAAGTGACAACTCTCTTACGGGTGCATATTAAAATAAATAATTTTTTTAAAGGCCCAGGGATGTAGCTTAGTGGTAAAATGCTTGCTTAGCATGTGTTAGACTCTGTGAGTTCCATCCCCAGAATCGCCAGCACCAATACCAAAATGAAAAAAAGTGTGGAGTGATGAAGACATGTCAAAGAGACAAGGAACATAGGAAAGAGTTCCCAAAAAACAATGCTGGAATGATATAAACAATAAAATTAATATAGTATTAGATTACAACTCAAAATACACAATAAATATACATCATTTCACATAGGTACAAATAAATGAATGGAGGACAAATCTGTATAGAAGAGTTCCAAATTTATATATGTAGATACATCTCTCTGTAGGAAGTTGAGATTAATTTTCTTTCTTTAGTATGGGCTGGATTTAACAATTCATTTGCAAAGGATGAAAAGGGAAAAATAACTTTGCAGTTAAACCTGGCAAATACAGCCAAGCAAATACAACTGGCAAACAGTGACCATGGTTAGCAGTTACCAGTTTTATATTAATAAAACTTAATCCCTGATATAATGTAATGAGAAGCCACTTCACCTGTGTGTATTCATCCCCAAAACCCATAACCCTAGTGTAGTCATAATAAAAACATCAGATGAACCAAATTGAGGGGCCCATTACAAAATTCCTGACCAGCATACTTCTCAAAACTTTCAAGGACATGAAAAACAAAGAATAATTTTTTAAAAATTGTAATAGTAATAGTATTTTAGGCTATGTAAATTACACCTCAGTGAAAAAGAAATAATACCTATCTCACAGAATAAAGATTAAATGAGCTAATAAAGACTAAAAGCTGCTATTATTATCATTTTTTTAAAAAAAGACTCTATGATAGACACTGGGGAAATAAAAGATGACCTAGGTCTTCTCTAAGAGTCCACAAGCCAGAGAAAAAGACCAATACGTATCTGCTTAAATTAGGGTAGGCATGCCCTTTATCACTGCCTGTTCTCAATACATGCTTATTAAGTCACTCAGTTTCTTCAAAACAGCAATTTTCAAACAACAGCAATAACAATTCTTCAAAACATTTCAGTTTCAAGGCCTGCACACATGCATAGCAAGCACTCCACCACTGAGTTATATTCCCACCCTTTTTTTACATCTTTAAAAAATTTTCAAACAGGATCTTATGTTGGACTCACACTTGTAATCCTCCTGCCTCTATTTTCCAAGTAGCTGAGATTACAAGCACACACCAATGTACCTGGCCACTTTATATTTTAAGTGTTGAGGATTCTGTTATGCTTTGGATTTTAAATTTCCCCCCAAAGCTTGTGTGTTAAATAGGCTTGGTCTTAGGCTGATGGCATTACTAGGAAGTAGTGGAAGCTTTAAAAGGTTGGGCCAAGTTGGAAGAAACAGTTCTTTCTTTCTCCCTCTGGCTTTACTAGCCGGCCACGAAACAAGCAGCTCTGCTCCACCATGATGTTCTAACCTCGCTTTATAAGCCCAGAGTAAAGGGACCACACAACTATGGGCTGAAACTTATGAAACCATGAATCAAAATAAATCTTTCTTCTTTTTGGTTGATTTCCTCGGGTATTTTGTTGCAACGAAGGAAGCTGACTAATATATTCCAAAGAGTTTTTGTTTATGAGGGTTACACTTATATTTATTTTGCAAGAAATTAAAATAAGTTATTTAAAATTTAATTCACTTATAATAACAATAAATCCATTATATATTAAATAACGTTTTTATGAAAAACATTTTTTAAAACAAAATAATGAATCATAACTGTACATCATTAGTTAACATTTTATGTGTTTTTCCAGACCAAAATTTCAAGCAATTCAAAGGCAGAGACTTTCTATATATTAGACAATGAAGACGACTGACTCATGGTATCATGTTCCGTCCCCAAAGGAAATACTATTCTTCTTGAATTTATTAAATCTTTTATAAAACAGCTTTTTACTAGATAATATATAAACTATCCTATATTAATAAAACTTATCTTCGGAAATAGTTGTACTTTTCCCCTTATAACTGATTTATGGCCTTAGTCTTGTCTTTTCCATAAAGCAGATTTTGGGGGTTTTGTTTGAGTACTGCTTCTACTGACAGTGTCAAATGCCTAAAAAATGTCAAATGAGGTTGTAATAAGGTTCTTTACATTCTTCTTACATTTTATCCAGAAAAAATAATTTGTGATAAAATACTTATTTACCTTATGCTTTGTTCCACCATTACTCAAATATGTCTTTTAAAAAAAAAACAGCAAATAAATAGTGCCCTTCTTCCAGTCTGTTCAAACACTTTTTGCTACTTTTCAGTGACAAACAAGTAGGCGAAACAAAAAGTGTGCCCAAAACACACTGTACTCTTCTAATAGGCCCATTGTTTAACTGTGGCACAACTCAAGCACAAACAATCCCTCAATTGTCTGCTGAAGGAGACTAGGGGTAGTTAAATATATGGCAGAAATGAAAAAAGTAATGGTGTCTGGAACCAGTCAGTCCAACTTTACTGTAATCCACGGAGATCAAGTACAAGTCATATAAGTTGAAAAACATAATTTGAGAAGCACAATTCTGGTTTTTATCTTTAATTACAGTTTATATAAATAACAAAATTTATGAATGTAATAACAATCAGACTTCTAACAATCTTTCAATAAGCTGCAAAACCTTCAATACCAATGGCCCTTCCTCTACCCTAATAAAGTCTCAAAAATTTCTGAGAACACAAGCATTTGTGAAAATATACCCATATCAACTGAAAATGGCAACAAATATTATAAACAGCAAGTTCACAAATCAGAGGAAAAGAGTGTTTTCATTTGGTGCTAATAACCATAACATCAGGCCACTAGTAGCCAGGCTAGGAAGAAAAAACAAAAGGAAGACATAGAAAACACAATCAGGAGACTAGGAGGAGGGAAGGTAGGTGTAGGGGTGGGGGCAACTTTGCTTCAAAATCAAATAAATGTAGAGCTGGATAAAATACTGAACTGATAATTTATCAAATCTTTTTAAATGCATGAATGGAGCTAGTAATAGGGATGATTCCTTGGAGATCCAAAGCAAAGAGAAATCAGAAACTAAAATGAGCAAGCAATTTATTAATCCATTTCCTCTCAAGGGATTTGACTACACCCTGGAGACCTTAAGCTTCCATTCCAATGACTACCACAGGAAATAAAACTTGGTCTACTTAAGGTAAAAAATTTAAAAGGAATTCCTCTCTCATAAGGCTAGGACCTAAAAGGCTTTTAATATATAGGATAAATCAGAAATAAATCCCTCTGGACAGAAGGAAACAAGAAAACCTTAAGCACAAAGTCTGGTGATGGTAAGAAGGAAAAAGTAAATCTGCAAAACTTAATTTAAAAATACATTTTGATGGTCTGAATTCATTCCATCTAGAAGGTCTAAAAAAATCTTTTATCTAAAAAGTTTTTTTAAATCTTTTTTAGTTGTCAATGGATCTTTTATTTTACTTATTTATATGTGGTGCTGAGGATTGAACACAGGGCCTCACACATGCTGGGCAAGTGCTCTACCACTGAGCCACAACCCCAGCCTCCCCTAAACAGGTTTTAACTGCATATGGTTTCATTCTCTAGTAAGTGTCAGAAGTCTTAATTATATAAAGCCTCCCTGGAAAAAATGAACTTCAGTTCAGGCATCAAATAATACCTGAAGATAAAAGTTCTAAGGGAAAGGAGTAGCCCTCAGCGAAAACTCAGAACACAAGCAAGGCAGGCAAGACCCTGAGACTGGGAACTAGCCATATAGACTGATTACAGGAGATGATAGGGCAGAATAAATATACAAACCTAAAAATAAAGGCAGAAAACAACTACTGTGAAAAACCCATACAAAGCTTTCAGTAAAAAAAAGTAACAATATCAGAAAATTAAAAACTCAACATTTAAAGTTAAAAGGCAGAACAGACACAGCATAAGTAAAACGTAGTGAACTGGGAATGTGTCTGAAGAGCGAGCCTAGAAATGTAGCACAGAGAACCAAAGAGAAAATATAAAAGAGAAGATACGTAGGTTAGACAGTCTAATCTACATTTATTTGAGTTCCAGGCAATGACAGATTGTTTGAGGGGGTTGGCCCCTGGATAAATTAATAGCTGAGAATTCTCAGAACTTATAGTGATCATAAATCCATTAAGTTGACGAAATGAATTAAAAGCAGGATAAAAAATAATTTATGGGCTGGGGTCGTGGCTCAGTGGTAGAGTGTGCCTAGCACGTGCAAGGCACTGGGTTCAATCCTCAGCACCATATAAAAATAAATATAATATTGTGTCCAACTATAACTAAAAACTATTTTTTTAAAAAATAATAATTTACATGTAGCCACATTATAGCAAAATAACATCAAAGACAAAGAATTGTTAAAAGTTAGCCAAAAGAGAAAAAAAAGACAAACTTTATGGACACAGCAACTGAAGTGTCAGCCTACTTCTTGCTATCGACGATGAAAGCAAGAAAACAGTGGAATATCTTCAGTACTGTAAGGGGGAAAGTTGCCAAAAGAAACTGAAGATTCAACTCAACTATCTCAAGAATGAGGTAAGACAGAAACAAAGAAAAAATTTAACAAGATGGGCATCACTCTGCATACATTTTTATATGAAAAAGAATTAAATGAAATCAACTGATTTGGAAACCAATACCAAAAAGATAACTGGAGGGGGAAATCCCTTAAGTTTATATAAATAAAACACACCTTCAATAAACTATTAGAACACACTTAGAATTGAATAAGAAATTTTAGAACTGTATTAAAGTACAAAAGAGATTACCAGAGGCTACGGAAAGGATGAAATAGGAGTTACTGTTTAGTGCATACAAAGTTTGTTTGGGATCATGAAAAAATTCTTGGACATGGATAGTGCTGATGGATATGTAATACTGTAAATGTACTTATCATCACTAAATTGTACCCCTAAAATGGTTAGAATGGTATAGTTTATGTTCTATATTATTTTACCATAATCTCAAAAAAAATATAGGATATGAGGTTCTTAAAGATAATTATAACTCTGAATTTTTATATGAAAAAGCATTAAAATTAATGAGTTAAGTACCCAGTCTAAGAAGTCCAAATAATAGAAAAAATAAACCCTACGAGGGTGAGAAGGAAATAATTGGGATAAAAGCAAAAATTGCTGCATAAAAGACTAATATACAATAGAAAAAAATCAGTAAAGTTAAAAGTTGAGTCTTAGACAATACTAGTAAAATATGTCTGGTGGCATTAATCTAAACAAAGAGAGAAAGCACAGATAAACAGTATTAGGGAAAAAAAGTGATTCTACTGGGATTCAAGGAGCAGAGGTCATGGATGTCAAATGTTCTATAATGTACTTAAAACTCCTAAATGTTCTACCATACATAATTTATATCTTTTAAAAAAAAATCACAATTCTCTGAACCTGGTATACAGGTTTTGTTTTGTTTTTCACATTTAAAAGACTATTTTGAAAATCTGTATTTTTAACATACTCAAATTTTCCAGCTATGTAACTTCTATCAAAAATAAGTCAGTACAAAGAGCTTATACTTTGTTTTGTTCAGATTTTACCAAGAGGCCTAATCACCATTTGGAAAATCATATCACCAAGAGTACTATGCTCATTCTAAGTCACCAAACTAGTCCACATGTGTGAGACTGCCCTGTAGCCATGCCCACATATACATACAAGCCTCTGAGTACTTCAGAATGACTTTTTTGTGTGGTCATGATCAAGTATTTACAAACAGAAATATATATATATATATATATATATACATATATATATATATGTTTTCTTTTTTTTTCCTATTACAGTTAGGGCATTCATTGTTTTTTTTTTTTTCCCCCTGAAATTCTGTGGGGTGGGTTTAACAAAATACGGTTTACATTTAATATGAAAGCAGTGTAACAGAGAGTTTAAGTTACAGACCCAGATATCCTATTTCTGGGAGTCTATTCCAAAGATTTCACTGGCAAAAATACAAAAAGACATACATTAGGCTATAATTGTAGCATTATATGAAATAACAAAAGACTGAAAGCAATTCCAATGGCCATAATAGTAGATTGCCTGAATTAACTATATCACAAACTAAGGGATTATGAAGCTACAAAACAAATCCTTGACACCAATCTCTAATACAAAAAAAAAAAAATCCATGAAAGAAATTAAAAAGGACAGCAAGAGGGAAAAATCACTCCATATATTGCTATATTCACCAAAGCATATTAGATTAAAATGCAAGATGGTGTTGGGGGGGGAATATATATGTATATGTGGTACACACACACAGCTTGTATATAACTATATATGTATATATATAATGTGTATATATAATGCTATCATTTACTGAAGGGAGTGGGGAAGGATGAAATTGGCATATCAATGTATACGATTATATTTTTTTTTAAATGGAAGAATGCACCATAGTTTTCCCAGCTTTGAGACATAACTGACAAAAATTATACATATCACATGATGTGATATACACTGTATAATGATTACTAACACATCTGTTACCACCTATAGCTATCATTTGTGTGGAAGTGTGCATTTAAGACCTATGTATATATATTTTAATGATTACTTTAGGAGTGGAAGGGAACAAAAACAGGGCACTGAGTTAAAAATTGGATTTTTTTCTTGTTTTGCATACTTGATACACCTTTGTAAACTATATAAAATTGCCAGCATAAGCAAAACAAATAGTGCCTGTAATATCAGAAACCCAATATAACAATCTATTTTTTACCAAAACAGTCCTTGTAATTTTCAGTTCTCAGACAACACAGGAACCTTGCTTAGCTTTACAATTACATGAAACAAGGACCAAATATTGAATAGAATTGAATGTAAATTAGCAGTGCTGAAGATTCTCATTTCTTCTGTTTTTTACATGTTCAGAGAATGACATCCACAATGGGATCTTCACTATTATGACACATTTAGCAAATACCAAATTATGATACTGCCCCTATTATCATCTATTGTTATGTATCAGATTTCCTTTCCTGAATTCTCTGAGAGGACATTAAATCTATAAGTCTTTTTAAATTCCTCCAAGGCACCTGGTAAATTACTAAATACATCATAAAAATTCAAAATGTGCTTTTCAAATAAATAATGTTACTCATTTTAAGAAAAAAAAATATATATAGCCACTATTTAAGCTGTCTATTGAAAGCCAATTCAACTTTTCCTTTTTAGTTCCTTCCTTCAGTCACTAAATAATCTATATTAAATATTCTTTCACATTGAATGGGGATGGGAGATTCCAGGATGTGAAAAGTGCTTTGAAGAGTTTTAAATTTATTATTATCATTAATTCTTTTGTCTCTCTTGGTATGTTATATTAGAAGAAATAAATGTCATTATTTGCAAATGATTGCCTACAAAATGCAGGCTAAGTGTTATGGTTAGGATGTGAGGTATCCCCCAAAAGCTCACGTGTGAGACAATGCAAGAAAGCTCAGAGGAGAAATGACTGGGTTATAAGAGTCTTAATCCAATCAGTGAATGAATCCTCTGATGGGAATTAGCTGAGTGGTAACTGAAGTGGTAGGGTGTGGCTGGAGGAGGTGGGAATTAGGGCATGGCTTTGGTGTATATATTTGTGTTTGAAGTGGAGTCTGTCTTTCTCTGCTTCCTGATGTGAGCTGCTTCCCTCTGCCACACTCTCCAGCCATGAAGCTCTACATCACCTCGAGCCCTGAGGAATGGAGCCCGCCTTCTATGGACTAAGCCCTCTGAAACTGCGAGCCTTCAAATAAACTTTTCCTTCCCTACAGTTGTGCTGGTCAGATCCTTTAGTCATAGCAGTGAAAAAAACTGACTAGAACACTAAGTGATAAATTATTAGGATAAATGCAAATTTGTAGGACAAAGAGGAATACACACAAATTCAATTGAATTTTTGTATGTTGAACAGAAAATGAAATGGAGAAAAGATACCATTTACAATAGCATATAAAAATATGAATTTCCTAGAACAGAAATTCCCAAACATTCTTGGTTCCTAGTACATTTAACATCCCAATAATTATTTCATATTGCCTCTAGGCCAAAAAAAATTCCAGTTTCATTTATTTAGGAGTCAGGTTGAAAAACTTACTCTTAAAACTTACTATTAAAAAATAGACATATTGAAAGAAAATGATTACTTCATTCTCAATCACAAGTATTTCTGAAATTCCTAATAAGGTAAAGTTACATAAGCCCTCTGTCCAAGCTCTGAGTTGTGGGAATCCAGGTAAATTGAGACTACTATCTTATATCAGACCAAAAAAATTTTAGACAAAGATTTGATATTAAAGTTAAAATTCTCTTAGATGATTATATAGAAGTATATCTTTATATAGGAAAATATCTTCATGTTTAGAAAGCACTGTGAGGAAAAAGACTATTAAATATGACTACATTCTGGATTGTAGAATACAAAGCTACAAACCAGGACTACAACAAAAGTAATTGATAAAAATGTATCATATCTTGGATAAAGGATATAAGTGATCCAATAAATAACGAACAAAGGACAAGAGCAAGCATTTCACAGAAGAGGACAAAGAATAAACACATACGTGAGAATATGCCCAATCTCAGAAACTGTGGAAATAAATTAAGGCTACTAGCAGATACCATTTTATATCTCCCATGATGACAACCATTAAGAAGTCTGACCAAATATAAAAGTGTTAGGTATGTGGCTCAAGGAGAATTTTCTATATTGCTGGCAAGAGTCAGCTAGAACCCTGATCTTTTTCTTTTTTTCTTTTTTCTTTTTAGTTCTACATGACAGCAGAATGTATTTTGACATATTATACATACATAGAGTATAACTTCCCGTTCTATAGGTTGTACATGATGTGGAGTTTCACTGCTCGTACAGAACCCTATTCTTAAGAAGAACAATCATGTGAAAATTTGGGGTCAAGGAAGAGATAAATTCAAAGATACAATGTTCCATCAGAAAATCTCTTCTAGCTGGATGCAGTGGCCCATGCCTGTAATCCCAGCGCCTCAGGAGGCTGAGGCATGAAGATCATTGAATTCAAAGCTAGACTCAGCAACTTTACAAGGCACTTAGCAACTCAGTGAGACCCTGTCTCTAAATAAAAATACAGAAAAAGGCTGGGGGATGTGGCTCAGTGGTTAAGTGCCCCTGGATTCAATCCCTGGGAAAGAAAAAGAAAAGAAAATCTCTTCTTAATGATCACCTGAAAAACACCAAAACAATACCTATTTTCTATTTGACAAATTTGTTAGAAAAATTCTACAAATAAACTTCATATAGTTTCAAAAGCAAAAGACAGAAAGCTCCTCAGAGTATTCCTTTATGAAATTTAGCATCTCAATAACATTTTTTTTATGTAAACAAAGATACAAAAGCAGCCGTAAGCACCATCGTAGAAAGCTTTCCCAGCACACCGTACCCACTAACTGGCCACATTTTATTGAGTGATTAACACTGGATATATCCCTGTAGACAATGGAGCGGAATGCTTTTCCTTTGAGGAAAAACAGTAAGTTATCTTTAATTTCAAAAAACCAATCTATTCATCTTACAAGTTCTCTCAAACACTGCTTATTCCTTTATTGCCATAACCTGACATGATCTCTACTCCTCTGAGATCCTACAGCACTTAATGCCATTCCTATGCTGATTACTAATCTAATGCCTCTCAATTCCACATCATCCTTTTGGCCTACTCTGAAAATGGAAAAGGGCCTGTATTTTTCTTTGGCCAGATAGCACAATAATAAGTTTTGTCAGTAGAGGGCGCTGGAGACATTTCAGGGAAAAAAAGAATTTTACTTCCTGGTTCCACCAAACTCCTCAGAGGCAGGTGGTTCTTCCAGTGTCAGATTCCAATAGGACAAGGTGGCCAGCAGCACCCAGTTCAGGTGGAGCCCCATTCCAGCAGCCTATTCCCACCTACCCCTCTTGTGCAGTTTTGTAGCAGAGTTAACTGTGAATAGCTTTCCATGACATCCTACAGGCAGATGTCCAGCAACTATAGCTAACACAAAACCACTAAATGGCAGAGATTTCTCTGCTATTACAGTGATCCACAACCATACTCTCTCCCACAAGGTTCAGAGCTTATAACTAGAAGGAGGGAGGGCTTGTCTCTGGGTGCTCTATCTCAACCCTGGTGGTAGTAGCCACTGCTTTTGTCATTCCTGTGTTCTTTTATTTCTTACTTCTTAATTTCTTATTATTCTATTTACATTTTACTAGCTAATTCTTCATAATCCTTCCATTCCCCTGTTAAAAGTCAGTCAATCGTTCTTTTCATGTTCAAATTGCTTTTGACTAGACCTGGAATGATACAGTCCATCAATATGATAGTTACACACTTCCTTTAATGTTGATCATCTGCTTTCTAACTTTACTTCTTTCTTTCTACAAAATTATTAACTGCCAGGTAAGGCAGAACACACCAGTAATTCTAATAACTTGGAAGGCTGAGGCAGGAGGATCCAAGTTCAAGGTCAGCCTCATAACTTGGAAAGACCCTGTCTCAAAATGAAATTTTTTAAAAAAGAATACTAACTGGCTGGCAAAGAACACCTTCCATACTTCTCTGCATCTATGTACAACATAATACTTTCAACAAATGTTTATAAACTTTTAATTCAAATAATGATGCAAAAATAGCCCAGAGACCTTCATTAGTTTAAAGGCACTATAAACAAATAATAACCCACTTTGTTTCAGAATCTTCACCGGAAAATAAATTGACAATGCTAAGCCTTATAAATGGAATAGTATGAGAGGCTTTCTACTTTTGGTTTTAAAATATATGAATTTTAGCTGTATAACTTATCTAACAAACTTTTTCATACTATGGAAATATTATTTGGATAACAAAAGGAATGAAAGCTGGGCATGGTTGTAATTGCAGTTACTCAAGAGGCTGAGGTAGGACTATGACAAGTCTGAGGTCTTCTGGGCAACTTAGGAAGACTGTCTCAAAATAAAAATTGAAAATGGCTTAGGGTATAGCTCAATGGCAGAGTGCTTACCTAATATGTGGGAGGCCCAAGGTTCCATCCCTAGCACTAAAAGGGGGAAAAAAGAAAGGAAGTACTGATTCATGCTACAAGAAGGATGGCCCTTGGAAACACTGTACTAAGTGAAAGAAACCAGTCACAAAAGACCACATATTGGATATATATGTCCAAATAGGTAAATTTAAAGATAAAAACAGATTATTGCTTGTTTAGGGGTATAGGGGTGACTATTCTTGAATGGGAGTTTCTCTTTGAGGTGATTCAAATATTCTGGAATTAGTGGTGATGATTGTACAATCTTGTGAATACACACACACACACACAAAAAAAAAAAAAAAATTCACCTTAAATGGTGAACTTTATCACATATGAATTATATCTCAGTCCTGTTTATAGCCATACCACCCTGAATGTGCCTGATCTCCTCTGAATTATATCTCAGTCTTAAAATTTTTAAGTGAGTTTTTGAGGAAAAGAAAGCAAGTAGTGGGAGGCAGACACATCAAAGTTAAGATGGACACTGTGGCAGAGATGATGAGTTTGTCTCTGGTGAAGTAGATACTCTAACAGGCATAGTGGTACCCTCCTATAATCTCAGAGACTTGGGAGGCTGAGGCAGGAGGATCCCAGGTTCAAAGCCAGCTTCAGCAAATCAGTGAGACCCTGTCTCAAAATAAAATATAAAAAGGGCTGGAAATGTGGCTCAGTGCTTAAGCGCCCTTGGGTCCAATCTCTGCTACCAAAAAAAGAAAACAAAATGACAGTCCAAGAGCAATTCAAAGAGTTTTTTAAATGATTTGAAGAAATGGAAGCATCACTGGAATAACCACATGGCTTTTCAATGGGATTACTTCTGAAGGTGACAAAACCACTTATAGTTTTTATTATGTTCAGAAATAGAATCACTTTCATGATTTCTTAGCTGTGTCTCCTACATTCTATGCTATTATACTTCATGTGAAAAGAAGGCTGACAACAGTCGTCATTTTAGAAAACAAAAACTGCTGCCTGGATTATTTATTTTTGCTAGTAACTTTCGTTATTTTTTTAATATTTATTTTTTAGTTGTAGTTGGACACAATATTTTTATTTATCTATTTATATGTGATGCTAAGGATCGAACCCAGGGCTTCGCGTGCTAGGCGAGTGCTCTACCACTGAGCCACAACCCCAGCCCTTGTTCTTCTTCTTAAAGGGGATTGCATGCAGGGGCACTCAACCTTTGACATCTCCAGTCCCTTTTTTTTTTTAATTTATTTTTTGGTACTGGGGATTGAACTCAGGGATGCTTAACCACTAAGCCACATCCCCAGCCCTGTTTGTTTTTTATTTTGAGGCAGTTTCTCAGTAAGTTGCTTAGGACCTCGCTAACTTGCTGAGGCTGGCTTTGAACTTGCAATCCTCCTGCCTCAACCTCCCAAGCCTCTACAGGCTTACATTACCTTGCCTAGCTATTTCTTTTATCTTAACATTCATCTCAATGAACAAACGTGTCTTCTCTAATTATGGTATAAACTCTCAGAGCACAGACTCAGTGAATTATCTGGTTGACCATTCTATTAATACATAGCATTGTGCCCAGGCCAGAGTAGGCAATGAGTTATTATTTGTTGAACAAATAAATTGGTGAATTAACAGATTTTGTTTGTGAAGGCATAAGAATTAAAGGGTTTCTTCTTCTTTAGAGTAATGAAGGTCCAGAAAACAAGAAGACACACACATTCACTATCTTCTTGAAGGTCACTATTCTAGAAAGTGAGGACAATTAAATGGAAATGGGACATTTAATTAATTGTTCTAACTTTTGATAAAACAGATCCAGAAACCTCACACCTAATAATCATATGTTCAAGATGAGACCAGGACTTTAAATAGTCTAAATTCTTACTATTCAATTTCCAATACAAGTATCACTTGGTATTTATAAGAGATCATATTCCTAACCAGAAGATAGGATTCCAGGTAGGAGGAACAATAAGTATAACCTAGCTTGTGAGACAGTAAGGACAATCTTGCCTATGGTAGCAAGTAGTAGCAAATAAAGACTATGCTGAATGGGCCCAGAAAATTGTAGGTACTGGGCAATTGGAAGCACCTGGAAGTTGAGGAATGTTGTTTATATTCTCTTTGTTTGCTTGTTTTTGGTATCAGAGATTTGAACCCAGGGTCGCTTACCCACTGAGCCAAATCCTCAGCCCATTTTATTTTGAGACAGGTCTTGCTAAGTTACTTAGGGCCTCACTAATTTGCTGAGGCTGCTCTGAACTCACAATACTCCTGCCTCAGCCTCCTGAGCTGCTGGGATTACAGGTGTGTGCCACTGTGCCCAGCTTGTTTTTATTCTTAAAAGTAGTATGTGATCATTATAAAAACCTCAAACAGAGATTCCTGCTTTCTTCCCATTTCCACACTAGAATAAGAAACAATAAATTAAAAAACATATTTAGGAGGAAATAATAAGAATTCTTAAGTTTTTCCTAATTAATCCATTCATTCAAATATGTGTGTGTGTGTGTGTGTGTGTGTGTGTGTGTGTGTGTGTGTGTGTGTGTGTGTGTGTATGTGTGGTGCTGGGAATTTGAACCCAGGGCCTTGTGCATGAGAGGCAAGCACTCTACCAACTGAGCTATATCCCCAGCCCTCAAATATTTATTTGGTGCCTAAAATGTAACAGGTATGAGAGATCAAAGACTTGAGTCTTAGTTGGACATTATAGTGTAAACCTGTAATCTTAGCTATTCCAGAGGCTGAGGCAGGAAGATCACAAGGTTAAGGGCAGCCATGGCAACTTAGGGAGACACTGTCTTCAAATAAAATTTAAAAATAAAAAAAAGAAAGAAGAAAAAGAGAGAGAAAAGTCTCACAGTAGAGTGGGTAAAGAGAGGTGATGGGAGGGGAGGGGAGGGGAGGGGAGGGGGGTTAGGAAGGGTAGAAGAATACAATAGACACTAGTATGGCTGTATGTATAAACGTTGCTGTAAAACCAATGTGATACTGAAATCTGTACACGTGGAAAAATAAGAATTCACACCCCATTTGAATCAAGTGTATGATATGTCAAGATAATTGTAATGTTTTGAGCTACTAATAAAAAATTAAAAAGTAAAAATAAATAAATAAAAAATTTAAAAAAAAAGAAAAAAGGAAATAAAGGGTTGATATAGTTCAGGGGTGTTTTCACAAGGTACAAGGCCTCATACTACAAAATAAAATAAAAAGTTAGTCTTGGTTTTGAGGTCAGTCAGGGGGAAAAGGGCAACATATAACACTCAGCAATGAAGTAAGAGCTGAAAGAGATCAAAGAAATACAATGGAAGAAAACCCAGAGGGCTGGGGATGTGGCTCAGTGGTAGAGTTCTTGCCTAGCAGGCCTGAAGCCCTGGGTTCAATCCCCAGAACAAAAAAGAAGAAGAAAATATAGATAGATAGATAGATAGATAGATAGATAGATAGATAGATAGGTAAGTAAATAAATAAGTAAATAGACAAAGAAATCAGATTGGCTTTTGAAAGATGGGAAGGAATCTGCCAGGCAAAGAGAGGTCTCTGTATACAGAGAAAATGCAGGAGTAAAGAAATTGTGTAATTCAGATGTGATCTTTATTTTTTATTTATTTATTTTTTGCTTCTTTCCTTTGGCCTGTGCTCCATCACCACACTAAAAAGTGAAACATGACCAAGCATGACGAAACTAAATTGATGAGGCTCAGAAAATGCTTTAGTACTATCTGTACAGTAGAGAATGGGGAGAGAACAGGCAAATAACAACAAAGACTACTAAAAAAAGTAGAAAGAAGAAATGCATTAAACACTATTAAGTCTAGCTTGTCTAAGTTTAGCCACAAACTCGGAATGGCAATTCAAAATGGAAAAATGGGGGCTGTGTTGTAGCTCAGAGTGGTAGTCTCGCCTTGCATGTAGAAGGCACTGAATTTGATCCTCAGCACCCCATAAATAAATTAATTAAATAAAGGTATTGTGTCCATCCACCTACAACTAAAAAATTTATAAACTTTAAAAAATGAAAAAGGGCCAGGAGTGGTGGTGCATGTTTGTGATCCCAGCAACTCACAAGGCTGGAACAGGAGAATAACAAGTTCAAGGCCAGCCTCAGCAACTTAGCAAGGCCCTGCAACTTAGTGATATAGGTCAGTGGTAAAGGGTAAACTGGGTTAAATCTCCAATATAAAAGAAAGAAAAATGGGTGAGGGCACAGGCGGAGCAATAAATATATGAAGTGTTCAACTTCACTGAATATCAAATATATTCAAATTGGGACAAGATAACTTTTCCCTGTTAAAGTGATAATTTTCAATCTCAGGTAAAATCTTTTAGTGAAAGATGAAGGTCAAGATTGATTTGAGAAGGAAGAGCAGGAAGAAAAGACTAACATTTAACAGAGTCATGAGAGGGGAGGGAAAGGGAGAGAAAAGGGAAATTGCATGGAAATGAAGGGAGACCCTCATTGCTATACAAAATTACATATAAGAGGTTGTGAGGGGAATGGGAAAATAAACAAGGAGAGTAATGAATTACAGTAGATGGGGTAGAGAGAGAAGAAGGGAGGGGAGGGGAGGGGGGATAGTAGGGGATAGGAAAGGTAGCAGAATACAACAATTACTAATTGGGCATTATGTAAAATTGTGGATGTATAACCGACGTGATTCTGCAATCTGCATTTGGGGTAAAATTGGGAGTTCATAACCCACTTCAATCTAATGTATGAAATATGATATGTCAAGAGCTTTGTAATGTTGTGAACAACCAATAAAAAAAATAAAAAATTTTAAAAAAAAAGATTGATTTGAGAGGCTGGGGCTGTAGCTCAGCAGGTAATCTAAGTCTTAAAAAAATAAAGAACGATTTGATTACTTAAGTGGTAATCTAAGTCTTAAAAACTGGAACAGAGTTGCAGGTGTAGTTCAGTGGTAGAGTATGTGCTTACATGTGCAAGAAAACAAAGGAACAGACTCATTCTAGTGAATAATGGTATCAAGTCAAAGTCACTCATGTAGTCTGTCCCAGATTTCAATGAACACAATTTATACCAGACCTCTGAGTATTCCCACTAGCTATAAGGTCATTAAAACTTTACTGAAAAAGACTCATGAACCAACCATGTTCTGCCTCATAAAATGAAGTTCAACCCTCTGCCTAAAAGAAGATAGGAAGATACTTTGTCCCTCTGCACCTAGCCATCCCTTTATTTAGAGACTCAATGTCACTCTCAAAGGAACAAACTAGTCAAAACATCCACGGTTATGCAGAGGCAGTTCTTGTAGCAACCAGAGTTCCTTATCTTCTCTGATTTTTCTACATACATTAGAAAGGCATGTATGTTCCAGAAAACAAATAAGAAATATCTAAATGTTTGTGTATATGTAAGGTTCAGGCAGAGCTGTATAAGAGCAGAAACCTGGACTGACAAACACATCGCTTCCTGAGAGGCGTAATCAAAAAAGTAAAGTGTAACACAGCTTGCTTCAGCTTGCTTTGATTCTAACCTTACACCAGCTGGAACCAGGAAGAGCTCTTAGTGTAGCACATTCTAGAAACCAAAGATTTTTATATATTATGTCAGTTCAGATAAGATCCCATTACCCTAACTAGAACTGCATATTAAACGAATGCCCATTATTCATTGGGAATCAGGCGATAGGTTGTGTTTTTAATTCTCAACATACACATAAGCAAAAGTTTCATCCAGAACCATAGTCAACTGCAAAGGCAAGGAGAACCCACAAACATTTCTAACAAATGCACAATTATTATTCAGTGATGAATAGGCAGGAAAAAAAATACAATGATCTCAACAAAAAAATAAATCAGCACAAGGAAGAAGAAAGATTACTCTTCACATGGAAGCAGGGCCCAAAACCAAATAACTTCCCAACATTAGGTAAACTTTATAAAACAGGTGTATATTGAAATAAAAGACCAAGATGAAATCAGAGTAATTTAAGAAGAAAAGGGGGCCATGTGCATACACCTATAATCCCAGCTACCAGGGATGCTGAGGCAGAAGGACTACAAACTCATGAGGCAAAACATGAGGAAGGAGGAGGAAAAGGAAAAAGAGAGGATAAATTTTAAAAGGATGCAAAAAATTAAAACTGCAATAGCAGAAATAAAATCAATACTGAAGATAAAAAATGAAAATCAAAGGTGATAATAAGGGCAAACATTTGAGCAGCTCACAGAGAGAACAGAAATGGTGAGCCAACTTAACAATTACAATGTTTTCTTTAAAAAAAAATTTTTTTATTATTTATTGGTGAAACTTTATTTGTTTATATGTGGTGCTCGGAATTGAACCCAGTGCCTCACACATGCTAGGCAAGTACTCTACCACTGAGCCACAGCCATAGCCCACAATTACAATGATTTCAAGGAAGAAAAAGAACAACTGAAACAAAAGTAACAACCAAAGGTATTTCTGGAAATTTAAAAAAAAAAAAAAAGTATGTCAATCAGGAGAAACTAGTATTTCAGGCAACAATAGTGAACATTACAAGACATGATCTGTTGAAATACTTCAATAAAAAGAAAAAGGAAAATTCCTACCACCATCATGGCACAGGAAAAAGAACAAATGGGGGATGGGACAGCCTGAAACAAATGATTAATGCAAGTTGACACAGAACAACATTGACAGAATTTCTGAGGAAGTCAATGACTTGATAATTTTATGCATGGCTTCCAAGTACTCCTACTATAATATTAGTTGAAAATATATAACATATGAAAATGTACAACATACAATGAATCCTATCAGAATGCACATCCACACAACTGGGGCCCTAATTAGAGTAAGATATAGTCTATGTACATATAACTCTAAATAAATGGATTTTCTGTCATGTTTAACTAAAAAAAAAAAACAACAATTTTTTAAAATGTATGATAGGTGATATATATGATCAATCAATTTAAATTTGAAACCTAGAAAACTGACAATCCACCTAAATAAAGTTTAAATAATGTGTTAGCACTGAATGTAATTACTAGGACAAAAGTCCTGAAAGAAGATGAAGTTAAAAATACTAAATACAAAAAATATTTTAACAATATCCTGGGTCCCAAGCTCATCCTGGAAGGCATAAGAGAATGAAATGAAGAGGGTCTAGGGAAAAAAAATAGTCTTCAGATAAAGGGAGAATCAAAATAATTTTCTTTTTCAGACAAATCAGAAATGTTTAATTTTTTTCAATTTAGAACAAATTTGAATTCACTTAAACTGGTATACTTTAAATACAGAATTTATGCATTCCAAATATTTTAATAGAAGCAAACCAAGAATAACTCACATAGTTATGTAAATAGAACAAAGTTATGAAAACAGAAAACAACAACAGATGAACGGATAAACAAAATGTGGCACAACGGAATATTACTCAGCCTCAAAAAGGAATGAAGTACAAACATATACTATGACATGGATGAGCCCTGAAAACACGCTACCCAAAATAAACCAGACAGAAAGGGACAATTAATGTATGATGCCACTTTTATGAAAATCATAAAGACAGAAAATAGATTAGAGGTAGGACACTACAGGTTAGCAGTAGGAAGGAATGGGCAGTGTTTAGAAAGCACAAAGTTTCAGCTGAGGAAGATGAAAAACATTTGAGAGATGAATAATGGTGATGGCTGCATTACAATGTAAAAGTACTTCACGCCAAAGACTTCAAAATGACAGAGATGATAATTTTATTACATATATTCAACATAAATTTAAAAACAAAGCAACAGCAAAAATAATAATAATAAAAAAGAAAACATTAAGTAAACATCAGAAAGCCAGCAATCATTATGACAATAAGCATGAATGTCTTAAGTATCCATTTTGGACTAAAATAAAGATAGTCCACATGTAATTTAAAAAGAGACACAACAAAAACAAAATTGCAAGAAAAGATAAACTTTAGTAGTATGCAGGACAAAGAAAGTAGATGGGAATTTAAGACAAAATATAAGATGCAAAAATATTAAGCAACACATTTTTTGTTGATAAAGTATAATCGATAACAAAGATCTTAAGCGGCATAGAACTTATACCTGCACCAAATACTGCCATCAAAATGTATGAAAAACTCAAGAGTCAAAGGACCAGAAGATAAGCCACATGTGGAGAAAAAATACACAAAAAAAGGACTATTTCCCAAAATTTACAAAGAACTCTTAAAACTCAGCAATAGGAAAATGAGAACTCAATTTTAAAAAATGGGCAAAAGATCTAATTACTCACCAAAGATGATAGCTGGTACAGCAGTACATGCCTATAATCCCAGCAACTTGAGAAGGTGAGGCAGAAGAATCACAAGTTCAAGACCAGTCTCAGCAACTTAGTGAGACTCTGTCTCCAAATATAAATGAATGAATAAAAGGGACTTGGGATGTAGCTCAGAGATAAAGTGCCCCTGGGTTCAATCCCCAGTACAAAAAAAAAAAAAAAGAACAATGACACACAAATAATAGATCAGTATACTTATAAAGAAATAGAAAAAAAGAAAAAATATATAGATGGCAAAGCATATGAAAAGATACTCAACATCATAAATCATTGGGGAACTGAAAATTTAAGAACTAATGTTATTACTTCACATACACCTGAATGGCTAAAATCTAAACCACTGGTAACAGCCTGCTGGCAAGAAGATGGGGAAACAGGAATTCTCATTCATTGCTGGCAGGAATGCAAAATGGTGTATAGCTGCTTTGGATTTCTTAGGAAACTAAAAGTATTCTTACTATTGTGGGAAGCCATTTCTGACACGTGATTGGGTGGCTTAAGGGTCTGAGGCGCTCTGGCTGTGTCGGAGCTTTCCCAGCCCTTTCCTGATGAGAGAGCCCATCCGTGTGGGGGTGTGCCTGACCACTGACCCCGCTGGCTCAATCACTGACCCTGACCTTGGAGTACAGTCCCCCCTCAACCTTCATTGGATGGAATTCTCCCCTGAATCTCTTGTTCCCCAATAAAAAGCTACTCCCAGGCGTGTTCACTCCAATTCCACCATGCGGTCTGCGCAATGGTTTCATTAATGAGGTTCTAGGCATAAAGCTAGCTAGATGAGATCGAAATAAAACACACAGACTCAGTTACCTTATTTATATTGCCAGGTCCCAGACGGCTCTCTTCTCTGGTTCCCTCCTCTAACCCCCCAGCAGGGCAGCAAGGATTACTCAGGGCTAGCAGGAGACACAGAGAGTGAACACTCCTGGGAGTAGCTTTTTATTGGGGAACAAGAGATTCAGGGGAGAATTCCATCCAATGAAGGTTGAGGGGGGACTGCACTCCAAGGTCAGGGTCAGTGATTGGGCCCCTGGGGTCAGTGGTCAGGCACACCCCCACACGGATGGGCTCTCTCATCAGGAAAGGGCAGGGAAAGAAAGCTCCGACCCAGCCAGAGGGCCTCAGACCCTTAACGGGAGCCACCCAATCACGTGTCAGAAATGGCTTCCCACATACAATACAATCCAGTAATCATGTTCCTTGATATTTACCCAAATCAGTTGAAAACTTATGTCCACACAAAAACCTATATGCAAGAACCTGAACAAACATTACTCTGAAGAATACATACATACGGCAATAAGCACATGAAAAGATGTTGAATGCCACTAATCATTAGGGCACTGCAAATCAAAACTACCATGAGAAAACATATACCCATCAGAATAGCTACTATTTAAAATTGGAAGGGGCAAATAAAAAGTATAGCAAGGATATAGAGAAACTAGAACTTTCCTGTATTGTTGGTGGAAATGTAAGTACAGCCAGTGTGGAAAACAATTTGGTGGTTCCTCAAAAAACTTAAAAATAGATTTACCATACGCCCAAGCAATTCCACTTTGGAAAATAGAGTATCAAAGACATACTTGTACATCTATGTTCATAGCAGCATTATAAACAACAGGTAAAAAGTAGAAGCAATCCAAGTTTCCACTGATAGATAAATGGGTAAGTAAAATATGGTATACACATACAATGAAATATTATTCAGCCTCGGAAAAAAAATGATTTTTAAACATGCTATAAGCCAGTCACAAAAAGGCAAATACTAGATGATTCCAGTTATATGAATAGTCAAAATTATAAGACACAGGAAGTAGAATGGGGAGTTTATGTTTAGTGGATATGGTTAGTTTTACAATATGAAAAGAGTTATAGAGATCAATGGTGGTAATAGTCATCCATTATTATGAACATATTTCATACCACTGTATTATACACGTAAAAATGGTTAAAAAGGTAAATTTTCTGAAGTGTATTTCATGCCACATTGAAAAACTGAGGGAAAAAAAAAACATAGAAATGGATATTGTATAGCAGCCTCATTCCTAATTGCACAACTTGGAAGTAATCAAAATGTCCTTCAATAATTAATTGCATGAATAAATAGACAATGGTAGAGGCGGGGTTGGGGCTCAGCGGTAGAGCACTCGCCTCGCGCATGCAAGGCCCTGGGCTCAATCCTCAGCACCACATAAAAATGTATATAAATAAAATAAATGTAGTTGTGTCCAACTAAAAAAAAATTTAAAAAATAATAATAATAGGGGCTAGGGTTGTGGCTCAGTGGCAGAGTGCTCACCTAACATAGACAAGGCCCTGGGTTCGATCCCCAATACCACATAAAAATAAATAAATAAAGATATTAAAAATTATAATAATAATAATATAAAATCAAAAAATAGACTGTGGTAAACCCAGAAAATGGATGTGTTAGAAAGAAAAGAGCAATCAAGTCATGAAAAGACATAGAGAAACTTAAAATGCATATCACAAAGGAAAGAAACCAAGTTGAAAATTACATAATGTGTGGTTCCAACTATATGGCATTCTGGAAAAGGAAAAACAATAGAAACAGTAAAATGATTACTGGCTGCCAAGGGTTTGGGGAAAGGAGAGATGAACAGAGAATTTTGAGGAAGGAAAATTATTCTGTATGATACTATAAGGGTGAATAAGTGTCACTATACATATGTCAAAACCCATAGAATGCACAACACAAACAGTGAACCCTAATGTAAATTATGGACTTTGGATGATAATAACATGTCAATGTTGATTCAAAGAACTATTCTGGTACATGATGCTAATGTTGAGGAGGCTTGAGGGAAGGGGGCATGAGATATATGGGAACTCTGATCTGTATTCAGTTTTGCTGTGAACCTAAAACTGTTGTTATATATAACAAATTCTATTGGTTAACATACACCCAGAATTTTAAAAATTAGAAATATTCACTCGATAAACACATACTTATTGCATAGCAACTTGTTTGAAGCTTTGCAGAACAGAACATACCAAACAAATTAAGAAAACAAGCGAAGAACAACAACAACAAAAAAAAAATGGAACTATCAACTGTTTGGAATGAGATATATGGGAACTCTGATCTATATTCAGTTTTGCTGTGAACCTAAAACTGCTGTTATATATAACAAAGTCTATTGGTTATCATACACCCAGAATTTTAAAAATTAGAAATATTCACTCGATAAACACATACTTATTGCATAGCAACTTGTTTGAAGCTTTGCAGAACAGAACATACCAAACAAATTAAGAAAACAAGCGAAGAACAACAACAACAACACAACAAAAACAAACTGGAACTATCAACTGTTTGGAATGTACTGAATAGAACATCATTTATGTAAAATTACAGAGTGCAGCCAAAGCTGTACTCAAGAGGCAAATTAAGAGTTTTAAAACTTTTTATTTTTAAAAGGAACTGAAAATTCATTAGATTAGAAAAAATAGAACAAAAAGAAAGAACAAGAGTAAATAAAGAGAAAAGCAGAAATCAGGGATCAAATAAAAATAATGAAATTGCTAATAAAAGACCTTAATGACAAAAAAATTACAAAAACTTATACAATAATAAATGTGAAAATCAAAAAAAACTGACCAGGGAAAATTAAATTTTCAAAAATAACTCATTTGTCGTGACTCCTAAATAATATAAGTAACTACAGAAGTACTAGGGATTAAATCCAAGGTGCTCTACCACCAGCGCTTTTTTTTTTTTGAAACAGGGTCTTGCTAAATTGCTCAGGCTGGCCTCAGACTCAAACTTGTGATTCTACTGTCTGAGTCTCCCAACTGCTGATATTATAAATGACAGCCACCATGCCCAGCTTTTGCCTACTCTTAATAAAACTAAATTTGTATAAGATTCTCATCCATCCTTTCAATAAATTATTTATTCATGACTAACATGAGTAGAATTTTGGATCATCACAATCTATGACCTACGGGATACCTATAGTTAACAGAAATTTTTAGTATTAAATACTCCTATCAATAGTTAAAAAGAAGCTAGACATGGTGGCACAAACCTGTAATCCCAGCAATTGAGGAGATTAAAGTGAAAGAAATCTAAATTTCAAGGCTAGCCCAGGCAACTTAACAAGACCTTGTATCAAAATAAAAAAAGATGGGAATATTGCTCAGTGGTAAATCACTCCTAAATTCAATCTCCAGTACCAGAAAAAAAAAAAAAGTTAAAAGAAAAACTATCACCTAGTGAAATTAAGGTACAACCCCACAATGAAAAGTCTAACAAAAATAATTTTTAAACATTTTTTAAAGGAGAACAGAGTGAAATGTTCAAGATCCATCATTAAGTAAAAAAGAAAGTCAATTATTCAAAATTATTCTGATTTTATAAAAATAAAGTATAATACACACATAAGTAAAAGGAGAAAAACTACTGGCAAGAAACACACCTAAGTATCAACAGTAGTTATCTACAGGTAATATAAGAGGTAATTTTTTTTAAACCTTATTTTTTCCAAATCTTTAACAAGAAGGGTACAAGGTTTGAAAAGAATTTACAATACAGAAACTTTATCAAAAATTTAGCTGATTACCACTATTATATCTGCCAATCTAACTGGCAACTCTTTAGTAATTTGCTCTTTAGAGCACCTAAGATTTTTGTCTAAATGCTTTTCCCATCTCTATTGCTTGCTTTTATTATAGAACAATTTGCTCATTAAATAAGATTAAAATTTTTAAATAATCTCAGAACTTAAAAAGAAATAGTAATTTTTTAAAGCTAAATTATACTTTAATTTGTATTTTGAGTGTAAAACCTTCTATCTTTTGAGAAACTTTTAAATGTTTACATGAAAAAACAAATTACCAATGTAATAGCTTGATCAGAAAGAAGTTAAGGAAGAATTCAAAAGTGCACCAAACTGGGCTGGGATTATAGCTCAGAGGTAGTGTGCTTGCCTTGCACACATGAGGCACTGAGTTCGATCCTCAATACCACATAAAAATAAATTAATTAAATAAAGGTATTGTGTCCATCTACAACTAAAAAAATGCCCCAAATGAGAAATAACTCTTATTTCTAAATGAATAACTCATGCTTTCAACACACAGAACATAAAGATTATGTGTTAAAATGTTAAGATAAAATATATAATATCTAAATCATGGTGAGATCAGAAAAATTCTCAAAGAAAGCTACACACAAAAATTGAGACTTGAAAGGTGAGGATTAATCAGGTAGATGAGAAGCAGGGGTCAAAAAGGGGCATTTTCCCTTTTTAGAAAATGTGATGCTTACAATAAAAAAATATATATTTCCTCCTCCAATCCCTATAATAATACTAATTTTCACACCACAGTCCTAAAACACTTTTACACCTATATTTTATTTCTGTAACAAACTATTTTAAGCTCTCTTACCCCTACCATGAACAACAACCACATAACAGAAGGATGAGGATTCAAACAATTACTGTGGGCATGGTGACATAGGCCTATAATCCCAGCAACTGTGGAGTCTTGAGGCAAGAGGATTGAAAGTTCAAGACCAATTTCAGCAATTTAGTGAGATCTTATCTCAAAAAGGGGGAAGGAGATGTTGCTCAGAGATAAACAAAGCACCTCTGGGCTCAATCCCCAGTACCAAAAATAAAAAAATAAATAACCAACAACAATTATTAAAAGTACCATAATATAGAAGAATGTGCTTTTCAAAGGTGGATGGGGAAGAATTTTTTGTTTGCAGCACTGGTGATGGAATCCAGGATCTTGAGCATGCTAGGCAAGTGCTCTTACCAATACTAAACTACACCCCCTCTCCAACAATCTTAGTAACGAATTAATACCTATTACGTAAAGGACTAATACCTATTGTGTGTAAAGAACTACAATTCAATAAGGAAATATGAATAAGAAAGTATAGATTGGTAAAGTCTTTTGGGAAGGCAATTTAGAATCTACCAAATTTTAAAAAATTCTCTTTATGGAAATGCACAAATGTGTATGCACAAAGATGTGAGGAAATTCATTAAGGCTCTAGTTTTTTCAAAACAAACAAATGATTACGAATAATTAAAGTAACTACCAGATGCTGGTATGGTGGCACATGTCTGTCAATTCCAGCTACTTGGGAAGCTGAGGCAGCAGGATTGCAAGTTCCAGGCCAGCTTGGTAATTAGTGAGATACTGTCTCAGAATTTTAAAAAATAAAAAGGGTTGAGGATGTATATAGCCCAGTGATAGAATGTTCCTGGGATCCACCGCTCTAGTACTGCAAATAAAATTAATTAATTACTACCATATAATGGAGCATCTATTTCCTGATTGTCAAAAACAAAAAGATGAAGTGCAACTATTCATATTAATATGGAAAATAATACACAATGATCAGGTTTTTTTAATTTTAAAATAAATGTAAAAAAATATACAACATGTGACACCAATGCTTAAATAATATTTTTAATAGTGGGTAGATACCTCTAAGGAATAGGACTAGAAAGTGAGGAAGGAATAATTTTAACTGTTTAATTAATCAACTTGTTCTAACCTTTCATAATGAACATGTACTACTTTTGAATTTATTTTAAAAATAAGAGAAAAATACACATTTCTAGTCTGTTATTAAGGTTATCTTTGACAGCTGAGATTAAGATGATTTTGTCCTGTTAATTGTTTTCCAAATTTTTCATAAGAAATATGCATCCTTTTACATTAGAAAAACTATTTTCAAAAACTCTGTATTTTATTTCAAAAGTAGAAGTATTTTATTTTTTTCTCATGTAAAATTAACTTTATTCTCCTGAAAAGATAATTTTTAAATTTAATTATGACTGCTGGGCCCAGTGGTGCACACCTTAATCCCTGCAATTGCTAAGTATTTTATCTTCATTGTCTAAATTGGCATAAACAGCTCTATGAAATTAATATTATATTATTATATTATTATCCCCATATTATAAATGAGAAAACTAAGTTTTGAAAAGAAAGTGTGTCTTACCCAGGATCAAGAAGAGGAGCCAAGATTCAAATCCAGGCCTCCAATTCGTAAGTGCTTAGGATATAAGGAGTACATACCAATATGAGATACCACACAGATAAAAGACTTGAACTCTAGATGAATGAATGAATGATCAGACTATAATCAGCTAATGATCTAAGAATCAGTAGAGAAACTATTTTGATTGGAAGAAAACTATTAGTATTTGAGGCAATGGGGGCTATTTCCCTCCTCCCTACTTATGGAAAGGAAAAAGGATACAAGTAAGAACTCATAAGAACAAATTCCAAGTAACTTAACACCCTCCCTCTGATTAGTCTGTATTTAATTAACCCTCTAACTGGAAAGGGTTTTGATAAAATGATGAAATCCCTGAGGACTTAATTCTTGCACATGGCCCAGTTTAATCAAAAACAGAAAATTCAGGAAGCCAAAAGAAATGTATACATGAACACCATTACTGAAATAACCAATACTGACAGATTAAAGACAGGAAAAATTTATCAGTACCTGTTTATTTTATCCTTGGCTACTTATACAAGTTCTCTCATTTTTTAAAAAAGTAAAATTGAAAGTTTATGCTCAGCTATCAGAACAAGTTCTAAGTTCCCTCTTTTAAAACATAATTGAAAAGAAATACAAACTAAACTGTCTACATGGAAACCTATCATGAAGATCAAAGAACCACATGTTTAGTAGACATATACCACTACAAACTCAACAGTTACTTTATGAGTTTTGAGTTTGCAACACTGGCATTAAGTGTCACCAAGGCCAAAATAATAACCCTCTTTCTGAATGATGGCAAACCTGGAATCAAGACTCTAATGGAAGTGAAATAACCATGGAAGTCTTAATACAAATTATCTGCTTTTGAGGCTAGAGAGCAGGGTGAGTTTTGCCTGTAGTTTCGGTGCACCAAAGGCTGAGGCAGCAGGATGGCTCCAGCCCAGAGTTAAGAGGCCAGTCTGAATAACACAGTGAGGCATCAGCTCAAAACAAATATAAAACAAACAAAACAGTTTATAGAAATAAGTGGCAGAGAAGTTGCTATTAACAGAACAAGTTTCACACTGCTACATTTCTACACCTCAATCCCTCAGGCCAACAAGTCATCCCGATAAATTACAGACAACTAATCATTTGGTATAAATGATGACAGTATTGAAGCTAGTACTAAGCTATTTTTCCAGAGCCTCTAGGAGAGAAAGGTAACAGTGGGGTATTTAGTGAAAACAAAACACACTGAATTTAGGTCAACCTCTTTCACCAAAATCTGAAAGTCAGATTAAGACCTACATATATTATAGGCGAACACCAAGGTTCAGTTTCCATAATGTAAATCAGTGTTCTTAGCTAATTAATAGCTAGAAAGACTTAAAAGCCAAGGGTGAAAGAGTAAGAATTGCCTTAAATCAATATCTCTAACATGAAAAAGTCTTTCATTCATGGAGGAGGGGAGAAATATATAGAGAGAGGAACATGAATGTTTTACATAGCCATACAACTTCTGGCAAAGCTGACAAGTTTTAACCTGTTTTAAAAATTACTGTTCACCGCCTTCATCCCAATCTAACTTATTAAATGCTATTCTTTTGGACAACCCTACAAAAGCAAAACCCCCAGAGCAAATTCTTGTACATTTCAATATCCTGCCTACTTATAAGAGCGGAAGAGTCCACACAGCAGGGGAAAAAACGTGACGTGCACAACCTTGATCCAAAATACAGCTCGTCGTATCTAATTTTAGGCCTAACCATTTTGATTGTCTTTTTACAAAGTTTAAAAAATAAAACAGAAAAATTACAGATCACCTGCACTAAGATTATATTAATGGGAGTTGGTTATTATCAAAGGAGCAACAAATCATGCTCACACTACTCAGTTATTCCCATTAAAAATACTTGGATGGGGGCAAACTTACACCAACTGACAATGGCAATTAGTCTAGACACTTCAGTTCTTCGGGTGACTATATTTTTAAACAATCAGTCAAAAGGTTGAGTACACCGAGGAATTTGTGGCAACGTCTTATGCGTGCAGGCGCGTCTGTTTCAAAGAAAGCCAAACATGGTGAAAAGCCAATCTCAACTTCACCTAAGTTACCTAAAGAAGCAAATATTCACCTCCTGGCAGAAGATCAAACAAGCACTGTGAGAAGATCCGAAAATTCTATTCTTAAGCCGAGGCCCTCAACTCCAGGGTAAACTGTTTCTACTAATGTGGACTAGAGCAAAAAGAGCTTACAGTTGAGAAGAGTTAAGAACTAGGACAACAATCCTGAGCAGTGAAACTGCAGCGAACAGAGATAGCAAGGTGGAGCTGAGATAAAGAGGGGGAAAAAATCAAGGAACGAACCCCGAGAGGTCCCGTCCAGCGATAGTAGACCGAAAAAAAAGGGAGAGGGTGAAACGCGAGGGAAGGCAAGACCAAGAGTAGAGCCACGATCAGAACAGGGCTGGGTCCAGGAAGAGCGAGCCCTGGCATTTCGGGCTAAAGCCGAGAAGAAAACAGCCCCAGGGAGCAGACAATGAGCCACCGCCCCAGGAGTCGGGGGCCCCAGCTCGCAGGTGGCAACTTCCCGGACCTCGCGGGGCAGGTCCGTAGTCCCAGGCCGCTCCCACCAGCCAGGCCGCGGAGAAGGGAGGGATGAGGGCGACGGCCCGAGTCCGGGACAAGCGGGCCTGTCTGCACACTTACCCCAGGGGAGGAAAGGTCCCCGCCCCGGCGAGGCGCCTTGGTCCGAGCTCCTGGCGGGCTGCGGAGCTGCCCCGGGCGAGCGCGCGGTGCTAGGAGTGGAGAGCCGGGCAGGACAGCGCGGCGGGGCGGGAGGAGCCGCGAGGGAGCGCAGCCACTGGTAAGCTTGGCCGGGCTACGACCGAGCCCGGCGGCGCCAGGGAGGGGAGGTTGGGAGCCTTCGGCAATGGCGACGGCCCGGGCCGGAGGGGAAGCGGAACAACCGCCGCCGCTGCGCGTGGCCACAACCCTCGGGGAGGGCGAGGGCGATGAGCGGGGGGCGGGGCAAGAGCACGGCCCCGCCCTGACCGCAGCCTTGGCTGGGGGACGGAGTTGTGCACAAACTCCCAATGGGCGGGCTCGCGCGGGGAACCTGGGAGTTGTAGTTTAATCATTATTACTGCTTCCCCCACAACACACACCCTGCCTTTTTTGGGTGGGTGGAGTGGGGATGGTCTTTGTATTGAGAAGGACAGCCATTTCCTCATTTAATTCAGCATTGCACTGTCTCCAGTCAGGTTGTGCACACTGATGATGCTGTCAGAGCTGCCAGAGGATTGCTGACATATTTGATCCAATACATTTGTTTCTGGAAATTCATCCATTCTCCATTTTGCTTTTTATTTCTTTTTTTAACCTACAAATTCTTACTACATTTTGCTGCTGATTTAAACCCTACTCTTCGCAGATTAAGGCTTCTTTATTTTTTCCACAAGAGTCAATGAATGTATTCATGTACTCAACACACATTTCAGTGTCTAATATATAGGATACCCATTAGTCATCAGGGACACAGGTGAACATGACTCACCTTGTCTTTGTGAAACTTACAAATATGAAAGGAGTAATTAAAGTACTAATATCTAGTATAAGGAAAAAACTGAGGGAGATTACTTTGGATAGAGTGGCCAAAGAAGCCCTCTTTTCAGAGTTGACCTTTAAGCCATGAGAAACATCCAAGGGAAAGCATTACAGGCCGGAAGAGAAAATAGGTTTCCATTGTCAGTTAAGGATGAAGAGCTTGAGAAGAAGATTTACATTAAACAGGGATGAGAAAAGGGGAGGGGAGGGGAGGGGAGGGGGGATAGTAGAGAATAGGACAGACAGCAGAATACATCAGACACTAGAAAGGCAATATGTCAATCAATGGAAGGGTAACTGATGTGATACAGCAATTTGTATACGGGGTAAAGTTGGGAGTTCATAACCCACTTGAATCAAACTGTGAAAGATGATGTATTAAGAACTGTGTAATGTTTTGAACGACCAACAATAAAAAAAAAAAAAAAAAAAGAAAGCCTATGTAGCCAGGTGTGGTGGTACATGCCAGTTATCCCAAAGGTTCAGGAGGCTGAGGTGGGAGGATCCCAAGTTTGAGGCCAGCCTCAGCAACTCAGCAAGGCCCTAAGCAATATAGTAAGACCCTGTCTCAAAATTTTAAAAAAAAAATTAATAAAGGCTCAGTGGTTAAGTGCCACAGGGTTAAATCCCCAGTACCAAAACACAAAAAAACAAAATTTGAATGCCATAATAGGAAGTCTGCAATTCATTCCAAGAATCCACTAAAAGATTTTAAGTGAAGCAGTGATATTATCTGGCTTACACTTCAAGATCACTAGACTGCTAATTGGAGAACAGAGAATAGAGATGCAAGAGGAGAAGGCTAGTGAATGAGAGAGGCAGTAATCATGATGGACACTAGGCAGACAATAGTGGAAAAGGAGAGAGGTAATCTCAGGAGGCAGAGCAAAAAACTCAATTGATATATCATATTTAGAGAAAAGAACCAAGAAACAACATGGCAACTGAAAATATGGGGGAGGAGGGGGGGAGGGGGGAGGAGGAGGGGGGGAAGGGGGAGGAGGAGGAGGAGGAGGAGGAGGAGGAGGAGGAGGAGGAGGAGGAGGAGGAAGAATAATGTTTTTGGTAGTCTTCCAAACTTCACACTAACCCAAACAAGAAGGAAACCAGAGTGGTATGCAGGGCAGAGAAACCATGGTTGTTCAGATTGAGAGTACCTGCTTATCAAAGAAATCTATATGGTTTTAAAGGCTGTAAAGGAGACAAGAGAGCAAAGATAAGGCCTTGGACCTGTTCAGGAAGATGGGTCTGTGATCTTGGTAACTCAAAGGGGTTATATCCTCAAGAACATACTGGGAACATGCAGAATATTTACTTTAGTCTTGGCTTGGCATAGACAGAAAAATAAAAATTAGTCTGTAGAATTCTTAACTAAATTTTCCCTTATATGAGTTTAAAAGTTCCACTTTATAGCAAAATTCAGGAAACTTCACGTCAGGAAAATAACTGATAATGCTTAATTAAGGATCTGGAAGAAACAAATACAAATCCTCACCGCATAGATGCACCTTCAACCCAGCTCTCAAAGAATTCCACAGATGAGAGGATTTCAAAAGCTAAACATAAGTACCCAAAATATGCTTATAAAACACCCAAGGAAATAACCCACCATGAGCAGATCAAGAGAAACTAAAACAGACATGAAGTCCATACAGATGTTGGAATGACTGGTTAGAGAATATAAAATGTTTATTTAAATGATTAAATAAGACAGGAACTAAAAAACACAAGAAACAAAACTAATTTTTTAAAAAATGATTAAGCAACTTTGTAAAGAAACCAAGTAGAATTTTCAGAAATAAAGAGTAACTGAAACTAAATCCAATGTTTGGGTTAAAAAGCAGATTGCACACAATTGAAAAGAAAATTAGTAAACTGGAAGACAGATCTAAAGAAATTACTGAGAACAGGATGTGCCCCTGGTTTCAATCTACAGTGGGTTGAGAGGCTGAAAACAGTTCAGAGACAGAAAAAAATGAAAGAAAGTTTAAGAGACATGGAGATAGACTATAAATGTCTATCATAACCCTAATGAGAATTCATGGAGAGAAAAAAACAAAAGGTCTCTGTTGTTAGTAACATCAAACAACAGTTCATGATGAAATAATGGCTCCTCATGGTGAGAATGTTGAGACTCTTCCAGAACTTATTAAAGATAAGAATCTTCAGATTCAGAAAGCAAACTGAATTCCAAGCAGTGAAAAAAGAAATCTCAAACATATCAAAGTAAAATTGCAGAACCCCTGAGATATAACAACCAAAAGTAAAAGATATTGCCTATGAAGAAACAACTCATTAAATTCATAGCATATTTTTCCAAAGCATCAAAGGGATGTTAATCTATAATGAAATAAAATTTTCAAAGTACCAAGAGAAAACAACTAAGTGTACACCTAACTAAATTATCAATCAGATGAATGAGGCTGAAATAAAGATATCATAAAAATAAAAAAAAAAAGATATTACTAATAACAGAGACATACTAACACAACCCCTAAAAAGACATAATTTAGAGCTGGGTGTGGTCGTGCTTACCTATAATCTCAACAACTCAAGATGTTGAAGCAGAAGGATCAAAAGTTCAGAGGCCAACCTCAGCAACATAGCAAGGCCTAAGCAACTTAGCAAGACCCTGTGTCAAGTTTAAAAACCAACAAATTTTTTTTTTCTAAATGGTCTGGGGATATGGCTCAGTGGTTAAGTGGCCCTGGGTTCAATTCCTAGTACCAAAAAAAAGATAATTTAGATTATATAAACTAGATTTAGATCTTAAAAAGAAGGTGAAAGATACAAGGTATCAGATCAATAGCTATTTACCCGCCATCCTATATCATTAATTAGGACAATTGTGAAGAATATACTTAGTGCATACTATTTCATTCTCTCATGGTCTACCAAACCCTACATTTGGCCTTGAGGCTAAAGCTTCGTGTCTGGAAATCCTGTCAGAGGTCGCTTTGGAACCAGCAGGGAGCGAGGCCCTAGGGCTCCCGAGCCAGAAATGTGAGCTCAGAAATGTGACCTCAGATTCTGCTCCTCCAGGGCCTTAGATTCCCATTTCCATAGGAAAACTGAGGTTGACTGAGGACCCGCTGTGCAGCCTCCTTAGTCCCTCCTCTCATGGGATGCTATGGTCTCTCCGTGTGCTCAGAGGAACAAGGAAGAACAGGTTATGGCATAAGGATTGGATATCCATCATCTGGATAAAATGACATACATGGTCATTGTTCCACACAGTGCTTGTGGATGAGAAAATACAATCCAAACAGTACATGAGGGTGAAAAGCTCATGAGCAGCAAGATGGTCCAGGTGGCCCTTTCTCTATAGGGGATAGTTTTGGAGATAGGTTGTGAAGGTGCTAGAAGTACCTCTTATGCCTGCACAAGAGAGATACCATGTACCCACTAGAGAGGGCCATGAGCCCTATAAGAATGACATCCCAGAATATACCCAATATGGAAAATAAATGCCTGAGGAAATAACTAATTGGTAAAATAATACAGGATTCAGCAATAAATACAAGAACACGTGAGGTTACACTGGGGATGTTAGTAGTAAGATTGAGAAGTGAGCAATCAAGGAAATGTAGAAGACCCACAGAAACACAATGAAGCACAGGGTTGGATGTAAGGATTTATCTTTGAACTTTGCCAAGCAGGAGCTTCTGGGGCTGAGGGTGATGGTCTGGAGGACACTCAACAGGCAGGTGGCACAAATGGAGAACCCTCAAAAACCTGTATGAGTAAAAGTGATTTACAGTTTGTGTCTTTCCAAAAATCATGAGACACATAAACATTTGTAGCTATGTACCCCATAATTATCAGCATCCCCAGGTGGATTAGAGCCAAGAGACCAATGATGAGGTCAGTGGTCTTAAGCCTGAGTAGAGAAGGAATGTGAAGATGTAGAAGAGAAGGAGGAGGGTTTTGGCTGAGATCCCAAGGCCAACTTCAGAGAAAACAGCATTTCTTATGCTAATATATAGTTGTTTGATCTTTTTCATTTTGGGGGCAAGGAATCACATGGTATATATCTTAAAAGAAAATGAAGAAAATGTCTTTATTTCAAATAGTAACACTTTCATCAATTTCAATGTATATTCTTATCATCAGGAAGTGTGTGGATTCACCCCAACACATCCTTTTCCCACTCAAGTCTCTCTGACACCCTCCAGATGCCATTTTCCTAATCTTACTAAAATAGGTCTTGATTATGTAATGATTGTTGGGCTCCACTGTACATTAGTTTTTCTATATGTTCATTATTACCATATATTATTGAAAATAGTTTTTGATTATAATCTCATCCCAAGGTTTTCTGGGGTAGTGTCTTGTTTTTCATCTTTCTCTTCTTGAGTAAGCTGTTCAAATTGTTTGAATTTGCATCCATGATTTTCCATTGAGTTCAAGTGTGACCTTGGGCAGTCTATATGATGAACTCTGATCATGTTATCTATAAAATATAGGCAGTCATATTACCTGAATTCTAGAGCTATTATGAGTAAAAGAAGATGAAGTACCTAATATGGAAGTGTTTTTGACATATAATGACCTCTAGAAATATTGGCCATTTTTAATTATGCAGTTCCTCAGATATATGACTTGGGAGATTTACTTCAGTTCTTTTAATAATGACTACCTCTGTTGTTGCCTCAAAAAAAAAAAAAAAAAGCAATGAGTTAATTCTGGAAGAACACCTCTAGTCATATTAACATATCTTATTTGGTTTATAGAAAACATTAAACTGTGTAAAATTTACAAAGAAAAATGACCATATTTGAAAACAGCTACAAGAATCAAAGTAGAACACAGGATTGTAATGAGCAGAGTCACAGAACATACTAAAGAGGTATGTATAGTCAGTCCCACTGGAACTTGTAGAGTCACATTCTTATATATCTGTGGAGAGAGGATAAAAAATAAGAAACATTTCAAATGTATGTCCTAAAGGGAAACTGCTATTTCTTGGATTTTTTTTAAATTTGATCTTTTTCTCTTTTCTTTCAAATATTTTTTAGCCAATGCATTACATACAACATTAGTGTTTGAATGACTTTCAGATCCACCATTTCATTTAATGTTATAGATTAAAATTCCCATAATAATTGATTTCACATTAGTTTGACTTTTTCTACTTGTTATATAGAATTCAGTGTATTATTTTTTTTAAAAAAAACTATATCCCAGCCTCACCTCTATAATCAATATAAACAATTACTTCCTTTGGCTATGTTTTATCTTTGAATATAGAATTATAATTTGAGATCTAGAGAAAAAACAATAAAATAAAGTATCTGTTTAGTTGTTTTGTAGTATCTCTCCTCAGCTTTTTCCAGTTTGTTATTCACAAATCACAAAACTGAATATATCCTTTCCTATGGCTAGTAATGAAAAATTCTCCTATGTTCACTTTACTTTCTATGTTCTGTTTGGTTTTGAAGATAAAGGGGTTTAATTAGGAACCTTGGGAAATTTTATGTTTAAAAATAAGTTTTTAAATAAGTTTTTTTTAAAAAAAAAAACATTAAAATTTAGGTAACCTGGGAATACTTTCCTTTTCTGTTTATACACACCTGGATTTTAATTTCACATTAAAAAAAAACAGTTATCAACAAAATCTATAACAAACACTATCTGAAAATCAACTTAAAAAAAAGGCACTTTAAATCTTAATTTAGAACACCATCTAATTAATGGCCTAATACCTATTTTCCTGGTACATATAAAGAAGAAATAAAAGGAAAACAATCTATAAACTCTTAAGCATACTCTTCACTCATATAAAAAATCAAATTAAATTCTCCAGATTTTTTCAGGTACAAAATGGCAATGGCAGTCTACTGAAAATCTATATTGTGTAAGAGATTAGCAGCCATCCATCTTCCTAAAAGTTGGTTCAAAGAATGTCCTCCAATAAAAAACAGCAGTGCTTTACAGTAGGTCTTCACTGTAAGCAGTAGTTTCCTGAGCTAGCTGGTGGACAGATTTCTAAGTAACCATAAGAAAATTACTTTAAATTTAAATATCCACAATAGTACATATGAATAAACCTGCCTTCTGGTTATCTAACTGACAGTTTTTGTTGCAAGTTCACTTGGCTCCTGGTAAAAATATACTAAAAATTAAGATACAGATTGTACCATTCAACCAAACAAAGCAGGCCTTAAGGAGAATTAGAAACAAAGAAACTAACAGTAATTCAAGCACCAATTAAAAGGCAGCTCATAAAAGGGGAACAAAAGGATAGTGGGGGGGAAAAAAAAAAGGAAAAGAGGTACTTTGTAAAGAGACTTATCATGATGAAGAGAGGAAAGAAGTAGACTTCTGTTAACCAAAGAAAGGGGAGGGGGGTAAGTAGAAACTGTAGATTCCTAAGATAAAGCTGGTGCTTAGAAAATATTAATGACAATTTAATAATAACTGAAAACAAGCTGGGGAAGTCAAAACTACAAATGGCCCAAAGTGGCCCAGACTAGATTAAAAAAAAGCAACTGTCTAGAAGCTTTATGGTAAGTTTAAATGATAGTACTGGGTTTTAGTTTCCTTTTTCTACTTCCTCTATGTAATATAATTATTTTCTTGTTAAAAAACTAATAAAAAGTTCTAAATAAAAATAAAGTTTTATTAATAAAGGAAAACTAAATGAACTTTACACTATTTTTCCTCAGCATTTCACACCTTTAAAAAGTGTATCAGCTATACTTATGTTCTAACCCAATGAGGCACAGGATTAACAGCCCCTAAATAATTGTATAACTTTACCCAAATAAGGAAACACTGTTACCATCAGTAGCAAAGAAACAACATTAAAAACAAACAAAAACTCACATTCTATGACAAAATACAAGACTTAAAAGAGGAAGCACTATCTAAAAACATTAAAATATTAGCTTACTGATTTATACTTCATGTTGTTCCACTGGCATATATCCTTACTCTTCAAAGCACAAGGAGCTGCCACTTGTGACTGAGCCCAGCACCTCAAAATCGGGAACTCTGAGAAAAGTAGTAGAACACAATGTCAGAAAATCTGATTTGGACTCAAGGTTAGTCCTATATTGAACATGAACAAAAGTTAATCCTGGGATATGAGTCTCCAAACATTTTAATATATGATTTGGACCCATCTATCACATACTGTTATTTTAGCATCTCTTTTAATATTTATTTTTTAGTTGTAAATGAATACAATACTTATTTTATTTATTTATTTTTTTATGTGGTGCTTAGGATCAAACCCAGGACCTCGCACAAGCTAGGCGAGCACTGTACTGCTGAGCCACAACCCCAGCCCAAGCATCTTTTTTTGATGTGGATGGATGGCTAAGAAATTACAAAATTATACAGAAATCAAACTTGACTTAACAAATACCCCCCCTTTTGGGGGGGTGGTACTGAGGGGGACTCTTAGTCAAGCTACAACCTCAACCCTTTTATTTTAAGACAGTGTTTCACTAAATTGCCCAGGTTGCCCTTGAAATTACTATTCTCCTGCCTCCGTCTCCTGAGTTACTGGTATTACAAGGCATGCATCACTATGCCTGGCTCCATTAAAAATTTTAACACAAAAGATTTTTAAGGTATAACATTTTTAAAGTGAACACATCCTAAGCATATAACTTGATACATTTCCTCATGAAAAACACCCATATAAAGAGTGCTCTGGCTGGGTGCAGTGGCACATACTTATAATCCCAGCAGCTAAGGAAGCTGAAGCAGGAGGATTGTGAGTTCAAAGCCAGCCTCAGCAACTTAACAGGCCCTAAGCAACTCATTGAGACCCTGTCTCTAAATAAAATACAAAAAAGGGCTGAGGATGTGGCTCAGTGGTTGACCACCCCTGGGTTGAATCCCTGGTACCATAAATACATACATACATACATACATACATACATACATACTCTGATCAAATCCAAAACAGCATTAGAACCACCACTGCTGCCTCAGAAGAGGCACTTTTCAAACTTTATATTTAGAGTTAAAGATACTATTACTAGAAACAGAAAATTAGAGAAAAGTTATGATAGCTGAAACATTTTTGAATTTCTCATTGTAAAAGGTATGATGGTGGCAGATGTAAAATTAAAAACATCCTATCTGCCAGTTTCTAGACACAGTGCTATTAATTTTATAAACATTCTAGTAAGCCAGCCCAAATTCAAAGATACAAGGATCCAAAATCTGAAAGGGGCTTCTTTTTTTAAAAAAAAAAAACTCAATTCAAAGACTATAAGACTGTGAAGAAGAAAAGGCAAAAGAATAATTTTTTTTTCTTACTTTACCCAAATCTCCACAAAAAGAACAATTACAGAGCAAAACCAAAAGCTCATGAACAAAGTTTACAACAAAAGAGGTGACAGCTAGGCATAGTGGTACACACCTATAACACAATGACTCAGGAGGGTTAGGTAGGAGAATGACAAGTTCAAGGCCAGGCTCAGTAACTTAGCAAGAATATCTAAAAAAAATTTTAAAGAGCTTAGTGATAGAGAACCCCTGGGTTCAATCCCCAGTACTGAAAAAAAAAGCAAGTGCTCTAACCATACCTCTGGAGTCAGCTGCCAATTGCCAATTTCTGGGAATTAAAGGAGTCAGAGGAACATGATGAACTGCATCATGTGTACAATTAGGAAAACACCAATCATAAGAAACCCTACAGGTCAAATGGCCCAGGTCCTCTCAATACATTAGTTTTGAAGAAAAGAAGGAATGAGGAAAAAATTGAACTAACAGGCATAATGGAAATAACAGATTTCTTTTAATGGACAAGATTAAATGATAGGGTCTGAGAATTTTACCTATTATGGTAGTAAAAGTATTGAGAAACAAGGGAATGATTAAATTAGTAGAGTGAGTTAGTGTTAAAGAGAAGGAATAGACCATGAGTGGGAAAGAATATGTGAAGTTCCCACTAGGTGGCTGGCAAAGTTCTATTTCTTGAACTGGGTGGTAGTGACAAGGGTATTTGCTTTATAATAATTCTCTAAATCATATATATATATATGTAGTTTTTTCTATACCTGGCTTCATTTTACAATCAAAAAAGTTTAAAAGAAAAAAGAAACATGCTTTTGCCATCCCTGTCCTTGACTGAAGACTTGGCATCATACATACCCTCAATTCTTATTTTCAACCCTCAGAAAAGACTTGAAATACGCACCTTGGTCACAATACATCAATAAATCTGGGTTGTTGACTATAATAAATGTTTCTTCGTCTTTACTATGTGGCCGGTGATAACGATAGTGCACAGGCAAAAAGGCTTGGAAACAATCAATGCACTGTGCATCTTGTCTGGCATAAATGAGAATTTCAGATTCCTTGGACAAATAGTTTGGGGCTTCTATATTAAAGTTTTCTGAAATCATCACTGCCTGTTGAAGAGAAAACAGACATTAATGAAGAAAAAGAAAAGGGGCTGGAGTTGTGGCTCAGTGGTACAGCACTTGCCTGGCATGTGCAAGGCACTGGGTTCGATTCTCAGCACCACATAAAAATAAATAAATAAACAAATAAAATATTGTGTCCATCCACAGCTAAAAATATTTTAAAAAAGAAAAAGAAGAAATGGATGAAGAAAAATAAAGACACAAATAAAACCAGAAGACTGCAGTGCAAATATACAGAAGTGTCAAATTTACCCCCATTATCAACCTTTTCATTTCCCTTCCATCCTCAAGTTTAAGTAGAAAACACAGGATGTGATCTGTGTATAATAAAAGTAAACTGGGGAAATTATACTCTGGGGTGCCAAATTTACCAAAAAAAATTATTTCTATGAGATTTCCTTATTAACCTCTGTTAGGGTGACAAAACAGGTACCAAGAAGAGACTATGTGAATAAAAACAGCATTATTTAATAAGTATAAAAGCTACTATGACAAAAACCATTAAACCTATATTAGGTTATAAATTATTAATATCATTCTGGTAATCTTCTGTTCTTTAGTGAAGTAACTAGAGTGGTAGTAAGATAGTACAATGTGGTCAGGCAAAGGTCAGCAATTCTTTCTACAATGTGTATAAAAGGTTAATGGAAAAAATGGCAAATGATTGTGTGTGTGCAGTGCTGGAGATGGAATCTCATATGTTAGGCAAGCCCTCGATTGCTAAGCCCCAGGCCCTGTAAATATTTTATTCTTTCATTCATTCCTCTGAAATAGAGTATTGCTATATTGCCTAAGCTGACCTCAAACTTGTAAACCTCCTGCTTCAGCCTCCCAATTAGCTGAAATTACAAGAGTGCCACTTTGCATGGTTTGCTTCATGCATTTTGAAGCTCTTTTATTAGGTGCATAAATATTTAGGATTGTTACTTCTTTCTCATGCACTGAACTCATTAACCAAAGGACCTGGTGATAGTCTTTGCTTGCTCCAAAATCTAATTCCTAATTTTAATATTGACAACTTTCTTTTGATTAGTGTGAACATATTTTTCCCTTTTTTTACTTTTAGCTTGTGTCTTTAAATTTAAAGTACATTTCATATAAGCAACATACGGTTGAGGAGTATCGCTTTCTTATCTGAAGATCTTTATATTTTAATAGGGATATTTAGAAATTTACCCTTAATATACCTATTAATATGGTTAAGTTTAAATACATCATCTTGTTACTTGTGCTCTACTTATAACATGGTCTTTGTTCCCCTTTTCTCTTTTTCTGCCTTCTACCGGATTAACTGAATTTTTTTTTCTTTCTTTTTTTTTTTTTTTTTGGTACCAGAGATTGAACCCAGGGGTGCTTAACCACTGAGCCACCAGAAGTTTGTATATTTTACTTTGAGACAGGGTTTCACAAAATTGCTTAGGGCCTCAGTTACTAAGGCTGGCTTTGAACCTGAGATCCTCAGCTTCCAGAGCCACTGGGATTACATGTGTAATCCCCCAAACCCAGCTACCTGAATATTTTTTATAATTCCATTGCATCTGCTTTGTCACAAATTAGCTACCACCTTTGTTTTCGTGATAGCTTCAGGATTTACATGTTTAACAAATTACACTCTACCTTCAAGTGACATTAAATGACTTCATGTTTCATTTCACAACTTTATAAAGTTATACCTCTAATTTTCCCCACTCAACCTCTGTGATATTTGTCACACATTTTACTTTTACATATAATACTAATACTACACTACACTGATGTTTTTGTCAGTAATCTCATACAGAGTTAAATTGTAAGAGAAAAAAAGTTACCCTTTTAAGCATTCTCTTTCCCTTGTATAAATCTAGATTTTACTTGGTATCATTTTCCTCCCGCCTAAAGGACTTGCTTTAACATTTCTTGTAGTGGAGGACTGAAGATGAGTTCTTTCAGCTTCATATGTCTGAAAGCCTTCATTTCCCCTTCACTTTGAGACATTTTCAATAAGTACAGAATTCGAATTTCACAGGTTTTTCTTTCAATGTTTTATAGATGTTATTACAGCCTTTTTACATTATTTCTGACAAATCTGCTGTCATTGTTGTTTTTATTTCACTGTATATGCAAGTTTTTTTCCTGTTTTTTTGTTTTTGTTTTTGTTCTTTTAGTTGTAGATGGACACAATATCTTTATTTTATTTAGTTAGTTTTTATGTGATATTGAGGGGGTCAAACCCAGTGCCTCACACATGCTAGGCAAGTGCTCTACCACTGAGCCACAATCCTAGCCCCCTCTCACTGCTTTTAAGAGTCTTTTTCTTATTGTAGAAAAATTTGGTTGACGTGTGACTTGTAGTTTTCTTCATGCTTCTTGGACTTAAGCAACTTAACCATATGTTAGTTTACAACTTTCATCAAATTCAGATAGTCCTCAGTCATTATTTTTCAAAACTTTTTCCATTTTCACCTCTTTTTATTCAATGGAGATTCCAATTACTTGTATACTAGATCACTTGAAGTTGTCGCACAAGTTCTCTTATGTTCCAGTCACCTTCTAAATTGGATCTTTTATCTTTTACATTTTTGGTAGGTTCTATTGCTATGCCTTCAAGTTCATTAATTTTTTTCTTCTGCAATATTTGATCTGCCATTTATACATTCCAGAATTATTTTTGTCTCACACACTGTAGTCTTTTTTCCACATCAGGTGGGTGATGTGATCAAAACATCATAAGAAGGTTTAGAGGGAGGCACATCTCACGCAGCATTGTGAACACCCCACCCCATCATCATACTTGGGAACTGAGGATTGGTCACACACTGTAGTCTTAAATGTTAGTTCAGTGCTGTTTTTTTACAGAATCTTCCATGTCTCAACTTTCTGAACATACTGAATATAGTTACAGCAACTGTTTTAATGACCTGCTTCCTAATGCTAACATCTATGCCAGTTCTGGATTGGTTTCAATCAATTAAAAAATCTCCTCAATATAGGTTTTATTTTCATATACACTTAGATAACTGCTAGATTTTGTGTGAGTCTGTGTAGTGCTAGGGATGGAACCCAGGGATTCATCCATGCTCAGCAAGTTATCTACCACTATGCAAACCCCTCAGGTCTCTGCTACCTTTTTCAAAGAAGTCATAATATTGTGAACCTGATCTCATTTGATACTAGGTATTTCTGTATTCCTATATTCTTTTTTTCATTCAAAATGCTTTATTTACTCATTTTTATTGTATATATTCTTTCCTATAAATATTCTTGAGCTTCATTTAAGATGCAATTAGGTTAAGGGCTAGGGATATAGCTCAGTTGGTAAAGTGCTTGTCTTGTATGCGGAAGGTCCTGGGTTCAATCCCCAGTACCACAAAAAAAAAAAAAAAAAAAAAAAAAAAAGATGCAATTAGGTTATCTGGAAATGATTTTTGGTTTTGTTTTTGTTTGGGGGGGGTTACCAGAGATTGAACTCAGGGGCACTTGACCACTGAGCCACATCTCCAGCCCTATTTTGTATTTTATCACTGAGGTGCTTAGCACCTCTCTTTTGCCAAGGCTGGCTTTGAACTCACAATCCTCCTGCCTTAACCTCCCCAGCTACTGGGATTACAGGCATGCACCACTACACCAGGCTGGAAACAGTTTGGTTTTTTGAGGGTCTTACTTTTTAGATTTGTTATGCAGGACTGAGGCAATGCTCAGTTTTAGGCTAAGTGCTCCCCACTAATGAATAAAAGCTGTTCTGTTTACTCTATCCATTGTCCAAAAACTATGAGGCTTTTCTCAGGCTGCTCAGTGGAAAGAGACACTATACTCTTGGTCCTGTGTGAGACCAAGCACTGTTACCTCTCATTTTGTCAGATGATTCTCCCCCTGGCATCAGGTGGTTTCCTCACATACATGCACTAATGAATACTCAGCTACATATTTGAGGGCAACCTTGTACGGATCTCTGCAGTTCTGCCTCTATGCAGTTCTCTCTCCTCAAATATACTGTCCTGTGAATTCTAATGACCTTCCTTTCCCCAGAATCCTAACTTTATCTCAAGAAGTCCATCAGGCTCTGTTTGAGTTCCTCCCCCCTGCACTACAACCAGAAACCTCTCTCAAGGAAGTAAGCCAGGACAACCATAGAACTCACTTTGATTATTTCCCTTCTCAGATATCATTGCCTGATAGTCAGTGACTTTTTTTTTTCATTATTTCATATATTCTAATTATTTCAGGTGGGAGACTAAATCTGTTCCTTGTTCTCCAACTTATCCGGAGGCATAAGTATTAATGCCATATATTTTGATTTGGCAAAAATATGGTTTCAGGGGGCTGGGGATATGGCTCAAGCGGTAGCGTGCTTGCCTGGCATGCGTGCGGCCCAGGTTCGATCCTCAGCACCACATACCAACACAGATGTTGTGTCCGCCGAGAACTAAAAAATAAATATTAAAAAAATTCTCTCTCTCTCTCTCTCTGTCTCCCCCCTCTCTCACTCTCTCTTTAAAAAAAAAAATATGGTTTCAAAAACACTATTTTCACTTGGATCTATAAAATAGGAATATTATACTGTTCTTAAAATATATGACAAATTTGATTAAAAATATCTATAGGGAGTAGGGACATAGATCAATGGTAAAGTACTGCCTACCATGGATGAGGCCTTCAGTTGGATCCAGTCACACTGTCTAATAGCCCTACCTAAAAATGAGGTGAGTATTTATTAGGCGTGTATCTTATCCTTGGTGAACCTATTTAAGGCTTGCAATTATTTCCAAATTGCTCACAAGCTACTTAAAAAGCATTTGTTATCATACCACCCATGTGCTTTGAGAGCCCAATTCTATTTATCTATAGGAAAAGAATTAAAAATCTCACTGTAGCCAGATGCAGTGGCACATGCCTATAATCCCAGCAGCTTGGGAGGCCAGGGCAGAAGGACTGTGAGTTCAAAGCCACCCTCAGCAAATTAGTAATGCTCTAAGCAACTCATTCAGATCCTGTCTCTAAATAAAATACCAAAAAGGACTGGGATGTGGTTTAAGCACCCTCAGTTAAGCATCCCAGATTCAACCCCTAGACAAAAAAAAAAAAAAAAAAAAAATCAGTCTAGGTATATAGACATCAATTAATCCCTTATCCCTTTATATAAATTCCGCTCTATCCTCATCAAAAAATACCACTTTTCATGACAAAATCTCTCTGCATAAGGAAATAGGCCACAGTCTCTCAGCTAGGAAAAGGAAAACCATCTGATACATCAAGAAATAAACTTCCAATTACCTATCACAAATTTGGCATCTATTTTTGTAGAAATTTTTAAAATAAATATACTTACAACATTATAATTAGGGATTTGAAAGATGGTTAGAAGAGCAGTTAAAGAGAAAGTTGTCAATCAATGTAATGTATAGGGGCATCCTTTCCCTTCCACCTTTTCTTATAACATTCAAACTAATCAACCAAATCTCATCCCCCAATCAAAAGTGTGGGTGCTTTAACTTCCTTTTGGATAACCCTATCCAAACACTTTCATTTTCTTAGAACATGATAAGTGACTTTATTAAGTATGTTTAAATATGATTCCAATTCACATAATTATAAGCCAAGAACCATGTTTAAATTTGAAACCTATTATTTTAAATTCCAAAAGCTTCACTTAAAAGTCATAACTTGGCAAAGAAAATAATGAGGTCCTCCCATATAGGTACACGTATCTAAACTGACATGCATACATACAAAAAAACTTAGAACAAAGGAAGAAATATGGTAACTGAGGATTCAGAGTCAGAAACTTAGCATTACAGACCTTTCTTTATCTCCTGAATTTTAAGCCATGAGAATACATTCTCTGTTAGAGAAAGTTAAAATAAATGAAAAAGGTGAAGAAATTGTCTTAAAACCACAATTAGAAATAAACTGCCATCATGAATTGACTAAAAAATTCTTATGTGAAGCCGGGTGCAGTGGCACACACCTATAATCCCAGCAACTCGGGAGGTTGAGGCAGGAGGACTGGGAGTCAAAAACAGCCTCAGCAACTTAGTGATGACTTGGCAACTTAGTGAGACCCTATCTCTAAATAAAATATTTTAAAAAGGCTGGGGATGTGGCTCAGTGGTTAAGTGCCCTGAGTTCAATCCCTGGTACAAAAAAAAAAACAAAAAAAGTATGTAAATAATAATATTATTAACTAAGACAGTTTCCCAAAATTTGTTTTTCCCCACTTTGGTGGTACTAGGAATTTAATCCAAGGGTACTCTCCTCTAAACTACACCCCCAATTTTTTTGTTTTTAATATTTATTCTTAAGTTTTAGGTGAACACAATATCTTTATCTTACATTTATGTGGTGCTGAAGATTGAACCCAGTGCCTCATGCATGCTAGGTGAGCACTCTACCACTGAGCCACAACCCCAGCCCCTATTACCCCCAATTTTGAGACAAAGTCTTGCTAAATTGCCCAGGCTAGCCTCAAACTTGCAATCCTCCTGCCTCAACCTTCTAAGTAGATGGAATTACAGGCATGTGCCACTATCTGGCCCAAAATTTCTTAATAGGAACCACCTGGGTTATTAAAAAAGGTATTTGAATCCAAGCTAGATGTACTAAATTGGGATTTCCCAGGAACACAATAATCTGTATAAAAAGTACCCATTATTTTTGTTCTTATCAAAGTTGGCGAAACTCTTGACTGTGAGATTCACGTCAGGAAAGAGCAACAACTTTGCAACCAGACAACCTTAGATTCATTTCTTGGCTCTACCATTTATCTATATAATCTTTTATAAGTTACTTGGCCTCCTTGTGCTTCAGTTTCCTTATTTATAAAATGGAAATAATACCTTCAGGATTGTTATAAAGATTAATTTTACCTTGCTTCCTTTAGAAACAAATATACAAAAATTAAATAAATATTAAATATTAGTTTCTTTTCCGAATTATACAGATATCAGAGCATATGTCTATCTACTTTAACATATAGGCTATTGAAGCACTATTTATTAAGTATTCTTTTCAAGATATACATATATATATATACACACATATACTTATATATATACATATATATATATGTTTATATACACGTTTTGTGTGTGTATACACATGAACATAATTTTCCTAAGTCACTAAACTATGAATCATTCTGCTGAAAAGCATTTAACTGGCTCAGTTTAGTTGGCTTAGTCCTAACAAGTATTACTTATTGAAGAATACTCCCATCTCTGAAGATATCACTTTATACACTTCAATAACAATTTTAAAATACTATAAAATTGTCTTATCTACTATTTTGTCTTAATCCAAATTATAGCATTCCCTAAAAAAATTTATTAATGGCTGTACCTCTGTTATGTTTCTCTCTCGTAATGAAGCCAACTCATAAGGATCCACAAAAAGTCCTGTTGGGATATAGTGTTTAATTAAGAGTCTGCAGGTCTGTAAGTCCTCAATGCTTTCTCCAAATTTCACTTTTATTAAAAGGTCTCTGAAAAACAAGTGCATTTAAAATAAATTTCTTCATTTGATTGTTAAATGAACTAGCATAACATCATATCCATAAAAGTAAAAACAATCCCCAGTACAATCATCAATGAATCAATCAATTGATAGAAATCCCTTGAGTTTTTGCCAAATACCAAGATAAGCACAAGTGAGATATAACTCCACAAAACTGGGCAAAAAAAGTGAAAAACTCCAAAATTTCACATAGGACTAACTGGATGACATTCAAGTTCCAACCAACCAATACTTACAGAAACTGAAGCACTCACTACAGACCCTAGTCTGGTAAGGCTTAGTAGAAAAAATAGCCTTAGGGCTGGGGATGTGGCTCAAGTGGTAGTGCTGGCATGCGTGCGGGCCCAGGTTCCATCCTCAGCGCCACATACAAACAAAGATGTTGTGTCCGCCAAAAACTAAAAATAAATATTAAAATTCTCTCCCTTCTCTGTCACTCTCTCTTTAAAAAGAAAAAAAAAAAGAAAAAAAATAGCCTTAGAGTAAATGTTACTTTAGTTTAAGAATATACATTTAGGGGGAAAAAATGGTTAAAAGAGGATTAAACAGATTGGGGGGCAGAAGGATTACAAATTCAAGGCTAGCCTCAAGCAACTTACTAAGTCTTAAAAAATTTTTTTAATTTAATTTAAAAACAAGAAGGAATGAAGATATAGCTCAATGATAAAGTGCCCCTGGGATCAATACCCAGTATCAAAAAAAAAGCATCAAGCTGATAAGTAACAACCACCAAAAGAAGAAAAGTCCTAAAAAAAGTCACAACTGCCAAAAGAAGAAAAGCTCTAAAAAGTCTCTAAAAGAAGACAATCTAACTCAATAAAGTTTGTATCAAAAACATTCCATGTTCAGCATCCTATAAAATGTTACTAACAGATGCAATTAAGCAGGGAAATATGACCATGAAAATATTAGTCCATAGACACAGACCTAGAAACGACAAAAGTAACAAAATGGAAATTAAAACAGTATTTGTACATACACCATATAGGTTCAGGGATTTAAAGTCAAGCATGAACGTTCTGAAAGAAAGAAAGAAAGGGTAATTTTTAAAAGAACTGAATGCAATTTTAAGAGATAAAAAATAAGACTCTTGAAATAAAGTTACCCAGATGTGATTAAAAGCAATTAGATACTGAAGAATAAAAAGATCACTGACTTGATGACAGAGCATCATAAACTATCCAAACTGAAGCATAGAGAATAAAGAAGAATAGGAAGAAAAAATAAATAGTTTCGGTGATTTTTAAATAGCAAGTGGTCTAGTATATGTACAATTGGAGTCCTAAAAAAAGAGGAGAGAATACAACAGAAAAATTAAAGGCTGAAAATGTTCCAAGTTTCATGAAAACTATAAGCCCATCAGTCTGAGATGTTCAACAAAACCTAAGCAGGATCAACATAAACAAACCACACCAAAGTATATTATTCCTCATTCAAAAAATAAAGAAAAACAGTCAAAGGCTATCAAGAAAAAGTTCACTTTGTAGAAAGTAACTACAATAAGCCTAAGCCATAAGACAAAGCATAAGTAAGCTGCAACTGTACAAGACTAGGCATATTTAAAGTAATAAAACAAAAAAAGCTGTCAGTCTATAATTATTCATCCTGGAGAAAATCCTTCCAAAATGAAGGCAAAATAAAGACTAAGACAAACACAAACTAAGTGAATTTCTCACTGCAAGAACAGTAAAAGAGGGGCTGGGGATGTGGCTCAAGAGGTAGCGTGCTTGCCTGGCATGCGTGCGGCCTGGGTTCGACTCCCAGCACCATATACAAAACAAAGATGTTGTGTCCGCCGATAACTAAAAAATAAATATTAAAATTTAAAAAAAAAAAAAAGAACAGTAAAAGATATTCTTCAGGTAGAAAATGATAACCAGATGGAAACATCCACAAGAAAAAATGAAGAACATCATAAATGGTAAATATGTGGGTAAATACAAAAGACTTTTTTGGCCAGGTCTGGTGGTGTGAACTTCTAGTCCTTGCTACTTCAGCAATTCCACTTCTAGGAATTAAAAGAATCAAAAGTAAGAATCTGGAAAGATATTTGTACATATATGCTCCTAGCAACATTATTTGCAATAGCCAAAAGAGAAAAACAATCCAAGTGTCCATCAACATTCAATGGAATATTATTCAGCTTTAAAAAGAAAGAAATTTTCTGATATATGCTCCAACATGAATGAACTTTAAGAATATTATGCAAAGGAAAACGGATAAGTCACAAATATTGTATGATTCCACTTATATGAGGTACCTAGGGAAGTCAAATTCATAGAGACAGGAAGCAAAATGGTGGCCAGGAGCCAGAGGAAAGGGGAGTTATTACTTAATGAGTACAGAATTTCAGTTGTGTAAAATGAAAAAGTAATATGGAAGAATAGCAGTGATGTAGCACAACAACATGAATGTACTTAAGGCCACTGAAGTGTACACTTAAAAACTGTTAAGATGACTTTTTATGTTACGGGTACTGTATCACAATTAAAATAAATAATATAAAATATATAATTGAAGCAAAAATAACAACAATGTAATGAGGAGTTTATAACAGAAGTAAAACATGACAACAAAAGCATAAAGAAGGGCTGGGGATGTGGCTCAAGCGGTAGCGCGCTCGCCTGGCATGCGTGCGGCCCGGGTTCGATCCTCAGCACCACATACCAACAAAGATGTTGTGTCCGCCGAGAACTAAAAAATAAATATTAAAAAAAAATTCTCTCTCTCTCTCTCTCTCTCTCTCCCTCCTCTCTCACTCTCTCTTTAAAAAAAAAAAAGCATAAAGAAATTAATCTATTCTAAGATTTATAATCAATTTATTCCAAATAAGACTAGAGAGAAAAAAACAGAGAACAACCAGAAAAACAAAGAGAAAAAAAGTAGCAAGGTGGATAAATTTAAACCAAAATAACTATATCAATATTTACATAAAAGTTGGAGCTGGTGTTGTAGCTCAGGGGTAGAGCACTTACCTAGCATGCGTGAGGCACTGGGTTTGATCCTCAGTACCACATAAAAATAAATAAATAAATAAATAAAACAAAGGTTAAAAAAAAAACTCTACATAAAAGTTAATGGTGTGGGCAGGCACACTTGCTTACACCTGTAATCCCAGCAACTTGAGAGTCTGAGACAGAGGATTGCAAGTTTGAGGCCAGCCTTGGAAACTTGATGTGACTAGCTTGGAACAAAAAAAAATAAATAAAAGAAATGAAACAAAAAATAACTTGAAATAAACTCAATTTTAAAAAGGGCTATGGATGTAGCTCAGTGCTAAAGCACCCTGATACCCAGTACCATAAACAAATTCAAAAAAAAAAAAGAAAGAAATGGTCTGGCCAGGCACAGTGGCATCTATAATCCCAGCAATCCAGCAATTTGGAGATTGAGGCAGGAAGACTGCAAGCTCCAGGCCAGCCTCAGCAACTTAGCAAGACCCTATCTCAAAATGAAAAAATAAAAAGGGCTGAAGATGCAGTTCAGTAGTGGAGAACACCTGAGTTCAGTCCCTAGTATCACAAAACCAATTATAAAAAATAATAAAGTAAATGGTCTAATCATTCCAATTAGAATATGGAGACTGACAGACTACATGAAAGAGAAACACTTGACTATATGCTATCCACAAAAAACATTAAACAAAAGACAGATTAGAAGGATTAAAAATACATTCAAATATTAATAATAAATAGGGGTGGCTATTTATTAGAACTTTTTATTTTTTATTTTGATACAGAGTCTCACTAAAGTGCCAAGGCTGGCCTCAAACCTGCGATCCACCTGCATGAGCCTCCTGAGTCACTGGGATTATTGGCATTTACCAACACACTTAGAGTATTTTTAAATTTTTATAAAGAAATTTGTCTTAATTATCTTTCAGGCAACATTTCTTCATCTTGTTCATAGATACCATATAAAACTTTATTTAAAAAAAAAAAAATTCCAGCTGGGTGCAGTGGCACACGCCTATAATTCCAGAAGCTCAGGAGGCTGAGGCAGAATAGCGAGTTCAAAGCCAGCCTCAGCAAAAAGGAAGGGGCTAAACAACTCAGTGAGACCCTGTCTCTAAATAAAATACAAAAAAGGGCTGGGGATGTAGTTCAGTAACCAAGTGCCCCCGAGTTAAATCTCCAGTACACACACACAAAAAAAAAAAAACTTCAAGAAAATCAGATACACCATGACTATAGCACTTCCCTGATCCACCTATCTACCAACTTTATAAAGGAAATATTTGTAATAAATTCATGATAACTTCCAGCGACCACCTCTTCCTGTTCTGTGTTCATAAACCAACCTTTTAATAATCTGATCTAGAATTCTGCCCAGAATCTACACCAACACCAAGCTCACAATTTTGTAGTTCTAACTTACAGATTATCCAAAGGTTATAAACATTAGTTCAGCAATCTTTTTTTTTTTAAAGAGAGAGAGAGAATTTTTTAATATTTATTTTTTAGTTTTCAGTGGACACAACATCTTTATTTTATTTTTTATGTGGTGCTGAGGATCGAACCCAATGCCCCACGAGCACACTACCGCTTGAGCTACATCCCCAGCCCTAGTTCAGAATCTTTTAAGCAAATTCTCCCTCCTACTGCAATGAGAGTTCATCAAGGAAGGGAGACTCTGAACTTATTTACAATAGTAGGCCCTTTTGTATGATTCCCTTATGTATTCTGCACTTTAGTTCTCTACTGTGAATATTTGTTTGGCCCTTTCCAGAGTAGAAGTAAATCTTTGTGACCAAGAAAAAAAGGAACAAAAAAGTTCTAATCTTCTATAACTTGTTAATCCTTCCTCATTCATTCTAGCAGCAAGACCTATCTGCTTTAAACATAACTAAAAAGCCTTCTGAAAAAAAAAAGGATTACTGATATTTTCTATCTTAAACAACTCAGATTTCTACTTTCTGAATCTATTATGGGTGCTGTCATTCTTTATCCTTGGTTGGTTTTATGTCCTGTTTTCATTCTCAGTATGTGTAATTGGAAAACTACATTTCTTATCACAATAGCCTCTAGAAGTACTTCTTTTTTCCTTATTAGAATCATTTTTATCACAACAGCCTCTGCAAGTACTTCTTTTTTCCTTATTAGAATCATTTTAATGGTACTGTCAAATTTACATTATTTAGTAGCCCCATTCCTCTTGAAATTCAGACCATAACAATAGTTTTATATATGCTAATTATTGTAAAGAGAGAAGTGATGTACCTAGTCTAACTACCTGGACATTGCTTAAAATGTGTCTCTGGAACTCCATTAAAAACTTTCAGAAGTGCCCTCTCACCATCTTCTCTCCCAAATTAATTTTACTACTTTACCATCACATCTCCTCTTTGACTAAAATTGGCTTGCTTAGCTTGATCACCTACCTCATTATAATAATGGCTAACATTTCCCTAGTATATCAAGGAACTTTCTATATATTCTCTGACTTAAACCTCACAACACCAATGAAGAAATACTAACATTACCCAGTTTTACTGATAACAAAGAAAAGACTTAAGTAACTTGCTTGCCTAAGGACACATAGATAATAAGTACCTACATCTTGAAGCCAAATCTATCCAAGTAACAGCAGCCCAGGTTTTTTTCTCTCTCTCTCCTGGCCCTGCATATGCTATACTAACTTGGGAGAGAGGGGAAAGAGGAATTTCATGTAAGGTGACTATGAAATGAAATTATTTTAAAATCACAGGTATTAAAATTTATAGAACAAATAAAGTTTGGGGAAGTTTTCCTATGGAACTGTTTCATAGCTTTTTACCAGTCTAAAGATCTTTAATACTGCAAACATTCATCTTCATTCATCTTTTTTTTTTCCCCTCCCAGTGCTAGAGATTGAACTCAGGGTCTTATATGTGCTAGGAGAGCGCCCTACCACTAAACTACACCAAAAGTCTCATTCATCTTTTTCAAACAATTTTATTTGAAACCAAGTCTAGTAAATAAGAAATAGTGATTCAGAGTATTGTATCAGACAGTATTTAAGAGCGTGCATAGCTTTGAATAATGGGATAATAGTATTAAATCTGAGTCAGAGCTTTATCACCCTAACTTCTACCAAATGATTTAACTTCTCTGAGCCCTAGTTTCCACATCTGAAAAGCAAGAAAAAGTTTATGTGTCTCATAGCCATTTGTGATTTAATGGAGCACTGCATATGTAGCTATTGCCTATATATATATAAAAATTAAAGTACGCATGGTAAACAATGTTTTCTTCTTTTCTCCAATGTTATTAAAACCATTATTTCTGGCTGGGCGTGGTAGTACACACCTGTAATCCCAGCAGTGGGGGAGACTAAAGCAGGAGGATTGTGAGTTCAAAGCTGGCCTCAGCAAAAAGCGAGGCGCTAAGCAACTCAGTGAGACCTTGTCTTTAAATAAAATACAAAATAAGGTTGAGGATGTGGCTTAGTGGGTGCATGCCCCTGATTCAATCCTGAGTATAAAAAAAGAAACATTATTTCTAAGTATGAACCACACATGATAAATTTCTCACTGATAAACTTTAAAAGTGATTTTTCAATTTATCTATTTCTTTTTTTTTTTTTTAAACATTTATTCTTTTTTTAGTTTTCGGTGGACACAACATCTTTGTTTGTATGTGGTGCTGAGGATTGAACCTGGGCCGCACGCATGACAGGCAAGAGCGCTACCACTTGAGCCACATCCCCAGCCCTCAATTTATCTATTTCAACTATCAACTTTTTAATCTAAATTATAAGATAGTATTTTAAAATAAATAGAAATCAATGGGCAGCTTACCTGTGGAAACCATCTTTCAAAACTTCTTGTCTTAAAATAATTTCAGAACAAGTGGCCCTTATGCCTATAAGAATGAAAAGATTTTTTTAAATAAGCACTCAATGAAAGAATATTTAAATAATTAGAAAATAATTATTTCAATAGGTTTTACTTGCCAGAAAAGTAGTCAATCTAAAAGCAAACAAAAACAAGTTTGAGCTACCTCTAAATCTATTTCTAGTACAACATAGTGGTTAAGAATACTGACTATAGAGCCACACCTGTAACCCCAGAGACTCAGGAGTCTGATGTAGAAGGATCCAAAGTTCAAGGCCAGCCTCAGCAACACAGTGATGCCCTAAACAACTTACTGAGACCCTGTCTCAAATAAAAAATAAAAAGGGCCAAGAATGTGGCTCAGTGATCAAGTGCCTCTGAGTTCAATCCCCAGTACTAAAAAAAAAAAAAGGAGGGGGGCAGATATTGACTTTGGAGTTAAGATTGTCTGATTTCAAATTCCAGTCTGTCACTTAATAGTGATGTGTCTAGGCAAGATAGTTTCTCTCTCTATGGTTATCATAAGAATTTAGGATATGGAGAAACTCTTAGAACAGAGCCTACCATATGGTAAGTTCTCTATATAAGTGTTTGTTATTAATAGTACTTTAGGGTTGGGAGTATAACTCAGTGGTATAGCGGTTATCTAGCATGCCCGAGGCCCTGGATTCAATCTGCAGCCCACCACCAAAAATACTTTAGTTAGATGATCCCAGGACACCAAAAAAGAAGAGAATGGCTAAAGAGCCAGGAAATCTATTTTAATTCTGGCTCAATGAAACTATGTACATAGAGAGACATAATAGAAACTTCTGTATTCTAACATCCATGCCTATAAAACTGGGACAATTGTACATTTACGCCTTGTGGAGATGTTGGGTTAAATAAAAAGGCAAGAAAACTGGAGTCACTTAAATGCTAAATGGGTTCCTTTGTAAACTTAGAATAAATAGAAATCTTACTATACTGACACCATGCAAAATTCAGACACTAAAAATTACTTAACACTCAATGTAAGTGTCATAAAACTAAAGATTCAGTTTCTATCACCACCAATACTACCAGCACCTATCTTGCTATAGAACTTTACCCCATCTCAAAAGTTAGAACTATATAGAAAGAATATTAAAACAAACACAGAAAACTTCATATTACGAAATATTACTGAACACATTAGATATAATCCTGAAAGGATGTATTAAGAAATATGACTTGAAGAAACCATTTGAAATTAGGAAAAAATATTAGAAAATGTTACTTTTACATTCAATCTTCCACCTAGGGCTTTCATGTTTTCTTTTAAATTTCACAACCAGCAAACAGGCAAGCAAAATTACTTTCATTAGTACATACAGGAAACTCAGACTTATAGTTAGCAACAGGCTCTGGGCATAAAACTAAGTGACTGATTGGAAGCAAGTTTTACCATTTATTGATTGATTATTTGTGGTACTGAGGATTGAACCCAGAGGTTCCTTATCAATGAGTTCATCCTCAGCCCTTTTTTAGACAGGGTCTCCCGAAATTTCAAGGATGGCCTTGAACTTACAATGTTCTTGCCTCAGCTTCCCAAACTGTTCAATATAAGTGTGGACTTGCCTGACTTTATTTCGTACTGGGGATTGAACACAGGGGCACTCAACTCCAGCCATTTTTCATATTTTATTGAGATACATGGCCTCACTGGATTGCCTAGGACCTTGCTAAATTACTGAGGCTGACTTTGAACTCATGGTCCTCCCGCCTCAACCTCCCAAGCCACTGGGATTATAGGTGTGCACCACTACCTTGCTTGCCTGACTTTTTTATAAAAGCCTATGATATTTTCACTCTTGGCTACTTAAAGAAATCTTATTTGATTTGAAGAAGCATATAATTTTTCTCCAAATAAACAGATACCATCTATCTCTCAAATTAATAGGCTTTTTAATTCTTTTTAGATATACATGAACATACGGTGTGTTTTGATCTATTATACACATATGGAGTATAACTTCCCATTCTGGGTTGTACAGATGTGGAGTTCGACTGTTCATATATTCATATATGAACATAGGAAAGTTATGTTCAATTCATTCTGTGTCTTTCCTATTCCCATCGCCCCTCCTTTCCCTTCATTCCCCTTTGTATAATCCAATGAACTTCTATTCTGTTCACCACTACCACCAGTATTGTGTGTTAGCATCTGCATATCAGAGAGAACATTCCACCTTTGGTGTTTTGGGGGGTTTCGGGTTTTTTGTTTTGTTTTTGTTTTTGTTTTTGCAATTGGCTTATTTAACTTAGCATGATAATCTCCAGTACCATCCATTTACCAGCAAACATTGTAATTTAATTCTTCTTTAAGGCTGAGTAATATCCCATTGTTTATATACCATGTTTTCTTTATCCATTCATCTGTTGAAGGGCACCTATGTTGGTTCCAGCTTAACTATTGCGAATTGAGCTGCTATAAACATTGATATGGCTGCATCACTGAAGTATTCTGATTTTAAGTCCTCTGGGTATATGCTGAGGAGTAGGATAACTGGGTCAAATGATGGTTCAATTCCAATTTTTCTGGGGAATCACTATGCTGCTTTCCAGAGTGGTTGCACCAATATGCAGTCCCACCAGCAATGTATGAGTGTATCTTTTCCCCACATCCCCACCAACATTTGTTATTTCTTGTATTCTTGATTATTGCCATTCTGACCAGAGTAAGATGAAATTTCAGTGGTTTTAATTTGCATTTCTCTAATTGCTAGAGATGTTGAACATTTTTTCATATGTTTGTTAACTGATCATATTTCTTCTGTGAAGTGCCTATTCAGTTTCTTTGCCCATTTATTGATTGGGTTTTCGTTTTGTTTTGTTGGTGTTAAGTTTTTTGAGATTTTTTATATATCCTGGAGATCAATGCTCTGAGGTACAGGTGGCAAAGATTTTCTCCCCTTCTATAGGCTTTCTCTTCATATTCTTGTTTCCTTTGCTAGGAATAAGCTTTTTAGTTTGATATCACCCTATTTATTGATTCTTGATTTTACTTCTAAAGGAGTGTCACTGAAGAACAGTTCCTAAGTTGACATGATAGAGAGCTGGGCCTACATTTTCTTCTAATAGGCACAAGGTCTCTGGTCTAATGAACAGGTTTAAATTCTATTGGGATGTACTCTAGAGTAGTAAACCATTCATCCTGGGGTGGTAGAAAAGCCAATTCACAAATAGGCAAGCAAATATTAGTTACTTATGATATTTAAGACAAAAGTATCATTTCAAATTGAAGATCAAGCATCTGGATTCACGTTCAAGATTTTTTTTCCTCTTAAATATTATTTGGTTGAGGTGGATTAAATGGTCTCTGTCAAGTGACCCCTTTTCAATTATAAAATTCAAAGCTAGAGAAATCTTTACAGATGTCAAGTCCAGCTGCTTGAAAATTCTTTGTTCTGATAATCATTTTTAAAAATAAATTTGGAAGTGTAATTCTGTAAACACACAAAAGCAGAACTGTGCTGATTGACACATACTAGTCTAACACCCTTATTTTACAGGCGGAGAAACTCACACGGTTTGTGCTAACTTTCCCTCCCCATCCAAACGTGGTCATTGCATTGTAATTTCTCTTGTAAGTGTCTTTCCCTCACTATCCTGCAAGCTCCATGACTGGCTCAAGAATGGATCCACAGCACTTGGCAGAACATTAAGGCTGACGGACTCGGGTCCAAAGATATGCATCAACTCCTGACCCACCCCCGAGTCACCTACCCCAAACCAGTCAATCACGAAAAAAGTTTGTAAACAAAACTAGTTTCCTCCGCACACGCACAACCCAAGACTCTTTGCTCTTCTGGGATTCTCACACCTCTCAGGACACGGAGGTTTTTCTAGCCCGTTAGCGGCTGGAAGCTTCATGCAATGCATCGCAAGATGCTTCCCAGCTGTACTTCTTTTACCATATTTTAAAACAGCGCTCCAGTCCCACTTCGGACGGACTAAGCCCGGACTAAATCTCTCCAAACTCCCGGAATCGGCTAGACAACAACGAGCAAGGGGAGGGAAAAGGGGAGGAGAAAGGCACGCGGCCTTTGTTTTAACCTCCTCCACCTCGTCCTACCCTCGCCCTACCCTCGCCCTACCAGAGTGCCGCGCAGAGTACGCGAGGCACCTTAACTAACCGCGGCGCGGAGATGGCCCTGCAGCCTGGAGTTTCTGCCAAGCCCCACCTCACTCCCGAGCCCCGCCCCCTTTACCAGCACTGAAGGGGGCGTCAGAGGAGTTGGCGGCGAGCGTCTGGGTGAGCCCAGCCGCCCCGAGGAGCAGCCAGGCCACGACCCGGACAGCCACGGCCTGGGCAGCCAGGACGCCGGCGGGAGAGCGGACGCCCGAGAAGAGCGCGGGGACCAGATGCAGACGCAAAAGGGAGCCTACACACGCCTCACGCCGCTCCTAGAGTGCGCAGTCACCGACTTAAGGGACTAGGACCGAGGGCTAAGTGCAACGCACGCCCGCGGCCTTGCGGTTTCCCAGTTCTCCACAGCACCAGCACCACAAAGCTCCCGCCAAATGTAAAGCAGCAGGGCCGGCTCCAAAATGCGCTCTCGTGCCGCCCCGCCTCCCGCGGCCCCGGTCGGAGGCGGGGCAAGGAGCGACGCAAGCGTCGTGACGTGTACCCGGGCTGTTGCTGTGGGAACGGTTCGAGGGGTTCGGGAGGGCGGGCCGCCCAGCGGGCCGCCCAGCGGGCCCTGGACCAGGCTCTCAGTCCTGAGAGCGGGTTGTGCTCGGAGTGGGCCTCCTCCGCCGGTGCCAGGTCCTAGAGTGCTCCGGCCTCCTACGGAGGAGTTCACCCTGCGGTGACGTCAGCGATCTGTGGCTACGGCCTCTTCCTGCAGCGCCAGGCTCCGCCCGGCCTCAAAGTCGACCTAAGTCGCTCTGGTGCTCTGCGGTTGGGTGGAAACAACCCTCTCCCAGCGGTTTAGACGTTGGCCTGCAGGAGAAAAACATTTTCTGTACTTCTCTACGGGTAAGAAGTCATCCTTACACTGGTGGGGACGTGAGTAGGGAGAGGTTATTTTACCCATTGGTAAATCTAATCTCTTTAGGTTCTATGGGGGCCAATTATCAAGACCTTCACAGTTATTTATGCCTGGGCAGAAAAGTATTCATGTCTAAGAAGAATAATTAGGTAATGTGCCGTCGCTTGTCCTGAACTGAACGAAATCTGTAAGCAGCCTAGAGAGCACCTACTGCAGATGGGAGTGCTTTTGTGCTATGCAGTTGGGTGGAAACAACCCTCTCCTGGTGGTATGACAGAAAGCTCTAGAGCGGATGTCTCAAAAAGTAGCGTGTGTGTCTATCTTAAACTGAAAATAGCAGAATAATCATGTTATTTAGAAATATGGAGATAAATTTTGGGGGGGAAAAGTGCCTAAAAGAATTGAAACTTGTTGACTATGGAGATGGACAGTAGTTTTTTATTATAATCCTCCTGGGATTTATGTTATATTCCAAGCAGAATACAAACATTTTTTAGTAAAAATGAAAGTTAAACTTGAAAGAGAAAATAAAGTCTTATAGTAAATGAATCTACACTATTGAGTATCAATTGCATACATCATTCCCAAGTACATCATCCATCTGCTGTAGTGTGTGCAGTTTATATTGTGCTCAGTAGGATCTCCTAGAAAGTTTACTAACATCAAATTTTAGTGAACTGGGAGTAGTATTTGATCATTGCATCGTATCAGAGGCAGAACACAAATTTTCACATTCAACAATAAGAAGTGATAATATAGATTATAAGACAAATCCACATAGCAGCTATAAAAATGGCCTTTTAGTAAAATATGTATTAATGAAATAATCACATAGGTTAATAAAAGGAAATAGTATATATGATGTAAAAATATATGACAGTTTAAAAAATAAAACCGTATGTATAGGGGAAAAAAAGGATGAAGTAATCAAGGGAGATTACTTTCCTCGGTTTTCTACAATGAGCATGTATAATTACTTTTAAAATATTTAAAAACTACAGTCTTATAGTGAATCTCTAATAAAACTACCTCAGTTTTTGACAATTTTCAAATCTTCCTGAGAATGTCATAGCCACATCTAAAGCAGTTTTTATAATTAAATGTATTTGACACTGAGAGTGAGGAAGGGAAGAAAAAACAGAAAGTGCTAATCTGGAAATAGCTCCATTTTTTTATAACTGGAAGAATATCACATAGTGAGAAAAATAAGCTGAAATAAAGGCCATGTAAACATTATTGACCTGTATGTGGCCTCTTTGATCAGGTTTCTGGACTATAAATACTTGGATGACATACAGGAGCTATGTGTTATATTAATAGATAGCATTAAGAAGTATGTATAGCAACAGTTACTAGTATGGCATTATGTAAAAATGTGGATGTGTAACCAGTGTGATTCTGCAATCTGTATTTGGGGTAAAAACGGGAGTTCATAACTCACTTGAAGCTAATGTATGAAATATGATATGTCAAGAGCTTTGTAAGGTTTTGAACAACCAATAAAAAAAAGAAGAAGAATGTATAGAATGCCAACTACATTCCAGATATTGTGAGATGTTGTGGTGAAAATGGATATGCACCTTCATGAAGCATATAAACTGGAAGGGGAGATGAATGATTAAATGAACAATTTCAAAAAGACTCTGTGAGTAAAATAATTGAGCAAGTATACGGGAGTCAGATTTGATCTGGCAAACCTCGAAGGACAATTTTTTCTTAAAGTACTAAGGATTGAACCCAAGGGCACTCAGAGCTATATCTACAACCTCCTTTTTATTTTTTTATTTTGGGGCAGCATCTTGGCAAGTTGCCCAGGTGCCTGGCCTCCAACTTGGGAGCTTCCTGCCTCAGCCTCCTAAGTAGGCAGGATTACAGGGTGTGCACCATTTGCCAGCCTGACAAAATGTCAAAAGTTAAAATAACCATAGTACCTTGATATAAAAAGTGCCTGTTACACAGTTTTTTAATTAATAAATAGGAAAGACTCCATAAGTCAGTTCTTGGGTTCACTCAGGGGTTCATATACAGTCTTCAGTAAGAGTGTCATATTCTAAGAACTCCATCTGAATTGTACTCCCAGCTCGTATGTGAACATACCTACATCTTTCAATGAACCAGAGAATCTTTTTTTTTTTTTTTTTGTCCAAGGGACTGAACCCAGGGGCACTTTACCACTGAGATACATTCCCAATCCTATTTTCATTTTGAGATAGTGTCTCACTAAGTTGCTGAGGCTAGTCTCAAACTTGCAGTCTTCCTGCCTTAGCCTCCTGAGCCATTGGGATTACAGGTGTGTACCACCTTGCCTGGCCCACCCAAAGAAATTTAGGGATACAGACTAAGATTAACCAGAGCCAAAATGAATTTCAGGCTAGGCCTCTAAGTATTGAGCTTCATAGGGTAAGCATGCACAGAACTGGACTACAGCTGCCTATGCTGGGAAGGTGGGGCCAAAGAAAGAAGATTTATCTATCCGACACCTAGTTGTTTTGTTCCCCTACCCCTGCCAGCAGAAATTATTATGCAATTAACACATTTTCATCAGGTTTCCTCTGATTTATCCTGAAAGTTATGTGAGAATGATGTGCACTGCCAAGAAATGTGGAGTTAGATTCCAGCCTCCAGCTATTATATTAATCTATGAGAATGAAGTCAAAGGAAAGAGTCGCCAGCGCATCATGCCAGTCCGAAATTTTTCAAAGTTCTCAGGTACCTCATATTTTATCTTGCCTTCTAAAATGTTCCCTAAGTCGCTTAATAAGTACAGTTTGAGTCTCTTACAATGACGTGACATGGACTTCAGAGTCAACAGATGTAGATTCAAATCATGACTTTATCAGGGACTAGATATGTGACCTTTGGATAAATTGACAGTGAGCTTCAGTTTCCATATCTATAAGAGGAAATTGATAATTCCCCCCCCCCCAGTTCTTTAACTGATAATTAAATCCTTTTCAGAATGTTCTGGACTAAATGAGATAACATTATTCAGTAATATTAATTCACTTCTCTCCCTCCAAATGTTTTTTAATTCATAATCTTAACATTTTATTACTACCACTACTGCTGCCTAAAAGCTATAATGCCATTTTTTTCTTCTTAGATATGCTCTTCAGTTGAAATTTTTTATATCTCCACAAAGTGATTTTATGTTAAGTAAAAAATACATCCATCCTTCCCCCTTCCCACTCAATTTATTATAAAGAAATAGTTTTATAAATAGTTAATTCCAATAAAGCCATTTAGCCACTTGTCTATAATGTGGATAATGATTTCAGGGTTCTGAGTTTTTTGCTGCATTTTTGTTCTTGGAACAGTTTGTGGTGCATTAATTGCTTGTGGTGTATATTATATATGTAGTATATGTTTTCCCCCTTTCCTAGACTGTACCAGAGCTGCTGAACAGTTAAAGAATAATCCACGACACAAGAGTTACCTGGAACAAGTATCCCTGAAGCAGCTAAAGAAGTTATTCACTTTTTTACGAGGTTACTTGTGGGGACAGAGTTTGGCAGAAACGATGGAACAAATTCAACGGGAAACAACCATTGATCCTGAGGAAGACCTGAACAAACTAGATGACAAGGAGCTTGCCAAAAGGAAGAGCATCATGGATGAACTTTTTGAGAAAAATCAGAAGAAGAAAGATGATCCAAATTTTGTTTATGACATTGTAGTTGAGTTCCCACAGGATGAACAACTACAGTCCTGTGGCTGGGACACAGAGTCAGCTGATGAGTTCTGACACCAAACACTCAATTTATTGGGGTAGCAGAACATCCATGTTTATATAAAAACATAGATGTATTCTAGAAATATCTGTAAAGAACACCAATTATATATATTGGGTCATAAATCGAGGACATTTATATCTACTATGTAGGTGCATGAGGAATAGAGGAAAAACAATATAGGAATCTGCCTTTAAGGAACTTGCAATCTAACTGGGAGATAACTCAAAAACTTGTGAAAAGCTAGTTAACAGTATTAAGCAGCAAAATATTAGAGCCAGATAACAGAGGCTAGAGTCAGAGCTTAGATTATTATAGGTTAAAATAGTCAGCAAAGACCTTTTCCTTTAATGGAGAGATAGGAGTTTGCCTGGACCTTGAAATGGTAGTATTTATATAGATGCATATGTAGGATTCCAATTGAGGGCAGTGGATAAAAGGTGAAAGAGGATGTTAAAAGAGACAAGAAATAGAAATTTTTATTTGAGGAACAGTGAGCAAATTATGGTTTGATGAGATTAAGGGGCATATATGGTTACCAAGAAATTATCCTTTATGCATTATGCTTTTAAATATATGAACATTCTTTTGTATGTATATAGCTCTGGAGTAGAAAAGTACCTCTGCAAAATTCCCTGCTGCTGCAAGTGGATGTTATGTGATGGATATTAGGGGAATTCTGCTCCTCTGGGATAAGGAAATGTATACTAAAGACATTCCGAAACCAGGAACCTCTCTTCCCATAAGTGAGAGGTTGGTCTGTAAAATGGGAAATCCACCCATAATAAATGAACAATAGGTACTGCCAGTTTAAACCTATTCATGAATTTGGATGTACAAAGAAAGGATTTTTATTTAATAAGGTTATCTGTATTCAGATACATTTGTTTTTACTCAAATATTATTTAATTGGTAAAAGTCCTATACTTTCTATAAGGAAATTTAATATTTATTAAGTAAAACTGTAAAAACGATTACTCATTCTTTCTACCTGTTTATTCCTACCCTCTTTACTATTAAATGCCCCATTAAAAGGGATCATTTGCAAAGTGAAATCATCAGGGTCTTAACATAGTCACATCTTAGACATATATTTACCAAAGATAGCAAAAGAATTTTTGGAATTAGAGATTCTTCTATATCTATGCAGTATTCCATTTATTCTGTTGTGTAGATGTAGGTAATTTTTGTTTAAAATTGACCTTAGGTACATTTCAATTTTCACTATTACAAACAACGCTATAGCAAATAGCTGTATACATTCTCTTTTTGTATACAAACAAGAATATCCATAGGGTAGCAGACATTGAGGTACATGCCTGTAATTCCAGTGACTCAGAAGGCTGAGGCAGGAGGATCACAAGTTTAAGGCCAGCCTCAGCAACTTACTGAGGCCCTGTGTCAAAATTTTAAAAATAAAAAGAGCTGGGGATGCAGGTTAGTGTAAAGCACTCTTTAAAAAAAAAAAAAAGGATTGCCTTTTTTTTTAATAACTTTATTTTGTTTATTTATTTATGTGGTGCTGATGATTGAACCCAGTGTTTCACACATTTGAGGCAAGCTCTGTACCACTGAGCCACAACCCCAGCCTAGTAAAGCACTCTTGATTCAATCCCCAGTACAAAACAAAAAGATATCTATTATCTATAGGGTAAATGCCTTCAGGAGAATTTCAGAGTATATATACATTCTAACTTTTTTTTTTTTTTTAGTTGTAGATGTTCACAATACCTTTATTTATTTTTATGTGGTGCTGAGGATCAAACCCAGTGCCTTACACGAGCTAGGCAAGTGCCGTACCACTGAGCTACAACCCCAACCCTACATTCTAAATTTTAATAAATGTTGTTAAGTTGTCCTCTATAAAATGTTCATTCAGTATGTACCTTTAATGAGCAGCTACTGTATATTAAGCCTGTAGGGTCTGGGATACAGCAATATACACAACAAAGACCTTGTCTTTACTGGGTGTAGAGTCTAGATAGGGAGGAGAGTCAAAACACAGACGATAAGTTCTTTGTATTAAAATTAGGGTGGTGAGGAGCCACTGTTTTAGCCTCACTGAAGAGGTGATATTTGAGCAATATTTACCTATTGAGGTGATATTTACCTGATAGAGGTACAGAAAAAATTGATGTGCTTTTCAGGATTAATATTTACCTATTGAGGTGATATTTACCTGATAGAGGTAAAGAAAAAATTGATATGCTTTTCAGGATTAGTAGGGAAAGTTAAATGCATAGGCCCTGGAGCTGGAATGTAATTGGCATATTTGAGGAAAAGCAGGAGGGCAACTGAGCAAGAGAGAAAATGGTAGATGAGGTTGGAATGTATTTACCAATGCATAGCACTTAGAATGAAGATTATTTATGCCAACTTGAGCTGGGGATGTGGCTCACTGGTAGAGCACTTACCTAGCATGCGGAGGCCCTGGGTTTCATTCCCGGTACCACACATATTTTCTGCAAGAAAGGTTGGGTTGACTTAAAACTATCAATACTTTCAGAGTACCTGTTTTCCCCACATTCTCAACAAGAAGTGTAATCAAACTTGTTGAATTTTTCCAGTTTTATAATTTAAAAATGATATCTCACATTTGAATTTTCATTTATCTTATTTGAGTAGGATTGAGTATATCCCTCATTTTTATATTGGGTCACTGGTCTTTTTCTCACAGAATGATAAGTTTCTTATTAAGGAAATTAGTTCTTGTACTATAATATGAACTGTAAATATTTCCACCTTGTCTTTTCTTTCCTTCTTCCTTCCTTTTTACCTTTTCTTTCCTTTTTCTTTCTTTTCTGCCCAAGATTCTACTCCAGATAACTGTAGTCAAAATATTAATGGTGGGTCCTATTGGGTCCTATGGATTTTCTTCTCTTTTTCAATCTACCTCAACAGATTTTGTTATAGTCATTTCTTCTACCAACAGAGAATCCTGAGGAGATTCAGGTTTTTTTATTTCATTAAATTCAGAAACTGATTAAATTGATAAATACCAAATTTATTATATTATCTCTCTTTTCTTATTATTATTATTCTTATTATTATTATAACCAAATAGATTAGACTATGAAACAATTCAACTCAGAGGCAGTTCATCATAAACAGACTGAATTCATAATTCCACATTTTTGATAAGATGAATTCTCAAAATAATTGGGCCTAATAATAATCATCTTTTCCTTTTTAATAGGGAAGAGAAGCTGGAGATAATAAACTGGTGCCCAGATAACCTACTAGTTTCAGTTTGAAAATCCTAGAAACTATCGAATATTGAAAGGGCAGGCTGTCGTGTTTTAGGAGCTTAGGGGGAAAAGTAAAACTGATCAAAAAAGTTAAACATTAGTTTTGAAACTTAATTCTAAAACCTTCCTTATCTATAAATAGTTCATGTTTTAAAACACTCATAGATTCATAATGGTACCCTTCCCCAAAAAATAAACTATTTTTAAAACTTTTAAGTCATTCATATATAATTAACCCAACCATTGCAGCACAACCATCTTGTTTTATAAATGAGAAAATTATAGCCCAGTTCAGAGACAGCTGACCAAGATAAAAAGCTAAGAACTCAAGTGGTAGTACATACTGCAAGTAATATACACCTAAGTGTATATTACCTAAGGTGTAATATATACTTAGGTATATTACTGCAGATGCTGCAGATGTCCAAATCAGGTTGTATAAGGGATCTGGCCATTTTTTTGGTATAAAACTCGAGTAAGTTCTAAACTCTAAAACTTAAAAACTATGTCTTAGTGGATATACATGTAGAATTCTAAACACCCAAAAAAAAAAAAAAACTTGAATTTTAGAAGAAAACAAAATGTTTCCACAATTGTATAATGATTTAGTGACAGAAAGGTGAATAGAACTAAGGTCTTCTGTTCCCTTGTATAATATCTTACAGGTAAGATCTAGAATGCCATCATCAAAATATTATCTTCCATACAAAAGTATTCTTAAATAGTAAAAGAAATTACCAGATCACCTCATGCATTATAATAAATAAGGACTTTTAATGATTTTTTTCAATGTAATAGTTGTTAAGATGACTTTATGACAAGCCTGGCCAGTTTGTAACCTGAACAACATTCCATATTAAAAAAATAATTATATATATCAGAAAAAAAAATTCCCACCATGCTTCACTAAAAGCAAAAAAACAAACAAAAAAGTTGGAAGTATATATTTAAGACAGCGTATTCTTTAAATTAAATAATTATTTTTTGTTTTTAATTAAATATGGACACCTGATCCAGGAATTTTTCAGTTTTTGGTACGAGAATTCTTAGGTTAGCGAATTTCATTAGGCAGCCTTCCTCATCACCCTTGACCTTGTTAATTGTAGCCTTGTATAATTTAGTACAGCAAGATTACTTTATACTCTCTACTTAGAAAAAAATTTTAACTAGAGCCAAGAAATCTTTATCTCAATTACTTTATCACTCTTCTCTTTTATTATATGTTGATACTAGTAATTTTCACATTTTTGGTCAGTTGAATTTTCTTCCTTCAAGAAATTTATAAAAGTGTTATTCTGTTATTTCTGATGTTATATTCAAAAATTAAATGAATAAATTAAAATCCTAACATAATACTCCATTAATGTTTATAATTTTTATTTTTAAGTATTAGTTAAAATGAATTTATATTTTAAAAATGAAAGCAAAAAAAGGGAGGAAATTTTCAAATTTTCATTATAATCCTCAAAGTTCACTTTTTTTATCCAAGATAGTTAGTCTCTTTTCTTGCCTTTTTCTCTTTACTCTTATCAAACACTCCCCACTCTAGAATTATCAGCTAGTAATAATTTTTGTTGTTGTTTCTTTCTGTGGTGATTGGGTTCACACCTAGGGTCTCAGGCATTCTGGGCAATGTACCACTGAGCCACATTCCCAGACCATGAAAGAAGTTTTGAGAGTTACATTTTCTCTCTCATATCTACTGTCTATTGGAGAAATACTAACATACTCCAAAGCAGGAAAAGGCTAAAACAAAAAGGTAATACCTTGAAAAATATGTAAATGTGTTAATTATCCAAAACTTGCAAATAAGGCAAAGAAAGAGGGCCACCATCTTCTCAATGTTATACTGGGGCATTGTTTATAAGATCACCTAATAATTATGTAATTTTCCAGAACAAGGTAACTATGTTTGACTTTGCTATTTTCCTATTGATTAGAGCCTAGACATTGTACAGTTACATATTAACTTGATTTCTGTCCAGTAAAGAAGAGAACGCTGAAGATTATGGTCTACTTTCCTAGAAGACATGAACCACTTTTGTATACCACCAATCAACAGTATTTCAATCTGCTCTTATGAATGCCTCTGAATACTTAGTTCTGAACCTGCGTTACCGTCTTTTTTATCTTCTTCTTCAGTGAGTGGGTATAAAATATAAAATGAGTACAAGTCTTAAACTTGTACTCATTTTATATGTATATGAGTTATATTTTTTAAATTTTGAAAATTATTATTTGATAACTATAGCCTATGTGATACCAAGATTAACATCTTTTTTGGACTTGGGGGCATGCTTTTTTTTTTCTTTTTTTAGTTGTTGATAGACCTTTATTTTATTATATGTGTTTCTGAGAATGGAACCCAGTGCCTCACATATGCCAGCAAGTGCTCTACTGCTCAGTCACAGCCACAGCCACAGCCCCTGGAGGCAGGCTTTTGACATAATGAGCTGACATACTTTAAACTTTCCACATTTCCACCTGTTGAGAAAAGCTGAGAACAGGAAACAGGAAAGTACAGAAAGCTTGAGGCAAAAAATGGAAGAGGCCAGGTTGAGTAGTCAAGACAGAAGAAGGACAACTGCCACAATAGGAGTCACCCCTCTCTGGGTCCCAGTTGGCCCAAGCAATCAAGCTGTGTCATTGTCATCTTGATAATGATTCTGAGCAGGTTCATCCTTGCACTAAACAATTTAACCAGTGGAGAGGCCAGGGGCAGTAATCTAGCTATAAAAGTTGTGTTAGACCACGACGCAAGAAAAGACCACTGACTCCAATTAAAATCAAATTAAAGCAAGCTTATTATTTCGACGGGGCCGGGCTGCCTTGCCCCTCAAAATCGTCGGAGCCAAGGACAGCCCCGAGGCTTCTTTGTGGCCCAGTTTTTTTTTTTTTTTTTTTTTTTTGCAAGGCCCAGTTTTATAGCCCAAAAATTTACACAAAGGGGGGTTACAGATAACAACACTCTGAAGAGCATAACACAAGTTTACATTTTTGCTGGCCCCAGCATCAGAATTTATGGAGATCTTAGAGACTCAGAGAGGGTCGTTATCCGGCCAGGGAAGGCCAGAATTTATGAGGCGTCACTAAGGTTTAGGAAAGGGTTGTTATATGGTCAGGGAAAACCGGACCTGGGTGAGTTCAGGGCACGGGCAGGCATTCCAATCAGCTTTACAACATCAACTAATGGCCAGGCCATACAGACATTCTGATATTTTTACAGAAAACAGAAATGAATCCTTCATAACTTGTGACAAGCTGGCTTCTGATCTAATGAGATAACTAGGCTAGGTATATCAGTTGGGGTGTGTGGATAATGGTTACAAGAATTGTCTTGAACATATAAAGCAAATGCACTGTGTCCCTTGAAACTCCCTTCCAATGACTCTGCCATAGCCCACAGTTATAGTTTGATCTTAAGGAAAATAAGATGTTTAGTTATTGTTGCAAATATGAAAGAATAAAAAAAAGCTACCATCAGAGGGCAGTATTTGTTCTTTAATTGATCAAATGTAGCTTTGGCTAGGCATCAGAAGAATACTAGCTGTATTTTCTATAATTTAAACAATGTGTCTTAATCCACAATTAACCTGGAATTAATTTTTCTTTTGCTTTCCTTCCCTCCAAATCAACCTTTCATTGCCTTTATATAATCATTTTCAAATGCTAGGATGGCAGGGTGCAGTGGTGTAATTGGTTAGTATTCACCTGTAATTCCAGATATTACAGAGGCTGAGGTGGAAGGATCACAAGTTCAAGACCAGCTTGGGCAATTTAGTAGGACCCTGTCTTAAAATAAAAAATAAAAAGGACTGCAGATGTAGCTCAGTGGTACAATGCCCCTGGGTTCCATCCTCAATACAATATAAAATGCTAGGATGCCTGTGTCATAGAGTCAATTTTTATTAATGTATCTTAAACACTTTCTCCATGCCAAGCACTATTGTAGGTAACAGAAATACAAGGAGAACAAGCCACCAGGATCTGCCTTCATGGAGCTCACACTTCACAGGAGAGAAATATCATATGGGTCATAAACGCTGTGCAGAAAAAGTAGGGTAATGTGAGGTTAACCCTTCACTTAATCATCATTCTCTCCTGAAGAATATGAAAAGGTAAAGGAAGATAAATGTTTTTAATATTTTTTAAACTCTTTTTTCTAATATTTATTTTTTAGGTGTAGATGGACACAACACAATGCCTTTTTTTTAAGAGAGAATAAGTATTTGGCGGACACAACATCTTTATTTGTATGTGGTGCTAAGGTTCGAAACTGGGCCACAAGTACGCTGGCTGATTGCGCTATCGCTTGAGTCACATCCCCAGCTCAACAATGCCTTTACTTTTATGTGGTGCTGAAAATCGAACCAGGTCCCGCCCCTGCTAGGAGAGTGCTCTACCACAATCCCAGCCCATGGAAGATAAATTTTATCAGCCTGATAAAGCCACCATATGCAAATTCCAAGATCTGGCAACTAGAACACCAGTATGACCAAGTCATAGTTTACCATTTTTGCTCAATAAACTTTATTTTTAAAATCCAGCTTTTTTTCTGTTTTTTATTTATTTGTCCATTCCTGGGCCTGTCCTCGTTTTCTTTAAAAGGTTGATGAGAAGGAAACCTGGAATTAATTTTTCTTTTGCTTTCCTTCCCTCCAAATCCAAGGATTTCATTCACAGCCGAGCTAAACCTTCCCTTGGAACTGGGCCTTTTGCCTCCACCTCTCTTCTAAGCTCCAGGTATTTTGTTAACCTTTTTCCAGGTATGAAGAGGTAACACTTACTGGAATTCAATGTAACTTAGACAGTGAAGTAATATCTCATGGAAAAACCAGATCAGGATTTTATAATATTTTGAGCAACTGGACTAAAACTAACAGGATGAAATACTGTGGAAATAAAAGTAATACTTACCACTTACATTAAGAATCATTGGGCTGGGACTGTAGCTCAGTGGTAGAGCACTCCCCTAGCACAGGCAGGACTCGGGTTCGATCCTCAGCACCACATAAAAATAAAGGCATTGTGTTGTGTCCATCTATACCTAAAAACTAAATATTTAAAAAAAAAAAGAATCATTAACTGCAGTAACACAGGCTTGGAAAGAATTCACTTAACAGCAAGTAATGTGAAACAGGAGGTTGAATCAGCAGTGGATTCAGTATGAACGCTGAGGAGTGGCTGTCAAAGAGTTAATGTAATCTTACACTACGCTAATTGAGGCTTAATGTCCACAGCAAGCAAAGGAATGGCGCCATTTTATGCTGCACTGACCAGACCCTGTCTGAAACTGTGTTTTCTTCCAGGAATCTCATTTCAAAAGGAACATTGACTAACTGAAGTAAATCCCACAGAGTGACCATCTCACATGAGAATCCTTTGAAAGAAGGGGTAGGATTTTTGCCTAGAAATGAGATTGCTCTTAGGGTTTTCAGTTATGTAAACATATTTATGTAGAAAAATATATGAAGTACTTACAGAAGGAAAAACATATGTGGTAAATGGAAATTGAGAGAGTAGCTCTCACTTCAGTGATAGACGTACTTTTCTGAATATCAACTGCCAACATGGAGAAGGTTGACTTTGTGAAGTAGTGGCCAGGCAGTCCCGGAAAGCAATCCAAAGAGGCAGTGGAGGAGGTCAGCAGTCCGGGTTAAACACACAGCTTTCTATGGAGTGGCACCGCAGGGAGACAGGGTGAGGTGAGGGAGGGACTGATCATTGTGGAGTGAAAATAGGAAAACTATGGAGTTGAGAATAGAACTCCTAATTTATTCGTACTGAAAGACCCTAGCCCAGTCAGCCTAGTTACCTAAGGCCAAGATATGAAACCAAGATACCAGACAGGCCATAAACAGGTTCAGGCGCCAGGCATGCTCTCCGGACAACCGGTTGAAGAACAGAGCACCTGCATCCTGAGGCATGAATGAATAAACCGGAACAGATAAGCAGGAACAGAAAGAATAGAATGCAGACCTGTGGTTTTTGGAATGCAGACCTGTACCCCCTAGGTGGCCTATATGCTAGATTTAAACAAACCAATAAGAAACCTGTTGCTTCCCGCGCGCGAAACCTGTCCCAAACCCTATAAAAATCTCTGTATCCCCAAGCCCGGTGTGCCAGTTCACCAAAGCTCCGGCTGAGGTTCTGCTGGGCACCCGCAGGCGCCTGTGTCCCAATAAACCAACCTCTTGCTTTTGCAGCCAGTGTTTCGTGTGATTCTCCTTGGACAGGGATACGGGGGTCTTTCATTGGACAGGGGTCTTTCAGTACCAGCTCAGTTCTTATGTGTTTGAGTTTTCCCCATTTCAGAGGGCCCATTGATACATTCATTAAGGTTCTACTTCTAAATTCAAAATTTAGAAACCACCAGAGATGACAGCTGTCTTTCCCAACTTGGACACAATGCCCTCAGTCACTTCTGGAACTTTCCAACCTTTCCTGGAGTGGGCTCCTTTGGGGTGTGGGAGAAAGGAAGAAAGAAAGAAAAGAAAAAGCAGTCTTTCACTCTTTCGGTTAGTAGTTCTTGAGTCCACAGGGCCTGGCACTCTCTGGAGATAATTGGCATTAACCTGTAAGCCTGTCTTCATAGGCTGCCTTTCCCCTTTCTCCTGTCTCCTGAGATCCTTCTGTAGCAGACAAAGCTTGTCTCTCCATGCAGTGAGGAGAGAAATCCTGAGGCCTACTTCCTGTCAGAACTCAAGTCTTGGACACCTTTACTTCTGTCCCTAGCCAGCCCTCCAGGAAATAGTTGACCAGAACAGGCCTTTGGAGGAGAGCCTGCTGGGTAGAGGACTCCTCCCTGCTAGCTAGGTTTCCCGGACCACGCCAGACTCAAGTTCTCTCCTCATTCAGAATCTCTTCAGCACTGCTATATATATATATATATATATATATATATACCAGGGCTCCCCTAACCAGGCTTTTCTTCAAAGTTGTCATTTGAGCAGTTTTGTTTTAAAATATAGACTCAAGTCACTCCTCAGATTTCCTGAATCCCTATCCCCTAGAATAGGATCTGGGAATGCTATTTGTAACAACTTCCCCACACTCTGGCACTGAGGCCATCTGATATGATTATTGGCTTATTTAAACATCTTGTCTTCTCTTACAGTGAACGAGCATTTGTCACTTGAATTTGTTTTTCCATTTTCTACCCTCGAATCAGAATATAGCAGTTGCTTATCAATGTTTGCAGTGGACAGTAGGGTGAAGCACAAGTAACCCCTGGTGTCCTCTCTTCTTGTTTTACCTTCTGAGATTTGGGGCTGCAAAAGTCACTATATTGGTCAAGACACAAACTTTGAGTCTCTACTCAAACTGATGATTCTCAGGCTTCAGGACACATCAGACTCACCTAGAGGATTTGTTGCAACACAAATTTCTGGTCCTGTCTCGGGGTTTTTGATTCAGTAAGCCTGGAGCAGGGTGTACGAATCTGCATTTCTAACAGCCCCACCCTCAGACCATACTTTGAGGAACACTGTGCTAGGATTTTGCTTTCCTTCTTTTTGGGGGGAAATCCACAATCCACAATTCCCTTTTATTCATATTAGCTCCAATATATTCCATAAAGTCTCTGCTGGGCTGGGGTTGTAGCTCAGTGGTAGAGTGCTTGCTTTACGGTGTGAGACACTGGGTTTAATTCTTTGCATCCAAATGGATGAATAAAATAAAAGTTCATCAGCAACTAAAAACATATTTTTAAAAAAGTCTCACTGCTTATAGATCACGCCCCACCCCCATTCTGTGGCTCAAGGGTCATCCTCACCCAGACACTATGCACTCTAAGCCTTTCTTCAACAGAGGGAGGGGTTACCTCAGGCTGAAGTGCTGAGGGCCATTGCCAAGTAGGAATGACGCATCGAAATCTCCTTGCCAGTGTACCCCATGCTGCTTAGAGGACATTCAATGGGACATTGCATGTATGCTTTAGTAAGGTGACCTTGCTCAAAGACCAGGGCGGATCCGGGTTTAGAGCTGATCAGGTTTGAGGAAGTTTCCCGCTCCTTGAGTTTAAGGCGTCCGATTTAAGACAATAGGGGTTTTAGGGAAGTTGGAGGTTGAAGATTATTGCTGCTGGGATTAGGGTGTTCCTGATGCTTGTTCCCGTTGAGATTCAAAATGAGATTTGGAAATAAGCCTCGTGGAGTAGGTGAATTGTGCGGGCAGATTTGGGATTTTCCCCTGAGCGTGTGTGGAGGCTGGTGTGAGATCGGGAATAAAGAATTGCTGTTTGAACCTACAAAGCTGTGTGGTGGCTCGTGATTTTGTGCCAAGCCGAGACATTGGCACTGAAGCACTGAGAAAGCTTCAAAAAGGAGATAGATTCCTGTGTGCCTGCCAAGGGAGGCTTGTCTATTTAGAAGGAAGAGGAAAGAGCATTTCTGACCTAGGCACCATATTGATGGAGACTCCTGAGAATGTAACAGGGGTTCACTTTATGCTTTCACTATATCCCTTGTGGCTTTGAAACTTACATGTTTTTTTCTTTTCACCAATCTTCTTTTTTTTTTTTTAAGTTGTTGATGGACCTTTATTTTTGGACCTTTATTTTATTCATTTATTTATATGCGGTGCTGAGACTCGAACCCAGTGACTCACACATGCGAGACAAGCCCTCTACCACTGAGCCACGACCCCAGCCCCTCAACAACCTTCTTCTCAGTGATCTTCTTTTCCCTGATTTTCTCTGATCTTTTCCCTAATCTTTTCCTTCCTGATCTCTCCTCCCTAATCTCATTTTATCTGAATCACCTCTATAAAAGCCCCCTGTTCCTGCTGATGGGCAGAATCACAGCCTTTAGGACAGGGATCCCCTGTGTTTCTCCTTTTGTAGCAAAGCAATAAACCATCTTATTCCTTTTTCTCAATCCTTGTGAATGGATTGGCATGGGGACAAGGACCAAGCTTTCCGCAACAAGAACAGAAGTATGTATTGGGATGACACTGAGGAACAACTCCTGCTGAACACAAAAGTCTTCAGTGAGGTGGTGAAGTACATAACAGGCAGAGACTTGTTTGTTGTCAAAACTATTAGAACCTATTAAGTGCAATGGACTGTCCAGGGGCCTGAGTGATGCTGTTTTGTTGTAATAGATTTTGAAGCTGTTCAGGAGCCCAGAGGTGGGGCAGGGGTGGGGGGTACTGCATGCAAGGCTGCAAGACTGCACCTTCAGGAGCATGGGCATGTTTACTCCAAAGCCCAGGGCAGATCTTTCCACTTCTTCTTTCTGTGGAAAAAAGCCCCCACCCCTGCAGGGTGTGGCAAGAGCTGACCTGAGGAAGAAGCTTTGCTCAATAGGAAATGAGCTGTGATGTGAAATGAGGAAGCTATTAGGGTTCAGCTTGACAGTTTTGAATTACAATAAGAACATGGGAGAGGTGAACAGGATTGATAATGGGTGGTTGGAAACAACCCAAATATCCATCTGTACAACATTGATTAAATAAACTGTGGTGCGTCTATGCTGTGGCATATTGTGAAGCCCACGGGGAAGAGTGGGTAGAACTGCACCCAGTGACCTGGAAATAACTCCAAGCTTCGTGACTAAGCCAGAAAAACAAGTCACCAAAGAGTGGGCATGTTATAATCCTATGAAGTTAAAAAGACATCAGTAAAGACTCTTGATGGATGTTTACAAGCCAGCTGCTCACAATGACCCATGGAAAGGGAGTGAGGTTAAAGTGGGATGTGGAGAACTAAAGTGAGATTTTTATTTTTTGAATTAATTTTCCAAATGTTTTGAAATTTTTCAAACATACTGTAAAGCACTGCGCTGAGTGCTTTAGACCTATTACCTTATTGAATCTTCCAAACATACCTCTGGAGACAGATATTATTAATTTCTCTCGTTTTACAGAATATGAAGCAGTCCAGATTTATTCACTTACTTTCTCAATGGACCTGATTGGTCTATTGGTTGATAACTAATTTTCAAAAAAGTAAAAAGAACAACTACATGCAAAGAAAAAAAGGAGGGCAGGGAGTCTCTAAAGATGTTCCTTTAAAACATTGATCCAAAGATTCCTCCTCTGTTTATTTGGTATGAGGGACTAAACCCAAGCCGCTTAACCACCTGAGCCATATTCCCAGACCTTTTTTTTTTTTTTTTTTTGGTACCAAGAATTGAACCCAGGGGCACTCAACCACTGAGTCACACCCCCAGCCCCTTTTTATATTTTATTAGAGACAGAATCTTTCTGAGTTGCTTAGGGCAAGACTGGCTTTGAATTCCCAATCCTCCTGCCTCAGCCTCCCAAGCCACTGGGTTTACAGGCATGCACCACTGTGCACAGCTCAAAGATTCCCTCTTTTTTTTTTTTTTCTTTTTCTTTTTTTTTTTTTTTTTTGGTACCAAGGATTGAACTTGGGGGCACTCAACCACTGAGCCACACCCCTAGGCCCATTTTCTATTTTATTTAGAGACAGGGTCTCACTGAGTTATTAAGCGCCTTGCCATTGCTGAAGCTGGCTTTGAACTTGCAATCCTTCTTTCTCAGCCTCCAGAGCCTCTGGGATTACAGGCATGAGCCACTACACCAGGCCAAAGATTCCCTCTTAATTTCAACTCAGATGGGATAATTCAGGCCTGAAATATAATGATTTCAGAGCCCAAGGAAAACCTTACTTCTCTCCTCCGCCTCAAACTCTTGGTTAACATTTATGGAACAGAACAAAATGTTTTTGCCACCCAAATAGAAATTTGTCTTAATTTGTAAATATCTTTGAATGAAGTGTAACTATCTCAGATTTCATTATATAAATCTCTGATTTAACATTAAAGGTCTAAATATGAATATATCTGAAAAGCAGGTTGTGATAGGAGAGGAGATAGGCAGAAAGGAGAGGGTCTGAGGCATACCACTGGGCTCACCTGGGGAAGACGGGGAAGACGGATGCAGCAGCTGATGGCTCTGCCAGTTACCGATCATACTACTCCACAGTGATACATGCCTTCCCTTTCATAAACCCTTGTCCATTATTCAGGAGGGATGACAGAGCCAGAGCCGAGGCCAACCTGGAGGCAATAAAAAGGTGGCATTGCCACAGGCTGGGGAAAAGGCCCTACGCACTGTACCAGGCAGCAAAAGTTTAGGGCAAGAGTTCCAGTTAGAGCTACTAAATGTGGGAACCTTGCTCCCACCCCTTGCTCACCCAATCCCATTTCTGAAATCATCCTCCTACTTCTTTCCCATCATTCTTTGCTTTCCTCCCTTACTCCTACTACAAACTTACATTTACAGTCATAAAAAGGAGGGAAATACGATTTTTTTAAAAAAGAAATTTGTTCTCTGGGGTTGGATTTGTAATCCTACTCCCTTGGATCCAATTTATAGCTCTCCCGATTCTTTGAGCTTTTTTCACTTTATCACTTGCTAGATGGGGGAAGTTCCATAAGCCAAATGCTACCCACTTAATTAAATCCAGTCAATCTACTTATTGCTTCATTTACTTTTTTTTTCTTCATTCAATCTTGAATTCTTTGCATATTCTTTCCATCTGCTAGTGCTGTAGCAGTTCTAGACATTTAAACAAGTGCTGGCTGGATTTTGCATATCCCTGATGGCTTAGATTCTGTGATCACATCTCCTAAAAAGGCCATCCTAATGACAGGAAGTTATGGATAGGCTGTACAAATCCGTGTTCTCTAGAGGAGAAGAAAAATAAAAACGAAACCCAAGGTAAGTGGATGACTCCTGAAACTTCCTACAGGGTATGTTCGGCCTGATGGTGTAGGAGGGAGAAAGCAAGCGTGGGTTACAAGGAAGGCATCTGCTGCTTTTTGTTTCACAAGCTCCACATTTCATTTTTGCCCTGGTCACTGCCCACGTAGTTCTAAAAATTACCACCAGGGGGCAGGAGTATGCCAATGTTCCATTTCTCCACCTGTCTATTTTGGACTTTGAAAGAATTTCTTTCTCTGTTTTTGTTTTTATTTTTGTTTTTTTGTACAGGGGATTGAACTCAGGGGCACTTGACCACTGAGCCACATCCCCAGCCCTATTTTGTATTTTATTTAGTGACAGGGTCTCACTGAGTTGCTTAGTGCCTCGCTTTTTGCTCAGGCTGGCTTTGAACTCACAATCCTCCTGTCAGAGGCTCCAGAGCTGCTGGGATTACAGGCATGTGCCACCATGCCTGGCTCTCTTTTTGTTTCTTACTGGAGTTTAACCCAGAGGCATTCTTTCACTAAGCTATATCTGCAGTCCCTCTTTATTTTTATTTTGAGATATGGTCATCCCAAATTGCCCAGGTTGGCCTCAAACTTGAGATCCTCCTGCTTCAGCCTCCAGAGTTGCTGGAATACAAGTATGTACCATCACACTGGGTAAAATTTCTTCACAGAGGAATTTCTTTCTTTCTTTTTTTTAAAAATATTTTTTAAAAGTAATATTACTTTCTAGTTGTAGATGGACACAATATCTTTATTTTATTTGTTTATTTTTATGTGGTGATGAGGATTGAACCCAGTACCTCACACATGCTAGGCAAGCACACTACCACTGAGCCACAACCCTGGCCCTTATAGAGGAATTTCTGATACTATTGTACAGATTAAGAAACTAAGTAGAATGAGGTAAATAGGTGACAGCATTTCATGAGTGGCAGAGGTGGAATGTAATCCACAGACAGGGCTTTTTAGAACTCACCTGAGTTTATAGCTGATTTTGACATTAGTTTTCAATGTTTTACAACCATTTTTTTTAAGGCAATACATTAAGAAAACTTCAATGTTGCTATAGCTCTTTTTTTTCCCACTTTCTTTCACGTGTTCCTAGTTTGTGTCATTTCTACTCCTTTCAGTACTTTGCCTAATTTCATAAACAGAGCCTTGTGTCCTTCCACTAAGCTTTACTGTGTGTCTCTCAGTTGATACATTTCCTTCTGTGTTGGCATCCTCACTGTTGTCTGTGACTTAAAGATGTCAGCAGAATCACTGGGATATAAACATGTGTGTTAATGAGATCGCTCTACAAGTGAGAGCTGGCTACATGCCTTAAACAGGAGCACACACTCTTGGGGTATTTTGCCAAGTGGGTCAGCAGATGCCTCACAGTCCCCCAGAGGCTGCTGTGTTAACCGGCATAATGAGTGTGAAAGAAGTTTCACGGAGGAAGTTTGTGGTGTCCAAGATGTGTGGATTACCTGGAAATAGTGAAGAGGCATCCCTGCCATTTCACAGGTGGGGTCACAGACTTGGTGGCCCATACCCCAGTAGAGCAGCACTCTAGGCTTGACTCCTGACTGGACCAGCTACAGACCCAAAAGAGTCTGGTCCCTTGGAGTTTGACAAGATAGTAATTGACTCCCTTAATTTGTTTTAATTGAGATGGAGTGCCTAAAAGGACAGAGACCTGAGGCTTCATCAAGTCCACAAGTTTGTTTGTTTATGGTGTAACTTTTATTTTCTTGAAAAGACCAATGAGCTAAGTGTAAAAACCACAGGCATCATTCGCTTTATTTCACAAGTCCAAGAAGAGTTGTAAGTTCTAACAGATCACTCTAGAGGATTTCGCAATTCATCCATCTCACCATTCATTCCACAAATACTCACTGAGTGCCTACTTCCTTTCAGGCATTCTGTTATGGGATGGAGATATAAGATAGGTAAGATAAAATTTCATTTTGACTGAGTAAGACAAAGTAATTATTTCCAAAATGTGATGGTAGAATGGGTGAAGTACATGAGGAGTCTTGAACATCTTGTTGTTTCAGAATATATATATATACATATATATATATATATATATATATATGTGTATATATATATATATATATATAAACTCAACAATTCATGAAAAGAGAAATCACGAGCAAGTGAGGTTCCATCTCAAGAATACAAGATGAATTTAATATTTGGAAATCAATCAGTGCCATTCACTATGTTAACAGAATAAAGAAAAAGAAAGTCTACAATAAGTTCAGCACAGGCAGTAAAAGCATTAGACAGAATTAAAAATCCCATTTATAAAACAAAAATCTCAGTGGCAAACCAGGATTAAAAGGAAAATTCCTTACCCTAATTAAGGGCATCAACAAATATTTGACATTTTTCTTTTTTTGGTGGTCCTGGGGATTTAACCCAGGGCCTTGTGCATATTAGGCAAGCACTCTACCAACTGAGCTATATCCCCAGCCCTAGCATCATTCTTAATGATAAAATTTTAATCTTCTCACCAAAATTGGGAACAAGAAAAGGATATTTGCTTTTACCACTTCTATTCAACATTATACAGAGGTTCTAGCCAGTGTGCAGGGATATGAGAGAAAACAAAAACCTAAAGATTATAAACAAAAGAACATAATTGTTTTTATTATTATATAACATGTCATTTAAATATAAAACTCTAGGAAATCTACCAAAAAACTCCATCAGAACCAATATGTAAATTAGGAGAGTAGCAGGATACAAAGTATAAAAGATCCATTATGTTTCAAATATACTTGTATAGAAGACTTGAAAAATCTGGAGGATTGGTTCCAAAATCTATTTACGCGCTATTTCAGAGACCCCCCCCCCCCCCAGCAAACACATCTGCATCTCTTTCCTTCTTGGGCCAGGGAAAAGTCCCAGTAGCAGTGAGGCAAGAGACGTCACCTGCATCCTCTCTCCACCTGTACCCTCTGACTAGAGGAAACAGCTTTCCCTGCTTTCTGCTCTTTGCAGGCCTGTTTCCTGCAGCTCATTTTTTTTCCTCTCTCAGCAGTAGTAGCAGGTTTTACACATCACAGTGTGTTTCCTAATTAACAAGCCTTTGAGCAAGTTTTCCTAAGCTATATTGTAACACTTTTGAAAATCTATTTATATCAAATGTTTAAAGCAACAATGTAACTTGAAATATAAGACAAAATTGCAAAGTAAACACTTTTTTTTTTTTTATATACCAGGGATTGAACCTAGGGGTTCTTAACCATTGAGCCACATCCCCAGCCCTTTTTAAATGTTATTTAGAAACAGAGTCTAGCTAAGTTGCTTAGGCCCTTGCTACATTTCTGAGGCTGGCTTTGAACTTGTGACTCTCCCTCTTCAGCCTCCTGAGTCCCTGGGATTACAGGAATATACCACTGTGCCCAGCTCATTTATGTTACCTTTGTTATTTTAAGGAGTGCATGCTTTTACTACTATTCTTATCCTTGATATCATCATCATCATCATCATCATCATCCTTCTCCTCCTCCTCCTCCTTCTTCTTTTAACTTTTCCCTCTTTCTAAGGAGGTGTCTTCTTGTTGGTTTCATCAATTCCTGAAGAATCATCTCAAAACTGACAGCTCCCATCTCCATTCACTGTTCTTGCCTACTTTGTTATTGTCTAGATTGGTTACTATTGTTGTTCCATAGTTCTTTTTATTTTATGGAGATTCAGCAAAGTACCAATTTTAAATGCACAGTTTAAGGAATGTTACACATAAATACATTGTCCTTATGGCTTATGGAGACGTGCAGCACATCTCCCACATCCCATCAACCTACTCAATACCCAAGCCCCTAAAAGTTAAGAGATGTTACTCTAACTTCTTCTACCATAGATTGTTTTCATCTTTCCCTAAATGTCATTGAATCAAATGGTATATATGCTTTGATGGTACTGATTTCTTTTCTCAACACAGGGCAATAAGATTTATTCTAGGGGTTGGGGTTGTGGCTCAGCGGTAGAGCACTCGCCTCACACGTGCAAGACCCTGGATTCGATCCTCAGCACCTCATAAAAAAAAATAAACAAGTGAAATAAAGGTGTTGTGTTCAACTACAACTAAAAAATAAATTAAAAAAAAAGATTTATTCTACAATAGCAATTTACTCTTTGTTCCCATATGGTGTTCCATTCTAGGAACATATCACAATTTGGTTATCTAGTCTTTTTGTGAATGACTTCTATGTTGTCTCAAGTTTTGGGTTACTTCGAATAAAACTGCTAAAAATGCTCTTGTTGGTAAATTCAGTTTCCTTGGTAATATGCTAGGAATGGAATTACTAGGTTAATAGTATAGATTTACAATTAGCTTTAATATATACTATCCTATAGTTTCCTAAAGTTGCTTTGATTTACATTCCTACCAGCAATGGACAGAGTTTAGTGGTTCCACATACTCATCAACAACTGATATTAACAATATTTTTAATATGAGCCATTATGGTAAATTATTAGTAATTTATGGGGGTTTCAATTTACATTTTCCTGATTTGAGCATTTGTGGGGTTTTTTTTAATTACTTATTTATTTTTGGTACCAGAGATTAAACCCAGGGGTGCTCAACTATTGAGCCACATCCCAACCCTTTTTATTTTGAAATGGTCTTGCTAAGTTGCTTACTGCCTCCTAAGTTGCAGAGGTTGGCTTTAAATTTATGATCCTCCTGCCTCAGCCTCCAGAGCCATTGGGATTACAGAAGTGAGTCACCATGCCAGGCAACCATTTTATAACTGTGGTACTGGGGATGGGATCCAGGGCTTTGTGCAACGCTAGGAAAGCACTCTATCACTGAGCTACATTCCCAGCCCTGATGTGAGCATCTTATATGCTTATTGGTTCATTTGGATATCCTCCTATGAAATTTGTTCATGTTTTGCTCATAAAAAAAAAAAACTGGGTTGTGAAGCTGGGGTTATGGTTCAGCAGTAGTATACTTTCCTGGCATGTGTGAAGCACTGGGTTTGATTCTCAGCACCACATATAAACAAAATAAAGGTCTATCAACAACTAAAAAAATTTAAAAAAAATAAATTAGGTTGTCTTTATTGATTACAAAAGTTCTTCATAGAGTCAGAAAATGAGTTCTTTATTGGTTAAACATATTATAAAAATTTCCCAATGCAAGACTTGTCTTTTCACTGTCAGTATGTCTTTGATAAATAACCTCAATTATAATTAATTTAATTTATCTTTTTTTTTCTTTTGGGTATTGCTATCGCCTTTGTGTCATGGCTAAATAATCTTTGCCTGCCCTAAAAACATGACTATATGGTTTTATTTTCTCCTAGAAATTTTGTTTTAGTTTTAACAGTTAGGTCTACAATCCATTCAGATGAAATTTTATCTATGGTACAAAATGAAAGATCAAGGTTCTTCATTTCCCCCAAAAAGAATATCTAATTGCCTTAGTCCCATTTATTAACAAGATCATTCTTTACCCATTGTATTTCAGTGGTGGCTTTTATACAGCAAATGACTAAATATATGTTGAGTTTATTTCTGGATTCTATTCTCTTTTATTGGCATATTTGTCCATTTTTACCTCCAAACAATGCCATCTTGATTAATTATAAATTTCTACTAAGTCTTTAAATCTGGTACTCCAACTCCTCCAACTTTGTTTTTCTAGGTCTTTTGCATTGCCTTTTTTTTTTTTTTTTTTTTTTTTTGTATCAGGGATTGAACCCAGGAGCTCTTTTGAAATTGTAAAAAAGTGTATCTCTAAATTGCTGAGGGTGGCCTTGAAGTTTGATCCTCCTGCTTCTGCCTCCTGAATCACCAGATTTTAGGTGTCTGCCACCATACTCAGCTCTTCCTATCAATTTCTTTTAAAAAGTTGGTTGGAATTTTGATTGGGATTGTATTGAATCTATAGATTAATTTGGTGAGACTTGATACATTAATAATACTGACTTCTAATTCATTCATGTTACATATTTCTCCATTTATGTTTTCTTTAATTTCTCTTATGTTTTGTAGTTTTCAGTGTAGGGTTCTTTTTTTTTTTTTTTTTTTGAGAGAGAGAGAGAGTTTTTTTTTTAATATTTATTTTTTAGTTTTCAGTGGACATAACATTTTTATTTGTATGTGGTGCTGAGGACCAAACCCAGTGCCTCGTGCATGCCAGGTGAGCACACTACCGCTTGAGCCACATCCCCAGCTCCAGTGTAGGGTTCTTTACATCCTTTGTTAGATTTATTCCTAGATATGTTTTCTGTTTGTTGTTGTTGTTTGTTGTTTTGTCTTTTTTGTGGTGGTGGGGGATCAGGGGTTGAACTCAGGGGCACTCAACCACTGAGCTACATCTCCAGTCCTACTTTTGTATTTTATTAAAAAAAAAAAGTATAAAAGGTAATGATATATTTTGTTGCATTAATGTAAAAATCACTCAAGGCTAAATTTTATTAGCTTTTATTAAACACTAAATTTTGGTCATGTCTAATTTCTTTGACACAATGAACTACAATTATGTTCAAAAAACGAATCAAGGTCTGTATGTCTTCCAGAATAATACTAGTGTTGCTAGCTACAAGAGAAAGCCAAGGAAAGAAAAAAGGGCTACTTGTCCTCTTTGATGACCAGATTGAAAGAATGTGAAATGGTATATGAAGCCAAGAGATAATAACTTAAAGTTTTATAATATATAAAAACTTATGGTTTCATAACATAGTGTAGAGGGTACAGGGAGGACAAGGAGATGCTTAACAATCTGCTATTCACAGATTGTGGTTACCAAAGGCCAGACACATTTGTCATTGAAGAAAGAACTCAATTTTATTGGATCTTCATCTAAGACAAATTGGTTTTGGATTTTGGAATAATATCAGAAATGAAGCAACAATTGCCTGACAACTATAGTAGACTATTGGGAGAATTTCAATGTCAGTATTCTACTCTCAGACTATAAAGACTTTACTGAAGTAATAAATGCTAAGAATATGAAAAAATCCAAAAAAGAAAAGAAAAGAAATGTGGTCTCATCTAGCTTTTGCTGAAGCTGACTTTGAACTCCCAATCCTCCTGCCTCAACCTCAATTTGCTGGGATTACAGGCATGCACCACCATGCCCAATTATACCTGATTTTTTTTTTTTAATGTTATGAATGATGTTTAAAAGATCTTCATTTTCTAACTGATTGTAGAAGCATAGAGAAATAGGGTTGGTTTTGTATATTAACTTTCTATTTAGCAGCCTTATTAAATTCAGTTATGAATTCTAATAGTTATTTACAGACTTTTTCGGAATTTCTATGTACATCATCATGTCATCTGTGAATAATGACAGCTTTCTTCCTTTCTCCCAATTTTTTATCATTGTTTGATCATACCTATAGGTTTTTTGCAGATTGATGTCATTTATCAAGTTAAAGAAGTTTCTCAGTATTATTGGTTTGTAGAGTGTTATTACATTAACAAGTATTGAATTCTGTCAAATGCTTTTTGCATATTGAGATGATTACAATTATTCTCCCTTAGTCTGCTAATGTTAAATTTACATTAGCTGATTTTCAAATGTTATGTTAATCTTGTATTACTAGAATAAACTTGGTGATTTAAAAAAATTTGTTCTTTTTAGGTATACCTGAGAATAGAGTGTATTTTGACATGTCATACATACATACACACATGGAAAGGTGTGATTTTTAAAAATATAATGTTGGCTTTGATCACTAGTACTTTTTTAACCTCTCTCCCTCTGTGCTATCAGGTGTAGACTAAACACTTCTAGGCACCCACTCCAGGGGTCTTTTTGAAGCTAACAGAATGTCCCTGAAAGTCTTGTCTCAGTTAAATTAGGTTAGGTAAATTTAGGGTTAATAAATCTTGGATTACAAATTTTTAGATGAGCATTCTTTAAATAATTAACATGTTTGCATGCAGAACTAAGCAGGGAACATAAAGTTTAAGGTAATAAAGGAGACAGATTCAAAAAGAAGGCAGAGATGCCAGTTTATCCTGATTTTGGCTACCCATGGGACATTCACAGGCCAGGTAAAGAGTCAGTGCCCTTAGCAAAGTAAGCCTAAGTCCCTCTTACAATATCAGTTAATATGTTTTCCAGTTTCTTTAAGATTCTGAGTTCAGAGCCTGGACTAATGTGTGTATTGGGTGACTGGAACTGTGGCCGATTGATGTTATATGTCACCCAGCTTTGAAACCAAGAACCAAAAAGGGATATTGCCTTGTATATGTACCAAAGGCCTGATTGATATAAGAACAGAAACTGATTCCCCTCTCAGGAGCACATTAAAATATAACTATTGATGCAGAGAAGGACTTATATTTCACATGTGCCACACACCCCTCCTGTAATTGCCCAAACAGAGTACAGAGTACTTCAGTCTCGTACTAACCAGAGTAATTCAGTACTCAGTTCTCAAGGGTACTGAGGAAAGTCAACAACACAGGAGGGACTGGGAGATGCAAATGAAGAAAAGTAAGAATGCCAACCAATAAAGGGAGGAAAGGTATCTTATATATCTCCAGAGCCAACTAATACTTGGCACAGAGCAGGGGCTTTATGAATAGCTGCTGAATAAATGAATAAATGGCCATTCCCTGTATAGGACACTGAAGGACATGGGACTGTGCATTAAGACTTGAAATAAGACCTAAAATGTTTTGATGTCAAAATCACAAGAGAAGAGACTGAACTGTAATTCCCTGGTTGGGACATCAGATTTGAGGATGTGGAGTGGGGTAATGAAGCGGTTTTTTTTTTTTTTTTTTAAGTTCTGTTGACTGATATCAAGAAATCTGTGGGCAGTTCAGGGAGTGCCTACATCACGCTCAGGAACCTCTAATCCTTCCTTAGTCCTCTCCTCCTCAGTTGTTGTCAGTCTGTTTGGGGACTGGGGGAGGGGAATTCAGTTCATTTTAGAAGAATTTAAGAGAAAGATTCCTAGTCAATATCCCACAAGTGGGTCCTAGAACTGAGACATACCAGTCTAGAAGGGTTACTGGACTTTTGGAGTCTGAGCTATCTAAAACACATATATACATAGAGTTTCCCCACAGACCTAAAGTTCACAGTTATACACAATAAGATAAGTGTTGGGCCAAATGCAGTGGCACATGCCTGTAATCCCAGTGGCTGGGGAGGCTGAAGCAGGAGGATCACAAGTTCAAAACCAGCCTCAGTAACTTAGAGAGGTCCTAAAGCAACTTAGTGATATTCTATCTCAAAATAAGATATGAAATATGTCTGGGGGTATAGCTCAGTGGTTAAGTGCTCCTGGGTTCAATCCCTAGTTAAAAAAAAAATGTATCTAGAAAAGGGTAGCTTGGTATTGGAAAGGACAATATGTCACATTAAAAAATTGAAAGACCTACTAAGGAACAATATTGACCAAATTTTGTTGTTATACTGTGTGCATGTGTGGATATGTGACAATGAATCCCACTGTTATGTATAACATATAATTCATCAATAAAAATATGAAAAAAAGTATGAGCCTCTGATGACTCAACTGAGTGGAATTATTCAATTAGCAACACTCTCTCAACACTCCCTGCAACCAAAAAAAGCTATACTTAATCTTCTCAAAGGAGGTTATAAGCATTGTCTTTCACCACCAGAAATTAAGCAGGATCTAGAGTTTAATATTGAAACTTGCAATATGATAAGTTTTGGTAAGCAACTCAAAATTAAATTGTCCTCAAAGAATGAACACAACTCAGGATATCAGGACAATAAAGTTCAGGCACCACTTAAGTCTTAACAAACAGGTTATGACAATTGTCATCTTGGTTAGCAGGCAACAGGAGGAATTCAGTTCCCAAAGTGATACAGGGATTAAAACTATAAACTACAAAAATAAAGTGCAGCATTTTGTAAGCATTAGAAATAGGTATTTATGGGTAAAGAAATCAACATTAGAAAAGCAAGCCTCTTAAAAAAGTTAAAATTGGGGGCTGGAGTTGTGGCTCAGCAGGAGAGCTCTCACCTGGCGCTGGATTCGATCCTCAGCACCACATAAAAATAAATAAGTAAAATAAAGATATTATTAAAAAGTTAAAATTTGCTATTAAATTCACAAAAATATACTCAAGAAGAGCATCTAAAAATGTAAGAAAAGGGAGTGAGCAGGTGCAATTTGGAAGGGACAAAATGGTAAATTCAGTGATGAGATAATGGCATTCAATATCAGGTTCCAGGAGGAGCTTCTCAAAATATCAGCTTTTCCCCCTCTTCCTTTGAAACCTGAAAAATGCATGGTATCTATTTATAAGATTTTAAATGCTCAAAGGAGAGAGTACTCAAGTTAATAGCCATCAGAACAAAACAAATCAAATTGCTAAATGATTTCACTGTCAGTCTGAATCAACTTTAAAAGAATGAACGATGCACCAGATACGACGGCCCACACCTGTAATTGCCCCAGCTCAGGAGGTTGATGCAGGAGGATCATGAGTTCAAAACCAGCCTCAGAACTTAGCAAAACCCTAAGCAACTCTGCAAGACCCTGTCTCTAAATAAAATACAAAAAAAAAAAAAAAAAGGCTGGGATGTGGCTCAGTGGTTAAGCACCCTTGAGTTCAATGCTAAGTACAAAAAAAGAAAAAGAATGAACAACATAGCTACTCAAAGAGGTGAAGCAAGAGAATCAAAACTCCAAGGCCAGCCTGAACAACTTAGTGGGACCCTGACTCACTAAGATTGTATTTCAGCCACAGACTTTGTAAAGGCATTTCTTCTTGTGAACACATACTTTATGCAAACAGTTATTTCATTTCTAGATGAAAATGTCTTTACAAACTCAATTTTTGGGGGGAGTCCTCCTTTTACTTTCCCCCCCATTATATAATATGCCTTATTGGCAATATCTCAACTGAACTGTTTCTATCTTTTGCATATTTTGCATTTCTACTGTGCTATTAAGTTTTATTCTTCTAATATTTAAAAAGATGACATTTCTTCTTTTTGCATTTATGGACTCTTCTTTTTTTTCAATGTGTAATTTTTTCATTCATCTAAACCCAAATCCAAATGGCATTAACTGTGTATTGTAAAGTCCTGTATCTCTGCTTTATCTTGGGTAATTGGTTCCTCTATATCAAGAAAACACATCCATTCTCTGAATTCAGTAAAAAGACTGCTGTAGCTCAATAATTTGTCATTCCTCATATGGTGCAAACCACAGAATGTCGAATCTGTTTTATATCACCATCATTTAAGTTCCCAATTCCTGGGTTATACTTGTGTAGTCTCCTCTTTTTTTTTGGAGGGGAGGGTACAGGGGATTAAACTCAGGGGCACTCGACCACTGAGCCACATCCCCAGCCCTATTTTTTGTATTCTATTTAGAGACAGGGTCTACACTGAGTTGTTTATGTCTTGTTTTTTGCTAAGGCTGGCTTTGAACACACAGTCCTCCTGTCTCAGCCTCCCGAGTCTCTGAGATTAAAGGTGTGGGCCACTGTGCCCAGCAGTCTCCCCTTTCTTTTTCTTTTTTTTTTTAAAGAGAGAGTGAGAGAGGAGAGAGAGAGAGAGAGAGAGAGGAGAGAATTTTTTTAATATTTATTTTTTAGTTCTCGGCGGACACAACATCTTTGTTGGTATGTGGTGCTGAGGATCGAACCCAGGCCGCACGCATGCCAGGCGAGTGCGCTACCGCTTGAGCCACATCCCCAGCCCAGTCTCCCCTTTCTTAATGAATATTTGCATTGTATTTGTTCTGATTCATGTCACAGTAAAGTTTATAGCCATCTTGTCAATGAATGCAGGGTTTTTAATCAACAGTGAAAAAGAAAAGAGAACTGAATTCAATTTTTGTTATAGTATTCCCTGCTACCAAGGAGAGCCCACTGGTAATGCTGAGCAGCTTCCTGTATAGATCTTTTTTTTTCCTCTATAGATCTTCTTTGCTTCTTTGCTTTGGGTTGTTACTGGATACAAACTGACCATTTCCCTGGGATCTGATACATATTGCAGAATTTTTTTTTTTTTTACAAAAATTGGTCCAGAAAATAATGAAAATGCAATTGGAACTTCTGGTAAAAAAGAGTGAAATAGAAAAAACATTATTGGCACTGGGGGACTGGAGTTGTGGCTCAAGTGGTAGAGCACTTGCCTAACACACATGAGGTACTGGGTTTGATCCTCAGCACCACATAAAAATAAAAGAAAGATATTGTGTCCTCCTAAAACTAAAAAATAAATATTAAAAAAAGAAAAAACATTATCTTTAGTAACAAAACTGTATGTAAAAAGAAAGAACCTAAAGCAATGATAACAACAAAGGTGACTGAGCTTCTGTTTCTATCCTCACCTAATAGGTCATCAATAGTTGCCGGTTAGGAAAACTGTAGGAAATTGAGTTGAGGAAGTAAAATTTACCCATATTTTAAGAGGAAAGTATGACATTTTCAGAAAGAAAATTGGAGGTATTTCCTTTTCTAATCTACAATTATGATCAAAGTGGAACTTTTGTTGTTCTCTCTTTTTGAGGAAGGATGTTCTACAAAAAGAGACACAGAAAATAGAGGAAGATCATATTGTTCAAGCAATCTAGTTCAAGAAGTCATGATTAGCCTGAAAAGTTGGAGAGAAGCGCTCACACACTCCAAATTTTAGGAGAGGTGATCATTAGCAAATCCCTGTTTGTAAACAGTTCTTTCCACAGATGTTCCAAAGATATATTTAAGAGGACTTTGGCAGGGGTGAAGGAATGCAGGCAAACAACATTTTAACTGGGATAAAATTGGCATTTGAAGAAAATAGATTACTCTTAGCTTGCTTTATACTGACAAACAAAAAAGTTTGTCAGTATAAAACAAGCTAAGAGTAATCTATTTTGGCAAGAGATAAAACTCTTCAGTGATATAGACAATAAAGTTATTTATATTGATTATAATGATATCAGTAAATAAATAAATACATGATGACCTGTGTCACCAGCACCTGTGGATTTGACCTCAGGGGGCAGGGTGTTATTTCCTCTAAATCCCATGAAGTATCTCATAGATAGTGAGGATGATCACGGCAGTAAAACAATAAAACAAAATCTGACATAAAAGTGATTCTTTCCAACACTGCAAAACTTTGTGGAACAGACTCACAGAATGGAGATAAAGTCAAGCATTGGGACTGGACCTCATTCTTGATTTCTTGTTTAACCTCACGTAACCTTTGTCTTCCACAATAATCAGATAAAGTATGTTTTATCTCATTATCATGAGTTTGGCTATTATCCAGAGGACCTTCGGACAGCTACCCAATCTAGCCTGTCTCATGTGTAATTTGTCATTTGTCAGGAACTGCATATGGGCAAACTAATCGGTGACAAGACTAGCTACAGGAAATATTGATATTTGTTGAGATTTGCAGAACTGAAAATCATCTTGTGACGAGGCGATTAGAATCAGATGTGCATCATCTGGCCACCCACTGTCAGCAGGCACCCACCGGACTGGGAACACCCATTAACCACCTATGTAAACCACTCCTCACTCAGTTTTCCAAGCAAGATGGGTTTCATGACATGAGTCCTCTACCTTCTCATCTAACTGGCTTTTCCAATAAAGTCACCTTCCTTTCCTCAACACCTTGTCTCTTGACTTAACCAGCCTGGTGTGTAGCCAGCAGTCGGACACGTTCCATAACTGAGAATTTTTAAGGGCAATAAGCAGCAGTTAGGTCTGTTTCTTTGGTAGTATTAACCTAAACGTCTCTTTATACTTTATTTTAAGATCTCCAGCTTTCTTGTCCATTCTTGTGTTTTTCAAAAGGTCCTTTTTATAAAGAGAAATTACTTTCTGGATCCTGATTTATTTGAGAAGCAATTGACATATGGAATGTGCCTCTTCCTCTATATCTCAAGGAAAAAAATGAGCAGTTTTCTTCCTGGAGGTTGGTGTCCCTGATCTGGCCAACAGAGTTTTCCACTTTTTCCCTTTCCCCCCTTTTTTTCTTTATTTCTAACTTGCATTTTGCAGCATTTGGTAAGACAACAGGAAGTGCTAGGCTTCCTCTCCAGGGCATTCAGCTGAAGGATGTGCTCACCACATTGAAAACAGTAGCCGGAAAAGAGAAACACACCCACCCTCCAGAAAGCATGACCCTCTTGCTGGCTCCCTCACCATGGCTCCCCATGTCCTCCTCATCCAGGCCCCCTCCTCCTTGGAGGCTAGGAGGCCCGATTAAGGTTGCTCTGTTCAGACCAAGCCAGTATTCAAGCCAACTTTATCCCCATTGAAACTTGGTTCTGCTGTATGGCTCCGCATGACCTCTTCTTATGCATTTTTTTTTTAAGGTCTGTGGGAAAGACTGTTTTCAAATTGTCATCTTCTAATACCATCTCTCTTAAGGATTTTTTGTTTGTTCATTTGTTTCACTTGTGGTGCTGGGAATTGAACTCAGTCAGAGTCTTGTGCATGGTAGGAAAGTGTTCTACTACCCAACTACATCTCTAGTCCGCCTCTTAAGATTGTGAGATTATGCAAGAGACTTCTCTCAATCGCAGTCCCATCTGAGATACTATTGTGTAAAGTTACTCAGGGTTAACCATTGAGATTCAGACTCATTTGAGGTCATAATTGCTATGGATGTTCTGCATAAAATGGTTTGCTATGTTGCCCTTTTTTCCTTCCTTTTTTTTTTTTTTTTTTTTTTTTTTTTGAGGGAAGCAGGTACAGGGACTGAACTCAGAGGCTCTTAACAACTGAGCCACATCCCTTAGAGACAGGAACATGCTAAGTTGTTTAGGGCCTCCCTAAATTGCTGAGGCAGGCTTTGAACTTGTGATCCTCCTGCCTTAGCCTCCTGTGCCTATGGGATTACAGGCATGTGCCTCCGTGCCCGGACCCCTTTTATTTTTTGAGACAGGGTCTCACTAAGGTGCTTGGGGCCTTGCTAAATTGCTAACTTGCAATTTTCTTGTCTCAGCCTCCCAAGTCACTAGGATTATAGGCATGTACTACCAACCCTGACTGAATTGCCCTTTATAATCTTAACACCCTTGAAAAAAAGCAAAGCAGAAGATTACTGATTACAAATTTTAAATATGACAGTTGTTGGGAATCTAGTTTTCATGTTTCACATCTTAAAGGATCTGGAAGGTGGGAGTGCAGGACTGCAAGGCTGAAGAATGACACAGGTCCAAGAGCCTAATAACCACCAAGGATTGTCACTGTACTGGCATTTAATGGACAATTAAAACAAAAGCTGGGTCTGAAATGAAAAACACAAGCAACTCTCAAGAGCAGTCACTAAAAAAGACAGTTTTTAAAAGTCCTGAGAAGTATCATTTGAGAGAAACTCCATCTGAGATGTCAAGGAGTGTACTTGCAAGCTCTTTTGAAGTCTTTTCTGGGGTTTAGTTAGTCCCTTTTGACTATCTCCTTGGTAACACCAAGAGTCAAGAACTGCCAAGTTTCAGAATGGGTCACTGTCTTAACATCTCATAAGTCTGAGTTAGTTACGTTTATTAATGTTTAACTGAATTTTTCTTCCCTGAGAAACTGCATCTCTAAAAATTATATGTTTGAAAGACTTGGATCAAGTGATCAGCCTTGAAACTGCCTCCTCCCTGGCAAGACTTTCTAATCTCTAATCAATCCCCACATGCACACTGAACCTTTAAAATCATGGTGAAAACCAGAGGCCTCTTGCCTTTCATCCAGATTGTTCAGCAGGAAAATGTTGCACACCAAGAGAAAGGAATTGTGTGAGATTCCTCCAGTTGTAAATTACCTCCAGAAAATCACCACACCATGCTGATGACTTTTTAACAGTCTCAGTTGCAGTAGGGGATCTTCTACTATGCTGGTCTTCCTGCCCCATATGAAGCCTCTTCACATTTCCCATTTAATCAGCAAATGCATTCTGTTCAGCAACTTCTTATCACCTTTAGATTGACGGACTCGATAAAGATGGTCAAGTTGCCGAAGCTGCTTTCTCTTAACATAATGATAATATTTCTTAACAAAACGATAACATCTTGACCACAGTTCTCTATGACCTTAGGCAAATTTTAACTGCTCTCAACCTAGGTTTCCCCAAGATTAAGTAATGTTAGCCATATAAAGTATTTTGCACACACAGAGAAAAAGTTTGGTAATCTTTAATGGTAACGAAAGATAAGAAGAACACTAGTTAATAAGGAGTATTTTTTTAATAACATTTTTCCTAGCCCTGCCACCATCTTTTCCTTTGGCCATCACCACACCCAGTCTTAGAGATCTTTAAGGATAGAAACTTCTCCCCACTTCAATTTGGGTAAAATCTGAATGTATTTGTGATACAATGAGATGTGCCATCTTACTCATATCCACACAGTGACTCAGAGGGACGCCATCTTTAAGGGACTGGCCTTCCTAGCTCTGGCTGCATTCTTAGCATTCTCCCTGATACAAGTTTTAGGATTTTCTATCACAGTATCACTAAATAAATAACCAGCTACATCACCAAGGGTCTCAAAAGGAACCAGATGGTGCATTCCAACAAAGATAACTCAAGGAGGATTTATAAAGGGACTACTTACAAAGGGTCAGTTAGGGAAAGGCAACCAACAAAGGACAAGGCAGTTACACAGGGCAGATGGACAGAACTGTTACCTACCCTAAGCCCAGAGGGAGGGACCAGCACCAAGAGTGGTTCCTAGACCCAGAGGCAGAGATTTATATATAAAGAGCCACCTTGAGAGGAGTGTTATCTTTTGGTTGATAGTACCTATTCACCAGTTTGAGACAAATCCAAATGTCAAGAGGGTAAATAACTGAACCTCATTTTCCTCTTTCTCTAATCTGTCAAGACTTCTTCTTAGCCAGATAGAACTGGAAGCCAGAAGGAAAGGGAGAAGTCACCTTGGAAGTCACCATGGAAGTCACCCTCCTGGGCAACAGAAATATGGAAATATGGCAACAGAAATATGGAGGGGCAAAGGGAAGTTATCTGGCACATTAAGTAAGTAAAAGTGGGTCATGCATGAATCAATAATGATGACAGATGACCAGTGATATGACCTAAGGATCATTGTTTATCCAATTCCTTGCAACTGGGGTCCTTGGAAAAAATCAACTAAGCTCTAATAACTTATATTGTGTCTCTAATAAAACCTTAAGCTTTTATTTTGACCATATTTTCAATATCTGAATTGTTGTTATTCATGTTAACAGACCAGTCTCTGACATTTATCTTTGATTCCGAACATTTTCCCGTGTGAATATTCTGACATGTGGCGACTGGGGGTGGACCCCACTTCCCACCCACTGAGGAAGAACTGCTTGGTGCTCAGTTCTGGCTGTATGGGAGATCTTAGGCTGATAACCACCCTGGTCCTACCAAGGAATTCTGGTATCAGGCTCTGTGGGTCCTTCCCTCTCCAGTACTCCCTGAGAGGACATTAGAGTACACTCTCTTCCGCAGGTGGAATTAAAGTATACAAAGCTGGGCAAGGGTACAGAATCTGCTGCAGAAACTGTAGCTCAGGCCTGGAGGCAGAAATCCACACACTCTGTTCAACCTTCTCATCACACTGAAAGAAATCCAGAAAATAGCCTTTTGAACTTAGGGATAAAATAAACTAGTAAAGAGAGACCAAAGCCTTCTGAAGTCACTATCACCAGCAGAGGTAGGGCTCTGTCCTAATTTCTCAGTCTAAGACCCTGCTAGGCAGGGCCCTAAGAGCAGGAAAGGTGGGTGGTCTATGTGGTGCCACTTGAATAACTTTGAAGGGCCTTCTATACCCCAGAGATAATCTCTCCAGCAGACCTGAGTTTCTGTCTTAACTTTCCATCATTAGAGTCATTCCTTTATATGATGAATTTGTTTCCAGAAGTCCTCTGCTAAAATGTATATGCTGTTTAAAAGGGCATGGTGCTTGTTATTCTTTTTGTCTGCTCAACATCTTGCTTCCCTTCTTTGTTTTGATAACTCTGTCCCTTATGAGTATTTGCAGGAAGCAGAGCCCAGCTATCATAAACACGTCACTGAGGGGTACAGCATGTGCTGTGCCAGTTCTTCCAGGAGCCAGGCAGGGGCACAGGACCTAAGGTCAAATGACCATACACTTTCTCCAGATTGTGCATTAGCTAATGAGTGACACAACAGAATTTGGGGGCATTTATTTTCTACAGTGGGTGGCAGCAGTGGTAGCAATCCTTCAGTGGTGACAGCCATGCAAACCATGGTGTCCAATATTAAAGAGTGGTTACAGCAATGTTCTCATAATGATTGTTTTTGACATAGTGTGGGCTGAGATTCCAACTGCTGGGTGGCATCCCCTATCCCTACCCATTTTCTGAGCCTCATCCTCAGCCTTTCCAGAGAGATTAGAGTTTCCCAGCATCCTTGTATTAAATCCCCATGCTGCTTAAATCAGACAGGATCATCTTCAGTTGCAAGAAACTGGGAACACTGACTGATACAAAGGGTGAAACATTAACTCAAAATCAGTTACAGATAGATTCACTTGTCTAAGAAGCTAATTGTCCCTTTGGGAAATAGCAGGGCTCCAGGCAAAGGATTTTGTTCATGTAGGAAGAAATCAGGAAAGTTTGGTCTTATGGGCATTGGCTGATGGAGCTTGCCAAGATGGACTGGCCAAAGGCGACCTGAGGTACAGCCATGGCACTGGATGGGGCCACTATAGGATGGAAACATTTTTTTTTTTTTTAAAAGAGAGTGAGAGAGGAGAGAGAGAGAGAGAATTTTCAATATTTATTTTTTAGTTCTCGGCGGACACAACATCTTTGTTGGTATGTGGTGCTGAGGATCGAACCCGGGCCGCACGCATGCCAGGCAAGCGCGCTACCGCTTGAGCCACATCCCCAGCCCAGGATGGAAACGTTGATAGGAAACGTGGGGTTACTGTAAGGGCAAAATCTAATGCTATCTAAGGACTGCCATTTCACAGAATGAAATGACCTAGGACAGTAAACTTCCCTTGGGAAGTTTCTGCTTGTTAAAGTAATGCCACTTTTTTTTTCCTCTTTGATTTCTGACATTTAGTTTACACAGTAATAGAAATCAGTTTGTGGGGGTTCTGTCCTCTCTCAGTTTCCCTCTTCCACACTGCAGTTAAACCCCTTTAAGATTAATAAGTAGAGATAAAAAAAAAAGTTCAAAGATAGTGTGAATTCTCAACTACCAAAAAGACAGGGGCTGTGTCTTTATTATCTTTTCCTAGAAAGGAGCTCAGGACTTGTTCACCATTCACTGAAGGAATGGAGGGAGAGAGGATGTGAGTACAGATGCTGAACACTGGCTAAGAAGTTATTCATGATCCTCTTGAAGAGTATGAGCACACTTCACGCCTTTTTGCATTTCTCTTTACTTTCCCTCAGAACAAAAACTGTTCCTAGTGCTCAGTTTACTGACTGGAGAAACTCTAAGCACAGTTATTGTTCTCTTTAGCTTTTCCATAGAAAGGTCATGTTCATCTGCCAGAGACTCTAGATATGAATCGGAGGCCCCTGGAGAGGCCCTGCCACAGGCCCTTTCTCATCGCAGTGGCAACAGGGCCAACATCAGGGGTGAGACTTGTCTCATGCCAGACCCTCCAGCTGTGCCTGGAAATCATTGTCCTTGCCGAATCCCCAGGGCACTGATTCTCACCCTCCCTAGGACAAGGTCTCAGAGGTGTGCTTGCTGTAGAGTAGCACTGGATTGCTACTCTTTTATCTCCATGGATGTCACCAAGGGAAAGGAACTGAAAAACAATAATGGGAAAATACACAAAAGAACATCAGAAAAAGAAAAAAAAGGCAAGCTGTGTTTCATTTAAAAAATATTTGAGACACGTTGTCTTTTATTTTCATAGTATGTCACTTAATAAATATTTTATCTGGATGATGAGGATGAATCACAAGGGTGGAGGAAGGACTTGGAGGGACTAAAGGATGAAGATATTTAAATTTTTTAATTTAAACCTCAACTCATCAGACTTGGCCTCTGCAGCAGATTTTTCGGGGATTGAATCACAGAATGCTTAACCATTGAACCATATCCCCAGCTCTTTTTGTATTTTATTTAGAGACAGGGTCTCACTGAGTTGCTTAGGGCCTCGCTAAGTTGCTGAGGCTGGCTTTGAACTTGCAATGCTCCTGTCTTGGCCTCCTGAGCCACTGAGATTACAGACATACACCACCACACCTGACCTCTGCAGCAGATCTTAAAATCCAGCAGAGAAAGTTGAACAGACCAAATTTCTAACCTGGTATGTCACCAGGTCAGTATATGGAGGACCAGTGGCAGCGGCTCTTGATTACCTGAAGCAAAGGCTTCTTAAAAGTGAGGAAGATCACAGTGCAGGCCACCAATAGGGTGAGGCAGCTGGGGAGAATAAGCACAAGGTAGAGCAGGCCCATGTCTACCCGCTCCCACTTGCAGTCCTGAGGCACGCCGCCTGGCAGCTCCAGCACACGAATGACCTTGGAGGAGAGGTTGCAAGTGACCATGGCCAAGTCGGCGACACTCTTTAGGTGCTGCAGGGCCCCCCATCCCTCCACTCCACAGCAGTCATATGGATTCTGACTGAGGTAGATGGTCTGCAGACTCCTCAGGAGCTGCTCAGACACAGCCCTCTGAGGAAGGGCAGTGAGAGAGTTTCTACGGAGATCCAGGGTCTGCAGAGCCAAGCTGCTCCTGAACCTCGGGAAGCTAGTCAAGAAATTTCCTGACAGATCCAAGTCCCTCAGATTCCCAAATCCAGAAAAGTCCAATTCTGTGAAGCCAGAATTGAGGCCCACGTTCCTGAGAGATAGGACCTGTAAGGTGCGGGCAATATCCTGGAGAGGGGCAATGCTTCCATTCAGAATCCCCCAGTTGCTGGATAGGTCTAAGTGAGTGAGGGCCGTCCCTTGGAATGGACAGTCTTGTAATGCCCCTAACCCACAGCCCTCCAGAGAGAGGCTCCTTAAAGATGTCATATTTCTGAAATCCACACAGCTGGAGGGTCCTGCCCTATCTAAGGGAGCTGGCTGGGGACAAAGTAAGACCTGATTATGGCTCATGTCAATTGTAGTGATGTTACTGGCATTGGCAAAAAGGCCAATAGGGACACCTTGGAGCTGGTTGGAGCTCAGGTTAAACAAGCGGAGGCTCCTTAGGCAGCCTGTAAGCCCTGGAGCCAAGTGCAGCTCTGAGAGCTGGTTGTGGCTCAGGTCTAGTTCTGTAAGTGCGGCTAGGGGCTCATGCTCCCGGATGTGGAGCATCATCAGGCAATTCTGGTTGAGGTTCAGGTGGGAGAGGGAGGGCATTTTCTTTAAGAAGCCATCTGGCAGGTACTGGAACTGGTTCTGGCTCATGTCCAGGAAGTGAAGAGCTGCCAGGTCACTGGAGGCAAACTCTTCCCAGAGGCTGACAGTGGTGATGTTGGTCACGTTGCCGTCCACAAGGAGGAACTGGGCCACCATCTCCTGTGGTGACGAGGTATTGTACAAGTCCCTGTAGAAGCCCATGTTGTTGTCCCGTAGCAGGAGAGTATGCAACTTACTGCACTGGGGTAGGAGAGGGAAGAACAGCAGTTGGTTGTGAGACAGGTCCAGCGTCTCCAGCTCAAAGGCAGCCTCCTCCTTGGCAGCCAGGAACCATTCCAGGGCATTGTAGCTGATGTTTAGAAACTGTAGCTGCGTGAGACCAAAGTCCACAATGCAGGGGAGGTTGTTGTAGGCCAAGTTGAGGCGTCTAAGCTCAGTCAAGCCATCAAAAGCACCACCCTCAATCTCAAAGATGTAGTTCCTTTGCAAATCCAGTTCCCTGAGGTGCTCCAGGCCCTCAAAGACACAGTCATCAAGCCTCATCAGGGTGTTCCTCGCCAGGGACACAGCCTCCAGTGAAGAGAGGTTCTGCAGCATGAGGGCTGCCATGTCTTCCGTTAGGGAGTTTCCTGACAAGTCGAGCCTCCGCAGATCTGGCAGGGTGTGGAGAGCAGCTGCTGTCTCCTTGTAGTTCTCAGAGAGGCAGTTGTCAGCCAGAGCCAGATTGTGCAGGTGGCCTTGCCCCTGGAAGGCATCAAGGCCGATGAGTCCCAGGTGGCAGCTGTGCAGGCTGAGGTTCTCCAGAAGAGGGTACGGCTGGAGGGAATGATTCCACAGGGTCTTGAGAGGGTTGGCGTCCAGGATGAGTGTCTGTGAGTGGGACGGGAGGCTGCTGGGCACTGAAGCAAGGTTCTGCCCTCTGCAGTCGGCAACGCCATCCCCCTAGGTCCAAAACACATGGGTCAGTGGAAAAGACATCTCTAAAGTACAGATTTATGCACAGATACTTGGTTCATTCATCAGACTGTCCCTGAAACCACTGGAAATGACTCTGGAGATCAGAGTTTTTGAAATAGGACAGGAAAATATTCTTTACCTTCACACTTTAAAATAGTCAGCCAAGAGTTGAGTTCCAGGCCTCACTTAAAACAGGGTGTCAGAGAAGATCTGACATCAAGTGCTGAGAATTGACAACTGTATTTGAAGTTTGGTTTTAACTCTGAGGGTTGAGGACCAGGTCTCTACCTGGATTTGAATTCTGCCTCTGTTGTTTATGTTCTATGTGACCTTGGGAAAATAATTTAACCTTCAGTCTATTCTGCAAAATGTAGATAAAAAGTGGCACCTATTTAGAAGGGTTGTTGTAAGATTAAAGTGGCTGCTTATGAGGAGCTTAGCATGGTGCCAGGTACATAGTCGGTACAGGGTAAATGGTTCACACTGCACAGTTAGCACTGTGACATAATAGTTGGGTATCTACAGCGCCATTGCCCAACAACCAGATGTACTGTGGCACCTTCATTTCACCCAAAATATTTTTGCCTGGGAAGCTCCCCTATACCTGTATCAAGTAAATATGGTAGCAGGTCTACTGATTGTGCACTTTAAGAAGACAGAGGAATAGGGTGACCCTGATGTCACAGCAGAAATCATATAAAGCCTTCTTTAACTCAACCAGATGTTTTATAGAATTGGCAAAAATATAAGATGTAAGTTAGGTATTAGTGAAAAAAGTTTAAAATGGTAATTTCTATAGGTTGGAAAACAAGGCCAATGATTGGCTAAAATTGTGGACCCCATCCCTGAGGGCAAATGGAACAGGGAAGAAGAGTCCTGGGTAAGAAGAAGTCCAAGTTAGGAGAGCTAACACTCAAGCTGGAAACTTGCTCTCCCACTTCTTAACTTTGGACCCTGGGCAAGGAACTAATCTCTTAGAATTTCAAGTTATTTTATCTTATATATATTTTTTGGTACTGGAAATTGAACCCAGGGGCATTTTATCACTGAGCTTCAACCCCAGTCCTTTTTTTTTAATTATTATTTTGAAACAGGGTCTTGCTAAGCTGATGAGGGTCTTGCTAAGTGGCTGAGGCTGGCCTTGAACTTGCCATCCTCCTGCCTTAGCCTTCTGAGTCACACTGGGATAACAGGCATGCGCCACGGTGCCCGGCTGAACTTCCAAGTTCTTTATCTGATTTTAAAAGCAACATCCTCTGATAATTAAAAATTGATGCTGTATTGAAAAATAGAAAACTAAACTCTTCAGTAACCTCAGACTCTCCCTCAGAAAAACACATACTAACTTTTTGTTATATCTCTTTCTCACTCTTTTCTAAAGATATTACCTATCCTTTTTACAAAAAAAAATGATAACAAACTCTACAAGATGTTCATTAATCTACTCCATTCCCAATAATGCATGATAGACATATTGTTTTGGCAGTAAAAATAAATTTGATCACATTTCTTTTTAGGAACTATATTAGTACACTGCATGAATAGCAATGATGAAGACAAGAGTTCTAAGGTTCACTTCATTTGGGTTCTAATTTTCTTTTTCTTTTTGTTTTGTTTTGTTGTGTTGTTTTGGTACTGAGGATGGAACACAGGGCCTCACATAAGTAAGCATGTGTTCTACCGAGTTACACCCCAGTACTTGACTCTGTTTTTTATCAAATGGGTGATCTTGGGATAGTTACCTCATCAGTAGAACTCTACTACCCTGCCCGCAAAGTGAAAATTATACTTGTATTTTTTATTTTTTTTAGGATTGAGTATGATTGCTTATGTAAAACGCATTTATTATGCCCAAAGTTAGTAATAATTATTTGTTTCATCTAATTAATTAATCCCCCATTATTGAACATTTGAGTTGTTTTTAAATCTCCAGATGGATATTAGAATGAATTTGTCAGGTCCCTTCCACACCTTCCACTCCCCCTAAAAAAGTCTTTGGAATTTTGATTGGTATTTCATTACCATTTTACCATTATGGATAATAATAATTATCCATAATTTGGGGGAGAACTTGCATTTTTACAGAATTGAATGCCCCCCTCCCCTACCCCAAGACAAGGTGTCTTTCTATATTTGAGTAAGCAGTTGGTCTCCTGGCTTCATGGGGAGTCTCTGAAGAGTGCTGTGGTTAGGGGCTTTCCTCAAGCTGTGAGACCCTGTCCTACCACAATTGCTGTAGTAAAGACCTTTGCAATTCTTTGTGGACCCACCGAAGCACTTCAAAGGAACACATGGCCACCAGAGCCCCGGAAATCCTTACCATGTCCAGTTCATTTTAACATCAAATGGCCAGTGTAATGATTTGCAAACAGTCCTCAAATTGTAAGAGTCATGGGAAGTCCATTCTTTGAGCTTCCTGGCAGCTGAATTCCTGCTTCTGACGGCCAAACCAAAGGGTCAGGCAGAGAGTCTAGCCTGCACCCTAAAAAGCAGCCATGCTTTATTCTTCTTTTATTTATTTATTTATTTATTGAAGTTGTTGATGGACCTTTATTTTCTTTATTTATTTGTATGTGATGATGAGAATTGAACCCAATGCCTCCCACATGCTAAGCAAACGCTCTACCACTAAGTCACAACCCCAGCCCTCATGCTATATTCTTTAAAACTCCAACTGTCATGGTTCTGAACCACTAGCAGTAACCTCTAACCACTAGTCTAGAGTATGCTCCACTATGGTATAGGGATTATGAGTCAGACCAATCCGGATTTTTGTTTTGTTTTTTGGTACCAGGGATCAAATCCAGCGATGCCTAACAACTGAGCCATATCCCCAGACTATTTTATTTAGAGACAGGGTCTCACTAAGTTGCTTAGGGCCTTGCTAAATTGCTGAGGTTGGCTTTGAACTCTCAATCCTCCTGTTTCAGCCTCCCAAACTGCTGGGATTACAAGTATGTGATACCACATCTTAGACATCAGGTTTAAAGTCCAGCCCCACCACTGATTAGCTGGTGACACTGGGGCCACTTTGTGCTATAGCCCCCACTATCTATAAAATAGAGAAGTAATAATAATACCTATCAATAATTCCATAACACTGGGTTATTGTGATGATTAAATGAGTTAAAACATGAAAACCTCTCTGGCAGTACCTGGTATGAGAAAGATGACATTATCTTTAAAACCTTCAGTTAAAGAGCTACACAGGGCATTGAGTGAGGCAGATTCAGAGTGATCAGACACTCTTCCTTGTCTAACAATCTATCAGTCAGGACAAGGTTGGGACAAGAGCAGGAGACAAGTCAGAGTTCATGGGGGAAACTCACCAACTTGCAACCCCCTTGGGAAGCCACCATGGCCATCCCACTTCCATTCTTCCATTTCATGGTCAAGAAATGAAAACCCAGGCAGAGCCAAAGGGGCAGCAACTCCATCTCAAGGGCAGCACTGTGGACAGAGGAAAAGAAGCAGCATGTAAGGCAAGGGCATTCCAGAAGGTTGCTCTACGTTGGGTAGAAGAAGCCAGTTCCCAGTTCTGTCTGGTCTTAGAGGCCAGCAGCTACACGGAGGTGAAACCCACAGATTATTCAAATACCTCAATTTAACCAACACTTTCAACCTTTCACTGAAACCCTCAACAACAGCTCATTTTCACTTTGCCTCTACCATTTGATGGACAAGTGGCTGAACTCTGAAACTCCAGAGAGTCCAGCATTGAAGAAGCAGCAAAGGACTTAATCAGGTGTCACTGGGTATTTCCCAAGCTTTGTAATTCTGCTGGAGTTTTCTACCCTCCAGTTTAACTCTGCTGAGGCATGGCAGAAACTCAAGAAATAAGTGCTGAATGAATAAAAGAACCAATGAAGGGTAAACTGGGACTGAAATACTACTCATAGCCTCAGGCTCTATAAGATAAGTTCCTACTTATCTTGCTGACTGAGGCTTTTTTATAATTTTTTTAATATTTTATTTTTTAGTTGTCGTTGAACACAATACCTTTATTTCACTTATTATTTTTTTTAATGTGGTGCTAAGGAACCCAGAGTCTTGCACGTGTGAGGCAAGCGCTCTACTGCTAAGCCACCACCTCAGCCCTTTTATAATGTTTTTAATTTTTGTTATTTATTAATTGATTACAGTGACCAATTTTTATATTTATCATATACATCATGATGTTTTAAAGTGTACATACAGGTGAAATGACTAATTTGAACTAATTAACTCATGCATTATTTTATATAATTAGCATTTTTATTCTTAGGACACTTTGATCCATCTTAATAGCATTTAGAAAGCTACAATACATGAGTCAGGATGGCTACAAACACCTACAATCCCAGTGGCACAGAAAATTCAGGCAGGAGGTTTGCCAGTTCAGGACCACTGACTGAGGCTTTTAGAAAAGTGTGGATCTCAATGGTCAGCTCATTTGAATACAGCCCTTTGAAAAAAGGATTTTGATATTTTACCTGGAAGAGGAAAAAACTTGATGGGAAAATGAATGAGTGTTATGTTTAGATGTAGTGTCCCCCAAAAGCTCATGTGTAAGGCAATGCAAGAAGGTTCAGAGGAGAAATGACAGGGTTGTAAGTGTCTTAACCCAATTAGTGAATTAATCCCCTGATAGGGATTAATGGAGTGGTAACTGAAGTGGTAGAGTGTGGTTGCAGGAGGTGGGAATTGGGGCGAGGCTCAGGAGTATACATTTGTATCCTGCCAGTGGAGACATCCCTCTCTCTCTCTGCTTTCTGATCACCATGTGAGCTGCTTCCCTCTGCCACACTCTTCCACCTTGATGTTCTGCCTCACCTCGGGCCCCAAGGAATGGGGCCGCTCTTCTATGGACTAAGACCTCTGAAACTGTGACCCCTTAAATAAACTTAGTCACAGCAGCAAAAAAACTGACTAAAACAATGAGCAATCTTCAGATGTAATAAAGATTACATAATGAAGTATGGTTATCAGTCCTCTTGCCTGGCTAGTGCACAGAACAGCAGACATAAGAGGGCTTAACATTATACATATGCCATGCTGGTGTGTGGGGGTGATGGTGCAGGCCTGTAATCCCAAAGACCTGGTATGCTGAGGCAGGGGAATTGTGAATTTGAAGACTGCCTTAACAACTTAGTGAGACCCTGTCTCAAAATAAAAAGTGAAAAGGCTGGCTGGGGATGTTTCTTAATGGTAAAGTGTCCCTTGTTTCAATCCCCAGAAAATATATATATATATATATATATATAAAATGATTGATATATATATCAATCATACATATACCAGGAGAAGAATTTTAGAACTAAGAGGAACCATAAAGGGTATGTATTATATCATCCACCATCACATTTTTACAGTCAAAGGCCCTGAAATAATAATAGCCTATTCAAGGTTCCAGATTGACTGAGTGGCAAGGGGTCCCTCTCAGAGCTCCAGGATGAGTAACTAGGTAATTTCTTTCTCTGTATATTGCATTGACTGACTTCCAGAGTTGACAGTTGGTGGCATCCCCTCCCAGCTTGGCATTGAATGGGAGGCAAGTGCCTGGCCCAGCATTTCATCTACCCCAGCCCCTCCTTGGCACCCTTGGGAAGGACTGCAGGTTAGCCCTTGTCTCCTCCTGGCCCACCGCTAATGCAAACCTCCTTACCTAGTCCATGCCATTCATAGCCTTTTCTGCTGACACATCTACTACCTTTGGCCCCTTCCTGTTATCCTTTCTTCAAGTAAGTTTACTCATCTCAAAGACTAATTTTAACTTTCTGTTCAGATTTGAATATTCACCAGTAAAAGAAGACTAACAGAAAACCTACATGAAATCAAGTGAATCAACCTCAGCCTGGACTTCTGACTGGGTTACTTCTCCTTACCACACAGAGAACCTCCAATTCAGAATTCATGCTGGACACTGGGGATCCCCTTCCAGACCCTTTTTTCCACTTCTGCACCTGTGCAGGAATAATTACCTCATGGCCTGCACAGATGGCAAATGCAGGGCCATATGGGCTCCTGTCCCCAGTATCCTCCCAGTACCCCTGCCACGCACACAAAAATGCCCCCGAAACCTTGGAATCACATCTCGTCTTGAGATGATTGCCAGATTTAGCAAATGCTGAGATACCTCTTGAGTGTCAGATATGTATTTATGCCAAAAACTTATTTATCTGACATTCAAATTTTATTAGATGTCCTGTATTTTATTGTTGAGAGATGGGAAGACATATTAGCTTCTTCTCCACCTCCTATAAGGCTTGAGCTCGTACATGCTGCAAGGTCTCTGATCTCTCTAGAAGAGCCAATCCTGTATATTGAAATACTAAATTGAGATGCATGCACGGCAAGAGTGTAGTTCTTCAGGGACAACATAACTCTCCAGACTAGAATGCCAGATAGTTCTGGTGTCACTTATACCCAGGAAGGTAATTTAGTTTCTAGGTCAACAAGTATTTTTCAAATTTAAAAAATGTATCCTCTCCTTCTTCTGAAACTCAGCCAGCCAGCTAAGAAAAAAATCTTGCTATGCCCCCTGGGCAACTTCTGGAATGAAACATCAGAATATCATGAGAAGATTATGGAGTTTGGAACCTGACAGTCCAGTTTAAATTCTGACTCAGGTACTTGCTGTTTGTCCTTGAGCAATTTATATAAAGTCTCCAAGACTCAGATAATACTTCTGTAAATTGGGAACAATATTAACATTTCAAAAAGTTTTATGAGAATCACACAGCATAATGTATGTGAAAGTGCTTCATGAACGGTAAATGTAATTAACAATATAATTATTATTTATGAGTTCCAAACACCAATGAGCTGTTGTTGCTACTGCTACGCATAATTTCCAAGAATCCCACACTACACAAAGCAGAAAAAAACAGTGCATAATTCAGCTGAAAGGATGACTATATCATTACATTAACTAAGTGCATAAAAGGTATACAGGAAGATTGGCTTAAAATTATATATTAGTAATCCAGAAAGAGATTTACTCCAGGGGCAATGACTATGCTGGTGGAGTTTTTGTCCTCAGAACCATGCTTTCCCCTGCTTTGCTGCTCTGTAAGGTCGAGGGCTGGCTTCTGAAGGCCCTGCTTCCCAAACTCTGCTGTCAGCTGGCCTCCTGCAGGTTTGGCCAAAGGGGGACACTAGTGGGTGGCTAGAAAGCAGAACGAGCAAAGAGTTCAGGGGATTTCTGTCTCTGTCTTGAACAGAGATATCCTTGAGCCTTTCCTGGTGACCCTCAGGCTCTGGTATCATCACTCCTTCCTTCTTTCCTTCACCTACCGAGGGCAGGTCAAAGCCTCCTAAATTGCTCTTCTCTGGGTGGTCTGTCTATTGTCTGTTTGGCTTCTCAGGCTCCTCTGTCATTTGTTGCCAGTTTCCTAAATTAAATTTCCTCTGTTTTAAATAATCTAGATGATTTCTCTTTCCTGATTGGCCCCTGGCTGATCCAATAATATACGTGAGAATGGCCTTGAAGCAGGGCTAAATAAAAAGATGCAATGACTCTAAAAAGAAACAGAAGACTTTCGAATAGTAGCTATTCCGATTGAGAAACACTATTCTAGACTATGAAAGGTTTTTTCAGAGTCATAGCACTGCAAAGAGTCCAAGAGAAACAGCTCAATATCTCACTGGAAAATCCCATGCGGTCTCCCAGGTGCACAGGACTGCTTCCCCTCCTCCTCCCCAACCCCCAACTGCTACTACTACAGCAGCTGCTGCCTGGGTAGAACTGTAACCTCTTTGCCCCAAGAGCTTTCTGCAAGTGTTATACATATATTACCACATAATTCTCTCCTCAAAATAATAGGCTGAAAAAGCTTTAAAGAAAGAAGGCTTATGCAGAAAGCAGTTAGCTCTCAAGGTATCTGTGTTAGGGATAAGTATTGACAGATTGGTTTGGGGGAAGGAATCTCCAGAAGCAGAGCAGGCAGGAGTATGTCATAATGTGTACCGGTGATATCCATGAATATGCAAAAGGTGTAACTACCTTATGAGATGGAGGGCCCCACAAGAAAGTGGGTCTGCGTTTGTTTAAAAGTAAGGAGCCAATCCCACCTGCCACCTTGGGAGAAAGCGAAAGCAGCTGTTCACAGACTACAGAGAAGAAAGGCAAAAACCCCAGTCTGTGACCCCTCCAAACCATTCCTACTACCAAGAAGCATCTGAAAGCTCCAAGCGAGCAGCTTTGGTCCCTTTGACTCTTCGCAGAAAATCAAGGAAGGTTGAAGCATCTCCCATGGTAAGAGCCCCTCAGAACCCAGCTGGGATTGCTGGGAACACAGAGTACCATCCCGAACATCCCTTTGCCAAAACTTGTGCACTGAATCTAGTCATGAGGACACCTCCAATAGATCCAGGCTATATGATGTCCTACAAGACAGGATTTTCCAAAAATCAGGCTTGAAAAACAAAGAAAGGCTGGGAGGGGGCAGGGTAGCAATGTCTGTTCTCAATTACAAGTGACTAATAATCATCCAATTAGCCATGTGTAATTCATGAATCTGGAGTGCATCTTGGACTTTAAAAAAAAATACCCAAAAGAAAAAGTTTGAGACACTTGGAGTGGATGATTTAAATACATATTAATGAAGATGGTTTCATTTACAGATGATAATAGCAGATTATTGCTATTTTTTCTGACAATAATGTCCTGTTTGTGTTAAAAAAAATAAAAAGTGCCCTTCTTCTTAGGAAATGCATGCTGAATCATTTAGAGGTAAAGTGGTGTTTATAATTTGTGTAAATTATTTAAAAATGACTCAATAGAGAAAGTTAAAGCAAACTACTAACTGATCAATCTAGCACTGGGCTTTAACTTTTCTGCCCATCTGAAATTTTTTAAAATAAAAAGTTTTTTGTTGTTGGAATTCCTAAAGGGGGAGAAAATATTATGGTAACCTTTTTGTCCATAAATTTCCAGGTATTTTTATTAGACTTTTTCAATATTCTTGTCAGGAAGAGGCTCAGTAAACGTTTGTTAGGTTAAAAAACCAATACACACATAATCTTAAAGATATTCTAAAAGTTTTAATATTTTGGCATTCAAACTAGAGCTTTCAGATGTATTTATTTATTGGAGGGGTGGTGCTGAGGATGGAACCCAGGGTCACTCTCCCACTGAGCTACATCCCCAGTCCTTCTTAGGTTTTTGTTTTTTTGGTTTTTTTACTCTCTGGAAGGCCATTATATCTTTATTTATTTATTTATTTGTTTGTTTGTTTATTTACTTTTTAGTTTTCGGCAGACACAATATCTTTGTTTGTATGTGGTGCTGAGGATCAAATCCGGGCCGTACACATGCCAGGCAAGCACATCCCCAGCCCCCTTCTTAGTTTTTATTTTGAGACAGGATCTATGCTAGGTTGTCCAGGCCAGCCTCAAAGTTGTGATGCTCCTGCCTTGGCCTCCTGAATAGCTGGAAGGACAGGCATGCACCACCATATCCAGCTCCAAATGATCTTTTATACCTATGAGAAGCACTGAGGTATTAGAGCACATGTCCTGATGTAGTTCAGGAAATACAGTTTGATGCACAAACAAAACTTCCCCTGTCCAGGTGGTTTGCTCTGACTAGCACACCCACAGTTCCTCTGGAGGGGCAGCCCTCAGAAGAATCACATGACAGTACCATCAACCACACCAAGCTGCCAGAATCTTGGGGAAGCACTTGAACATAAGTAGTAAATCGTTACCTGACAGCGGCACCCTGTGAATGAGTCTGGTGCAAAGACAAGGAAGAGAATTAGGTCATTAGCAGTAGATTAGAGCTAAAAGGCACAGAGGGAGAAGGTAGATGACTTCTTCAGAGATCTTGCCATGGGGAAGCAGATGTTATGAGGTACATAACAAGGCACATAGACAGAAAAGAATAAAACAGTCAACAGAGGACAGAGAAGTTGGAATAAAAAGAATGATGGAGGATTGACCAAGCTAGCTGAGAGAGGGCGGACAGAATGGGCTCAGGTTGCCTCCTGATGCCTCGGGGTTTTTTCCAAGGCCAAGGCCATTTACAAGTGTCATATTTTCTCTTGATAAACATCCCTCTACCCCTGTCCTCAAGAGCTGGCTCAAGGGCTGGGGATGTGGCTCAAGTGGTAGCGTGCTCTCCTGGCATGCGTGCGGCCCGGGTTCGATCCTCAGCACCATATACCAACAAAGATGTTGTGTCCGCCGAGAACTAAAAAATAAATATTAAAAAAAAATTCTCTCTCTCTCTCTCTCTCTCTCTCTCTCTCTCTCTCTCTCTCTCTCTCTCTCTCTCTCCTCTCTCTCTCTTTAAAAAAAAAAAAAAAAGAGCTGGCTCAAATGTTGCATCTTGAAAACAAAAAGAACTGAACTAAAATAGAATTTGGACCCACAAAGTCCCAAGTTTTCACATTCTGTGAATATTTCAACAAAATTGACACAGGTGCATTAAAATAGTTTTGAAAATAGTTTTGAAATAGTTTTGAAATTAAAATCTATAGATTCTATAAATAGGTCACTGGGATGTTATAATTTTCTTGAGCATTCAGAAAAGTGTTTTCTCTAATATCTTCTTTGGAGTATAAAAACACAGGTCACAACTGGTCAACAAAAGAACATGAGTAGCAACACATTAGATTTTGTCAGGCAGCAGTTCAGTGCAGTATACATTGTCCCTGGGCCCTATTTTTAGGACAGTTACTTTTGTGTGTGTGTGTATGTGTATGGTACTGGGGACTGAATCCAGGGCCTGTGCATTCGAGGCAAGCACTCTATCAACTGAGCTATATCCCCAGCCCCCAGGACAGTTACTTTTGAACATTCATAATTTGAAATATAGTGCATTCCTTGAAATAAAATAATAACCAAGTTCTAGAAAATATTTTCATGAATACATTTCTTATATCACATATCACTTATGTATGCAATATTTTTTTCAGTTCAACATTTAGTAAAAGTAATTTTTGCACAAAGTTTATGCCAATTTCACAATGAATTTAAAAATATCTTCAAACACTCTCATCACTCACCTATTACTTTTCTCAAAAGAATACAACTTTAAAAAGATAATATTTTACTTCAAAGTTACATAATCGTATATTTATTGCTCAATTTGGATTTTTGTAGGTGTCCCACATCTGAGATAATGAGATAAAATGGGTTAATAAACCTAAGTGCAAAGTACAAATCTGTTCATAATATTTCCAAAAAAGTAGGTGAAATATTTATGATGTTACCTGAACATTTAAATAAATTGCCTAAAATCTGCATCTGGTACCGCATTTTTCAAAGTGCATTCTGCAGATAAGAATGTACTCAGAGGGGACTGGGGTTGTGGCTCAATGGTAGATCGCTCACCTAGTATATGTGGGGCACTAGGTTCTAACCTCAGCACTACATTTAAAAAATAACAATAATATAATGTGTCCATCTACAACTAAAAAATAATGTATAAAAAAAAGTAATCAACCAGAGATGTTAAAACTGGAGGGTGAAAAAATGTTGGGAAATAAAATATTAATGTAATATTTCTTTAGAGAAAGAGAGAGAGAGGAGAGAGAATGTTTTTTAATATTTATTTTTCAGTTTTCGGCGGACACAACATCTTTATTTTATTTTATGTGGTGCTGAGAATCGAACCCAGCGTCCCGCACATGCCAGGTGAATGGGTTACCGCTTGAGCCACATCCCCAGCCCCTTAATGTAATTTTAAAGCATGTCCCTACTGGTTACTTGTTAATTTTACAAAGGCAAAAATGGAAACTTACAGTGGGGAAACCAGGAGATACCTCAACCAAATGCTCAAATTATTATAGAGGCATCACTAGGCACTTTTGAATGTTTCCAAAATTCAATTTTGAAAATTTTACTGGGTCAACTTTGAATACAGACTGGATGAAATAATAGTGTTATGTCAACATTAGCTTTTCAGACTTTATCATTATTCTGTAGTTATACAAGAAACTGTCCTTCTTGGGAAATGTGCACTGAAATATCTATATCTGTAGAGAGAAAAAGTAAAAGTAACACACAAAATGTTAATAAATGTTAAATCTAGATGAAGAGTCTGAGTCCTTTTTAATTGCAACTTTTCTGCATTTGAAATTTCTTTAAAAATAAACAAAATGTGGAATATATATACTCAATGGAATATTACTCAGAGTGAAATTATAGCAATTGCCAGTAAATGGTTGGAATTGGAGAATATTATGCTAAGTGAAATAAGCCAATCCCACAAAACCAAAGTCCCAATGTTTTCTCTAATATTCGGATACTAATTCACAATAAGGTGGGGGGTGGGGCACTGGGGAAGAATAGCATTACCCTAGAAAAGTAGAAGGAAGTGACTGGAGGGGAGGGAGGGGATGTGAGGATAGGAAAGATAGTAGAATGAAATAGACATTATTACTGTATGTATATATGTGACTATGAGACTAATATGACTCTGCAACATGTACAACTCAGAAAACTGAAAAATTGTATCCCATCTATGTATGATATGTCAAGCATAAATGCATTATACTGTCATGTATAACTAATTAAAACAAATTTTAAAAATCAAAAAATTTACATATAAGTTCCCAAAAATTAACTCATGAAAATACAAAATGTTTTTAAAAAATGCATTCTAATACTAATTACATTTATGTAACACATGAAAAATGGCCTCTTTTGAATACTGATACATCATAATGTTAAAAAAAAAAATCTGTGTGCCAGAGTGTTGGCATAAGCCAGTATCCCAGCTATTCAGGAGGATGAGACAGAAGGACTGTCTTGAGGCCAGACTGGGAAACTTAAGCAAGACCTTGTCTCTGTCTCTGTCTCTGTCTCTCTCTCTCTCTCTCTCTCTCTCTCTCTCTCTCACACACACACACACACACACACACACACACACACACACACATACACACACACACACACACAAATCTGTCTATAAAACTAAACTTATTTGCAAGATTTTTGCTTGGATATATATTTACACCAGGGAAATATCTTAACAAAATATATTAACTGCTTAAAACATAACCTGGCAAAGAAAAGACAAAGAGAGGAACAGAAGGAGTAAGAAAGCCAGAGAGACATTTTGGTTCAAACTTTAATTTAACACTAAAACTATTCAATTTTTAATACCTTTATTTTATTTATTTATTTTTATGTGGTGCTAAGGATTGAACTCAGTGCCTCACACTGGGCAAGGGCTGGGCAAGTGCTCTACCACTGAGCTATAACCCCAACCCAAAAACTATTTAATTTTTGATAAGTGAGATTAGAATTACTTTGATAATTAGCTATTAAATCTGAAATGTTTAAAACTTTAAAAAAGATACCATATGGTCCTATTCCCTAAAAATAAGCCACAATATGGGCTTTTAAAAAAAATGAGTTTATTCAGCCATAAAAATGAAATTATGTCATTGCAGGAAAATGGATGGAACTAGAGAACAAAATAAGCCAAACTCAGAAAGTTAAGGGATGTATGTTTTCTCTCATATGCAGGAGTTAGAAAGGAAAAAGGGAAAGAACAGCGAGGGCAGATCTCATGGAAATCAAAGGGAGTTCAGTAGAGGAAAGAGACCAAAGGGTGGGAGGTGAGGAGGGAGGGGGGGTGTGCTGGGGAGTGATATTGGCAACATTAGACGGTTACATTGTGTGCATGTATGAAAATGTAATAACAAATCTCATCATTATGAACAACTATAATATACCAATTAAAATGTGGAAAAAATGAGATATAATGCTTATACCATAAAATTTACTCTTTAAAAATGTATAGTTTAGTTTATTCACAATGTTGAGCAATCATCAATACTATGCAATCCCAGAGTATTTGCATTGCCCCAAAAGAAAGCTCATGTTATTAGCAGTCACTCCCCATTTCCAACTTTCCCCCATCCCCTGAATACTACTAGTGTACTTTCTGAATACGGATTTGACTACTCAAGACATTTTATGGGCTGGGGCTGTAGCTCAGTGGTAGAGCGCTTGCCTCACATATGTGAGGCACTGGGTCCAATCATCAGCACCACACATAAGAAAATAAATAAATACATAAAAAGATATTGTGACCATTTACAATTAAAAAACATTAAAAAAAAAAAAAAAGACATTTTATCTGGGCTCATTGGCACACACCTGTAATCCCAGCAGCTTGGAAGGCTGAGACAGGAAGACCATGGGTTCAGCAAGTGAGAAGCTAAGCAATTCACTGAGACCCTGTCTCTAAACAAAACACAAAATAGGGCTGAGGATGTGGCTCAGTGGTTGAGTGTCCCTGAGTTCAGTCCCCACTACAAAAAAAAAAAAAAAAAAAGATTTTATATAAATAGAATCAAACAATACGTGACCTTCTATTTCTGGCTTCTCTCACTTAGCATAATGCAAAGTTCATTTATGTTGTAGCAAGAATCAGTACTTCATTTCTTTTAAATACCACTAAAATTCCATTGTATGTATGAATATACCACATTTTGTTTATGTTTCATTCATCAGTTGATAGACATTTGGGTTGTTTCCACTTCGGGGCTATTATGTGTAATGCTACTATGAACATTCATGTTCAAGTTTGTGTGTGGGCATGCTTTCAATTCTCTTGGGTATATACCAAGGAGCAGAATTATTGAAATTGTTTTGTTTTAAGGAACTGGGGATGAACCCAGTGCCTTGCTTATGTACTCTACCACTGAACCATAACCCAGCCCTATTTAACATTTTGTTGTTGTTCTTTTTAGTTATACATGACAATAGAGTATATTTTGATGTATTTATATAAACATGGAGTACATCTTCTTCTAATTAGGATCCCAGTTTTGTGGTTGTACATGATGTGCAGATTCAGTGTGCGTATTCATATATATACCTAGGAAAGTTAAGTCATATTTCTTAATTCTGACCCCATCCCTTCCCTTCATTCCCCTTTGTCTAATCTACTGAACTTTCATTTCACTCCCCCCTTGTTGTGTGTCAGCATCCATATATCAGAGAGAACAACTGACCCCTATTTTGGGGGGAATTGGCTTATTTCACTTAGCATAACAGTCTTCTCCAGATTCATCCATTTACCAGCAAAAGCCATTATTTTTTACCCAGCCTTATTTAACTTTTTGAGACACTGCCAGACTGTTTTCCAAAGGGGCTGCTCTGTTTTACATTCAATCAAGAGTATAAGAGGGTTCTTAATTTCTCTATATCCTTTCCAGCGCCATTATTATCTGTCAATTTTAATTATTGTCATCTTAGTGAGTATGAAGTAGGATATATTGTGTTTTTATTTCCATTTCCCTAATGACTAAAGACATTGGGAATCTTTAAATGTATTTACTGACCATTTCTGTATCTTTGGAGATATGTCCATGTGTACTCTTAAAATCCAAAATTTTTAAAGTAGATTTTGGAATTACATGTAAAAGAAAATAAAAAGAACCAGCTATATACTCTCATAAAATAATGCATTTCTATGTTTTACAAATAGCTAATATTCAAATGCTGGGTGCATTAAAAAAGAACTTGTAAATTGAGGGTTAAGGCAACAGAGCATTTAGAATTGTGACATATGAATTCAAATCAGGTGATTCATTTCTCTGACTTTCTCTTAATAATGAATTTTTAAAAATATAGCAATACAATGGTTTTTGAGTTTTCTTCTCTTAAGAATCATCCTATGCCCCCCTGTAAGTGGAAAAGCAAGTTGGCACACCTTTTCTGAAGGACAATTTGGCATAATTTATCAAAGACTTGAAAGCATGAATTCTTTGTGATTCAATAATTTCATTTCCTGGAACTTATTCTTATGAATTAAAAGCATGTAAAAATATTCAAATGAATATAAAGCATGGATTCTTTGCGATTCAATAATTCCATTTCCAGGAACTTATTCTTAAAAATTAAAAGCATGTAAAAATATTTAAATGAATATTCATTACAACATTAGTAATAATAATTAAAAAGTTGATGTTGGGAGCAGTGCTGCATACCTGTAACGCTAGCTACTTGGGAGGCCAAGGCAGGAGGATCATGAGTTAGAGACTAGCCTGAGCAATTAAGCAAAACCCTATCTCAAGATATTAAAAAAAAAAAAACAGATGGTGGCTCAAAGCTATAATCCCAACAGTGTAGGAAACTGAGACAGAATAATCATGATTTCAAAGCCAGCCTCAGCAATACAGTGGGGCCCTAAGCAACTAAGTGATCCTTGTCTTTAAATAAAATATAAAAAGGGTTGGGGATATAGCTCAGTAGTTGAGCACTCCTGGGTTCAATCCTTGGTACCAAAAAAAAAATGTTAATAAAAGAGTGGAAATCAGCATAAGTCAGAAGTCCAACAATGGAAAGAATGGTTAAATACATTATGATGCAACTATATGACAGGACTCGTGTGCTACAATGAAAAAAAAAATCGGTAGATATATATATGACCTGAAAAAAATATTAATAGAATAGTATTAGGAAAAAAGGAACGTGCAAACAAAATATAATTCCAAGATTTTTTAAACTTTACATGTATCTGTATATTTTCAATAAAATTCTTGAAGAGACACATCAGAATCTTAACATGGGAGAATTGTACATTGTTTACTTTTTCTACATCTGTATATTTTTCCTTCTTTGTATTTTCTATTTTTCCAACAATCGACTTGAAGTTCTAAAAGAATAGAATAAATCTGTTATAACTTAAAAATTAAAATATGCATCATAATCAGAACCTAATAAATATCACTGACATAGAGAATTTCTTATAGATACTTAGAATTGAAATTATTATAAGTGTGCTTCAAATGATTTTGTTTAGAGTTAGTGGGAAAAAGTAACATTGACTAATGATTAAGAAAAGTTTATTTATTTATTTATTTATTTATTTATTTATTTGTGTGTGTGTGTGTGTGTGTGTGTGTGTGTGTGTGTGTGTGTGTGTGTATTGTTGGGGATTGAACCCAGGGCCTTGTGCTTTCGAGGCGAGCACTCTTCCAACTGAGCTACATCCCCAGCAAGAAAAGTTTTATTATGGACATCACTTTTCCTTTTCAGGGTGAAGAGGATTTAGATTTGGGGTTTTATGTTGGCAAATTAGTCCCTGGAAAGGCAGCTGTCAAGGGAGAAGGAAGAACCAGGCCAAGGGGAAAGATGGAACGAGTTCAAAGCCTGACTCTGACCTTGGGCCTTAATTTCGTCCCAGTACAATGGGAATTACAGTGCCTATGATGCAGGTTGCTGCAATATTAGGACAAGTTTTTTTGTTTGGTTTTGTTTTTTACTTTTTTAATGTTCAAAAAATAGTCTTTGTCATTATTACAGCATCCCTGCAGGATGTCAACCTGCCTGCACTCACACTCACCCACAGTAGGAAATCACTACCTTGGAAGCAGCTGATTGAACTACTGGGTCCTCCTCACACTGGCCTCTGGGGCTTGGATTCCCCTTTCAGCCTGAACAAGTAAAGAGTTGTATTATTTGAATTTGTTGGAAGGCACCTTGAAGCATGGTCCTGAGAATTTGTCTGAGAAAGGACAGTTCTGTTGCATGTGATCCTCATTCAAATGTCTTAAAATGACCATCCTTTTGAAAAGAACTGGAGCAGTTTCTGGGGACCCCCACCAATTCTCCAAGGATGATAGCAATAACTAAGGACTAGCCCACCATTTTGGATGTGATAACACTCAGGCCAGAGCGATAGAAGGTGCTCAGGGAATGCCCTGCAATGGTTTCCAAGCACTGGTCAGGAGTCCCACCCTAAGCAGTGCACTCCTGTTCAACTAGGGCTCTGACCAGGCTTGTGAGAAAGGTTTTGTCTAGGAATGGCTCAGGCTCAGCTCTGCCTGGACAAAGGTTTAAGGCCACTGCAGCTGTTCTTCCCTGGAGCTCTTCCCATTGCAACTTCAGTGTGAGGAGCCCCACACTGAGTACTACCTGCTCAAACTTCATTCTCTCAGGGCCACAGATGAGTCAACTGGTTTCCCTATGTGGTCAGGGCCAGCCCATCACAACCAAAAGAGGCCAGTTCGCTCTGTCCTATTCCATAGCCACAGGCTGCATCTGGTCACAGGTCTTAGAAAATGCAAATCTGCCCCCACTGGGAGATAACACCTTGATTTTGTATGTCTTGTTGTGGCTGGGAGGAGGTCCCAGTGTCATCTTTGTATATGAGGGACCCACATAATCTGTACAGATAGGCCCTACCCTTTAGGTATCACAGGTTTATAATCTCTGGTCACTTCTAAAAGAGTGATGAGCAGAGGAAGGAGCCCCAGATGGGGGTAAGAGATGTGGACCAGTGTAGCTCTTTCACTCCAGTGATGACCATGAGTGACAATATTAATTGCCTCACTGACCTTCAAGGATTGTGTCAAGACTAAATGAGAGAAAGTGTGGAGTAAAATTTTGGCAATATAAAGGGATGCTTCAGGCTTCATTTCAAGTGCAGGAGGCTGGGGACTCTCACCAATTCTCCAAGGCTTGAAGGAAAACCCCTCATTCCATCCCCTAATGGCAGACATTTCCTACAGTGAGATTGGGTGTGTTAAAGGGAAAGCAGAGTCACCCTTGCAAACAGAGAGTTAGTGTTGAAATAAAAAAGACAAAATGCCTACACTATGTCCTGTCTATGTGAAGTGCCGTGTAGACCTTGGGACATGCAGTGGAGGCGAGACCACTCAGAGTCTGTGGAGTACTGGAGCAGGGATCATAGCAATAACTAAGGCCAATTGCTGGGCTTGGAATGAGAATGAAAATATAGGCCCCTCCCAACTTGGTTTCCTTGCAGAAGAGCAACAGGGGTGTGAAAATTTTTTTGCAAGCTCTTTTGCAACTGGGGAGTGGCTGATACAGATTCCTGACATGGACCTGCACAATAGAACAGAATTCAAGGTGTGCAGAAGAGTTCTCAGATTCCTTCCAGGATCTTAAATATAATAGCTCAAGTTTATTGAGTGCTCACCGTGGAATAAGTTCTATGCCAAGTGCTTTACATATAATAATCCTCACAAAATCCTGGCAGGATTATTTATCCTGTTGCATTCACAATAGAGTGCGGCTCTCGGGGGTGTGGTCGTACACCTGGAGAATGTTAGAGCTGTGATTCAAATTCAGGCCTCTGAGTTCTGTATCAGTTCAACCTCAATACCACAAGCCTCAGCCACTCTGGGATACTTGGTATCCTTGACAAAATCACACATTTCACATGCTGCTTCATCTGTGGGAAAGACCCTTTCACTGATCTTCTTTACCAAACACCTGTTCAGAGTTCAAGGCCCACTGCATGTATCAATCCTTACCATAGTCTGATATTTCAGCTGAATGATAATCCAATTATCCATATGACATGATAGTATATTATAGGTAGTTATAGTTTCTATAGTTTTTAAATTTTTTAATTATTAATTTGTTGAAAAGCAATGTGAGCAGATACTACATATTATTAGTAATTTTTTCCCAACATTTTGTTATGAAAAAGTTTTAACATATGGCCAAATTGAAAAAAAAATTTAACAGTGATCACTAGTATATCCACCACCAAGATCCTACTCTGGACATTTTACTATAACTGCTTCATCATATATCTATCCATCTAACTATCCATCTAGTCATCCTTCAGTTTATCTTATTTGTTGATGCATTTCAAAATAGGTAGCAGTCAACAGGACACTTCCCCCTTTAGTACTTCAGAAGATATATCAAATGTTTTAACTTTTTAAAAATGTTCCTGCTTTTTCAATCTTCTGGATCAATTTAATTGAAAAGCATCCTGAAATTGCAAAGTCAGAGGCTTACTTTGTTTTACTTTGGATGGAGACAGATGTCTCTGTGCTAAAAAAAAAAAAAAAAAAATGGATTTAACCACTGCCTTAGTGTTCTCAGCCAAAATTAGAAGGAAAGCAGCTCCCAGTGAAGTGCAAATGACTGATATCCTTTTCAATGCACCAATGCACTGCTCTTTTTCATGTATGTATGTATGTAGTTTTGCAGTTGTGGGGACTGAGCTCAGGGGTGCTCTACCACTGAGCCACATCCCCAGATCTTTGTATTTTTTTTTTAAATTTTGAGACAGAGTTTTGCTCAGTGGCTGAGGCTGGCCTCAAACTAGCACCCACCTGCCTCAGCCTCCACAGTTGCTGGGATTACAGGCAAGTAACACTGCACCCCAGCCAATTCACTGCCCTTGAATGAGTATTTATACATGTAATGATGAAAAATAATAATGTAGTTATTCATGGTATTCTTTCAGGATAATATGTAGGACAATTTTGTCCTTTTAAAATTCCCTTTAGTTATACTGGCAACCTGTACTACGGCTGATTTTTCCCCCCCTCTAGAAGTTATGTGAATTGACAGAGGAAAGGGAGCCATATGATTTTTTTTTTTTTTTAAATCTTGGGGCTGGGGATGTAGCTCAGTTGGTAGAGTGCTTGCCTCACATGCACAAGGCCCTGGGTTCAATCCCCAGCACCATCACCACAATAACAACAAAAAATCTTTCCATAAAAAAAAATAATAATTTGGGGGAAATTCTTGGATAAAGCCAAGAGAGTTGGGTTAAAACTTAATGCTATTAGTCAACAAGAATAATAATACTTGAAAGATACAAAGTCTTTTTACAGACCTTTGATCCTTTTAATATTTGCTATATGTAATAGACATTCTTCCCACTTTTTATTGTGAGAAAATATACATAACAGTTACAACTTTAACTCTTTTGAGGTTCAATTCAGAGGCATTTACACTCACATCATGCAATAGTTACCACCATCCATCTCCAGAACATTCCATCATCCCAAACTGAAATTCTGTATGTATCAAATGGAAACTCCCTATTGTACCTGTCCACAGTCCCAGAAACCACTATTCTTTCTCTATGAGTTTGCCTTTTCTAAGTTCTTACATAAGCGGAATCATGTAATAATATGTGTCCTTTTGTGTCTGGCTTATTTCACTTAACATAATGTTTTCAAGGTTCATCCATGCTCAGCACATTCTAGAACTTCACCCCTTTGTAAACTAATGGTGGTATATATATCTTGTTTATCCAGCCATCAGTTGGTGGGACATTGGGTTGTTTCCACCTTTTGGCTGTTGTGAATAATGCTGCTCTATTTGAACATGGGTATACGCATGTCCTATTCAAGTCCCTGCTTATTATTTCCATTTTACAGACAAGAAATCCAAGACTCAAAAGGTCCAAGTTCAAGTCACACAGACTATGCATAAATCTAGAAGTGAGTTCAGACCCAAGTAGGAGATGGATATTCACCTCTCTGGGAGACATATGTCCTACAAATATACAGCTGGAGTTGTGCAGATACATATTTGCTAGTAAATAGCTACCCCATGAGCCTTCACCCCAGATGCCTGGCCCCTCTTGGAACTCCCAGAGACCCTAACCATGATTCAGCAACCAAATAGGTAGCAGCTGATCCCCCAGGATCCTGCTTCTGATGAGAGCACCCATTCTGATCAGTGCCATGCTGTCTTGGATATTCGGAATAGCAGCCCTGCCTGTGTCACACAGTACCATGATCTTCTGTAAGGGTAAGTTAGGACAGAGGTGTGTTAGAGGTGCTGCCAAAGGAGCTAGACATCTTAGAAAACACTGGGAATTTAGAAGGAAATAAGAGGCCAGAATTATTAGCTAAAATAATTAAGCACTAGAAAAAGGGCCCAACAACCCAGATGAAGAGAAAGGCCACTGAGGGAATGCCATGAGGAGGTCCTAGAGTGCCAGGCAGGGCAATGACAGGGACACCATTAACTTGACTGAAGCTGAAGGAAGTGGCTCAGGGCCAGGAAAGTAAGGAGCAGCCGGCCCCTGAGCCTAAAGATTGAGGGACAGCTCAGCCTTGTCTCATCTCCTGAGGGAGATGCTGGGAAGGCAGCGGAGACCTAGACTGCTGCAGGTACTTAGGTGCTGCCTGAGAGGAGTCAAGGCGAGAAGACAACGCCCCAAGCGCTATCTCCCAAAGAGAACCGATTCTTATCTTTCTTGGAAATGGCAGCAGAAAGTTGCTCGGGGCACAAGCACACAGCACAGCACCTGCCTGTGGTGACTTTTGGGGTTGGGGTTGGAAGAGGGGAGTCCCCGTGACCTCACAGGGCTTTGTGGCCACATTCAGCCCATAGCTGGTACCAGCCGTGCGCCTCATGCCCATCTCGCTGGTAAGAATCATGGCAGAGTTCTACTTCCTTCTTTATTCCCTACATTGAGTCTGAAGTCATTCACGCATTAAAGTGAGAAAAGACACGTGGTTTTGGTCTCAGCACCTGACTCAATTGCTCTGGAAATCAGTTGGTTTTGCCTTCTAACATACATTTCTCCTCCTTATGATAACAATTCCTCAATCCCTCTTTGGGGGGGACCACCACCTTCTTTTCTTCTTTTTAGAATTTAATTATGATAAAATATGCTAATGTAAGATTATCATCTTAACCATTTTTAAAACAATTTTTTTTAGTTGTAAGTGGACACAACACTTTTATTTTCTTTATTTATATGTGGTGCTGAGGATCCAATCCAGTGCCTCACCCAGACTAGATGAGCACACTACCATTGAGCCACAACCCCATGGTTAAGCCCCATCTTAACCATTTTTAAGTGTACAATTCAGTATTATTGAGTACATCTTATTGTTGAGCAACAAATCCCCTTCTCTTTCTTTTTTCTTCTTCTTCTTTTTTTTTTTTTTTTTTTTTGGTACTAGGGAATGAACCCAGGGGCACTTAACCACTGAGCCACATCCCCAGCCCTTTTTATTTTTTAATTTGAGACAGGGTCTCACTAAGTTACCTAGGGCCTCACTGAGTTGCTTTGGACTTGTGATCCTCCTGCCTCAGCCTCCCGAGTCACTGGGATTACAGGGGTGTGCCACCTTGCCTGGTTCCCTTCCTTCTTAAGAAGTAATTTATTTGGTCTGATCCCAACTTCTGGCTCCGGGATGGGGCCTTTGAATGAGGGTAGACTTATTACAGTATCCTGTATCTCCAGCTGCACTGATTGGCACATCACAGAAGCTGAGTCCATGAGAATCAATACAAGGATAGCTGCTAGAACTAATGGGAGCAGGCCTTGTCTTCTTGCTCCAGATGCCAAACTGGTGAGGATTAACTTGGAGCCACAGGTGGCCATCTTTGCCACCAATGACAAGATGTGCCTGATAATAAAGCCTGCACAGGGGAAAGCAAAGCTGAAGGATGAACACAGATGGATTTCTGGCAAATGTTTTTGAGCACCTGGATCCAGCTACGCCTGAAACAATTGCCTAAAAACTTTACAGTTGCATGAAACATAAATCCTCTTTTTTTTTTTTTTTTTCCTGAATCCAATTTGAGTCGGGGTTTGGTCATTTATAACTAGAAGAATCTTATCTAAAGCTAAGGATGTAGCTCCTGATACAGCTCAATGGTAGAGGGTTTGCCAAGCACATGTGAGGCCCTGGGTATAAGCCCTAACACTAAAAATAAATAAAACAAATACAATAAAATAATCCAGGGTTAGGGTTATAGCTCTGTAGTAGAGCACTTGCCTAGCATGTGTGAAGCCCTGGGTTTGATCTGCAGTAAGAAAAAAAATTTTTTTTTTAAATCTTATCTAATAGACCCCTGAACTTAAGTCTAGAATTTTATGAGACTCTAAGATCCAAGCATTAATGTTCTTCTCCCTTCTCCTTATCTCTCTGAGCTTTCAAAAATCATCAACTGCCAGGTACAGTGCCTCATGCCTGTAATCCCAGCAGCTCAGGAAGCTGAGGCAGGAGGATGGAGATTCAACGCCAGCCTTTGCAACTTAGAAGGCCCTAAGCAACTTACTGATACCCTGTCTCTAAATAAAATATAAAGAGGGCTGGAGATGTGGCTCAATAGTTAAGCACCCCTAAGTTAAAACAAAACAAAACAAAACAAAATCATCTAACCTATCCCAGAATGCCCCCCCCCACACACAATTAACACATGACATTTGTTCAATGATGAAGCTGAGAAGAATGCTGGGTGGGTGTGGGGAATTAGTATAATATAGAAATTATATCAAAGGAAAAAAAATTATAAATAAGTATCTAGATGACATATCAGCGACCACACGTGAGCACAGACCCCTGGAACTACAGTGTAAACAAACAGCTCCTGAGAAAGACAGCGCTTGTCAGTCGTGAGAGGCCACCCTCTCCTAACTTACATGGCTATAGTGTGGCTCTGAGCATGGTGTAAGGAGCACTAATCTTCCATGCAAGAGTCTAGTTTCAGCTCTGTGGGGGGGACAAGCCCAAATGGGGTTGTAATGAGTACTAGCACAGCTCTTCTGCAGGAGTCTAGAAGACCAGAGAAAGAGGCCAGCGCCTTCCTCACACAGACCTCAGAACAGACACTGGGCGCCTGCTTGCTGTTTGGGATGTTCTGGCTCCCTCATGAAGGCTTAAAGTCTAGGGGGATGGAGTTTATCTAGGTGTTCATGAGGATCCCACGAGGGCACCCATTAGATGAAAGCACCTCTGTGAAGGTTTTGTTTTTAACCTCAAGGCAGGCGAGGGCCCATGATTCCACAATCTCCCCTAGGAGCTCTCATGTACAAACCTGTGGGGGGTCTGAGAAAAATAAGTCTCCAGGCTATAGAGCGCAGCAACCTGCCAACAGAGGGAACAGTCTTGTTCCCCAAGTCAGGAGATAAATGGGCAGGGGAAATGGAGGGCCAGCTCCATAGATTCTGGATGTTTCTACTACCCAAACTTTTAATAGACTGTGCCCATCATAGAAGAAATCTCTGGTGAGGTCCCCTCACTCTCCCTGGAAACATTCTTGCGGGTAGTTAGAGGAACCCTGCCCTAGCCTTCTCAGTCCCGGCCATGTTTAAATGATCTCCCACGTGCTTGCTTTCTCCCCGTCCTAAGGTGGAGCTCACCACCCATTCCGAGCGCAGTACTTCTTCCTGACAGACACATACATATGTATCCCTAGAATCCAGCCCACATGGACAGGCCACGAGGGCTACAGAAGAGCACTGGACAAAATATCAGAAGAGCCTGAGATCTAGTCTTCCTCTGACGCTAGTAAAAGAGTCCAAGAAACAGAATCCCAGAGAACCTCCCCAGGACAAAGCCTCTGTGGGTGGCGGGAAGGAGCTTTGTGAGTCTTCTCAGCTGCATCCCCAGGATGGTGAACACACATCCTGGCACTTGGAAATATGTGTTCCATTTCCCGATGGAAATATGTGTTCCTGTAAATGAGTCACCACGGATTTATCAATGAAATACTGATTCTCAAGCTATGTTGTGGGGCAGGAAAGGAGATCCAAGCACCCCGCGGATTCTGAGTGTTCACAGAATAGTCTCATTACATCCTATCATCCAGCCCAGGGAGGGAGCATTCCCATTCCCATTTTGTAGATGATGAAACCGAGGTTCAGAAACTCTCACTGACCTGCTCACATTCTCCCCCGCAGAACCAGGAATCAAAAACACATCTGATTCTGAAGCCCTGGTTGTTTCCACTACCTCACATCACTCCAAGCGCTCCTGCGGGATGCATGTCCACCTACACCCAGAGCTGTAGCCCCCAAACCCTGCGCAGAGGCTGGGAGCAGCCCGCCACAGCTTCCGGATCAGCCACCAACAGTGGACCACGGACGCTGACCTCCCACCGACCAAGTTGACCCGAACTCGCCCACCTAGAAGGGCGGTGGCTGCGGGGCGGGGAGGTCCCCAGTGCAGGAAATACTCACGGCTCCCGGAGGCCCAGGTGGCTCCGCGGGGCGCATCGTCTCCCAGGCTCTGCCTCCTCCTCGAGAGCAGCCAAACGCGGCGCTGGGCTGCCTTCTCTCTGGGGCATCAGATTATTTTAGCACTTGCGGAAGGAACGGACGGAAACTGAAGTCACATGGAGAGCGAGCAGCTCAGCGACTCAGCACCCAGGCTCACACAGACCATCTCAGAGGGAACTGCGGCGCGCGGGGGGCGCGGGGGATGGGAGAGGGCGGCGAGCTGCGTCCCTTGCAAAAGTGATGGGGTGTAGTCACCAACGAGGTGGATTTTTAGGGATCTGCCGCAATACTTAGCAGGCTTCTCTTAAGACTTCCTCACCTTAGTGTTTTTCCTGAGGTGGTAGCTGGGGGTCCTTGCCTGTGTGAGGTCTGCTATCCCAGGAACTCTTCTCCAAGGTCCTTCTATCCAAGGACCAAGTTAGGATAGACTTTGGGAAGTGGTGGCACATGCTTCCCATCTGAAAAAGGGGAGAAACCATCATCTGGAAGAGTTATCCACTCTCTAGTCTTTCTTTTAATACACATAGCTAGTACCTATTAATAATCTTTTATGGTTCCAGCTCTGAAAAAGAAAAAGAAATGGAACTTGCAGTGTGGTAGATTGTCAGTATCATGAGCTTCTTGATAATAGTCCGCATGGATGGGTTTCTTATAGCTGAATGATACACAGTTTCCCAATAGCTCTTGCCAAAAATTCAAAAGAATAATGCAAATTAATAATATAGCCATCATGCTGGGTACAGTGGTGCTGCCTGTAATCCCAGGAACTCAGGAGTCTGAGGCAGGATAATTAGAAGTTTGAGGCCAGCCTCAGCAACTTAGAGGGACCCTTAGCAATTTAGCAAGATCCTCCCTGTCTCAAATAAAAACTAAAAAGCCGTGGGGATGTAGCTCAGAGGTAAAGCACTCCTGGGCTCAATCCCCAGTACCTAAATATATAAATACATAATCATCATCAAAGGGGTGCCAGACACTGTTAGGAACTTGATGTGCATTTTCTCTGAGCTCCTGTTTCTGAGGAGCTTCACTTCTAGTGCAAAAGGCAAAGCACCTGCTACACGGTGAAGGAGTGATGCAGTCCGTCACACTGCCAGGGTGGAGAAGGGGTCTCCAACCCTGCTCTCCAGTTTTGCAGTAGACCTTGAACATCCTCCAGGGTTGAGTCACCTCTCTTGCAGTGTGGCAATTTGGGATTCTGTACAGCATAATTATTCTTGCCGTGTCCATCCTAAAAGTACAGGAGCAAGTTCTTTCTGCTTCAAACATCCAGCAAATTTTCTCTGTTCTTTAAAATATTCACTTGTAAGGGTAATAATGATGACACCAATGAAAACAACTAAGTAAAAATCAAATTGTCACAAACCAAGTTTTCTGATTCTTGCTTTATATACACTCTTTACTCCCATGTCCTTCGTGTCTACCAATATGTTGATAACTCCCAAATATTAATCTCTAGCTCCAAAATTCTCTTCTAACAGATAAGATTCAGACTTGTATTTTTAACTAATTACTGATTAATCAACTTCTCAATGTCCCAGACTATTATTATCACTGTAACATAATATATCCCAAACACAAGTCTCTTTTTTCCTCCTCACATCCCTAGCCCCTACCCCTTTTTAAACTTCAAAACAGAGCCTTGCTTAGGGCTTTGCTAAATCGCTAAGGCTGGCTTCGAACTTGTGATCCTCTTGCCTGAGACTCCCAAGCCCTTGGGATTACAGGCATGTGCCACCATGCCCAGTTCAAATCAGCACTCTTATCCTTTGCCCCAACTGGTTTTTCTTCCTGTGGGCAGTCATCATTGATGGCATGCTTCAATTTAGGCAGCCCAGCCCTCTCAGACTCCACCCCTCACTTTAAATTAGCCACCGATTTTTGCTGATTCTAAGTTACAAATTTTTTTAAATATGTTTTTTTAGTTGCAGATGGACACAATACCTTTATTTTGTTTATTTATTTTTATGCAGTGCTGAGGATGGAACCCAGTGCCTCACACATGCAAGGTAAGCACTCTACTGCTGAGCCACAACCCCAGCCCCTAGAAATGTTTTTTGAATCCAATCTACTCTTCATCCTTGGGCCACTGCTCTGGTGTAGACTAACCAACTCATATCTGGATTATTTTGACAACTGGCTCCTTGCTCCTAATGTTGTCTCTCCAATGCAGAATGTGTGGAAACATTAAATTGGTATTGGTTTATCTTATTCCCTGCTTAAACCCCTTTTATGATTGCCATTGCATCACTTTAACTGGATCAGAGCTTAAAACCAGGTTCAGCAGGTTCAAATTCCTCACTGATGGCCTAAATTCTCCCCTTCTCTTCCACTTTCATATGTTTTACACATTGGCCTTTTCTATAGGATTTCTTTCAAGAAAGGCAGCTGCTACACCTCAAGATTTTTTTTTTTTTCTTTTTTCTTTTGGTTCCAGGGATTAAACCCAGGGACACTCAACAACTGAGCTACATCCCCATTCCTTTTTATTTTTTGAGACAAAGTCTCACTAAATTGCTGAGGCTGGTTTTGAACTTGTGATCCTCCTACCTCAGCCTCCCAAACCATTGGGATTATAAGCCTGCATCACTATGCCTGGCTCCCCAACAAAATTTTAAAATCCAATGATTTTTTTTTTTTTTTGTACTAGGGATTGAACTCAGGGGCACTCAACCACTGAGCAACACCGCCAGCCCTATTTTGTATTTTGTTTAGAGACAGGGTCTCAGTTGCTAAGCAACTCACCATTGCTAAGGCTGGCTTTGAGCTATTGATCCTCCTATCTCAGCCTCCCGAGCTACTGGAATTATAGGTGTGTGCCACCACACCCGGCCACCAGTGATCCTAGTGGTTGTATAGAGACAAACCAGTTTGTTGGAAAACAGCACCAACAGCTCTTCTCTAGCAGCAAGCTGGCTCAGCACAGGAACCCTAACACTTTAACTGAAACCAGGGAAGATCTGTAGCTGAAAACAGAACATTCCTCATGCCTGCAGGGTTGTGAGCTGTCAACTCAGCTAGGATTCTCCAGCTTGGCTGGATGCTCTAGGCTCCCTCCCAACTGTGCTGCTCTAGGCTGAGGGGATCAAAGTACTTCCTCTCCAACATGACCCAGAGTGCACCCTGCCCTCCCAGCCTGGCATGTCACTTCATGAGACCATGAGAGTCTCGTGGACTATATGCTTCTTTATTTGAGCCTGTGGCATGTGCTGTCCTTTTTGTACCCACTCCCTGCTCAACAGAAATTAAGCAAATTGTGTGCCTTAGGATATGGAGGAGATCTGAGGTGAAAATAAGGAACCGGCAGATCCCAGAGGGAGGAAAAGAGTTCCATCAGGTACCAAGTTAGCCTCAGTCTCTTCCACACTTCATCTCAGGTCTACAAGTGCATTTCAGCCAGTCTGGTCTTTTTGTTATTTCCCCAGGCAGAGGACCAAGCTCCCCACTCTGTGCTCCTTCCATCAGAGGGTTTCCTTGCTTGGGATAGCTTCTCCTCTGCCTACCACATCCCAAAGAATGGCTGGGCTCTCCCTCTTCTGTGAAGACTTCCCCACCCCATTTGTACTTCTTCCTCTGAACACAGGGTCCCAGTGCCTGCAACACCCACAGCCTCCTGATAGCTCTTGTGTTGTGATTTATATTTTTGGTTTTCAGTCTTGTTTTCCCAACTACATTATCAACTTTTGAGATTGGTGACCATGTGCTATAACAAAAAGCATAATGTCCAATGCACATAAAAAGTTCAGTCAATATTTACTCCAAGAAGAAAGGAAGAAAGAAGACAATAAACCTACCTGTAAGTATTGCCTTCAAAGATTCCTTTCTTCCTTTTTCTCTTCCTGTCCCTCCCTCCCTTTTTTTCAGCTAAGCCTCATAATAGTTGGTCATTTGTGAAATTTTTCATTCTCCTAAAGAGATCAATAGGAGCTTTGGTTTCTGCCCTCTGCTTCCACTGCTTCACCAGATGATCAGACACAATTGGGGCAGAGATGAGGGGGCTACAATGTAGACTGTCAAGGGAGACTCCTCTGAGTAGGGGGCACATCTGCAAGGGATCCAGTGGGATAAATAAAGCTCAGTTTCCCTCCTCCAGCCAGCTCCATGGAAGAGAAGAACAGTCCACTGTACCTGGAAACGGAGTGGTAAGGAAATAGACCTGGCCACCCACCCAGGCCCATGATCTTGGTCCTCCCGCTCTTGCTTCTAAAGTTTTCCTCTCTGTTTTGGGCTGCCACAGACAGGGCAGCCCTTTCGTCCCAGTGCATCATCTTGGTGACCGGGCCTGGCCAAGCACAGAGCTGATGCCTCCCCTTCCTCTCCCAGCCTCAGCACATGACAGGGAGGGGATTTCCTTTGGGGCCTTAATTGGGAATTGTTTTCTTGCCTTACATCAGCTGGTTACTGGGGGAGAGTTTTCAAAAGTTTCATTTCCTTCATTTGGAATGGAGTTTTTAAGAACCAAAAATGAAAACCGGAAAGAAGAGAGGCCACCGCCCATGCTGGTACCACTCAATGCCTCATGATGCCAGTCCTGGAAGGGCATAGGGGTTAGGCAATATGAGTGGGGAGGGTGGATGGAGGGTCCTTCCTGAAATGTTCACTTTTCTCCTCTAACCTTCTTGGGGAAGGGATGGGTCTCCTATCCCAAGGTCAGCTCCTCTTTCTCCATGTTGCCCATGACCTCCCTTCAGGCACTAAGTCTAATGACTGAATCATGTGGGTTTATTGCCACCTTTCTGGAAACATTGACAATCAACATATGATCAAAGACTTCAAGATTTATGTACAAAGATAACAAGATGGTCATGGAAGAATCCTGTCAATGCCTGGGCATGACTGGCAGTGGACAGCAAGGAGAAGAAACTCACATAACTAAGGACATCTCAGGTCAGGGAAGAATGGAAGAGGACCATGGCAAATCAGAAGCAAGGAGATGCTGAGAGCTTCATCGGAGGAGGCAAGCACAACTGGTGGGAGATCTGAACTGGACCATCTTGAGATGGGACTGAACACCAGAGATTAAAGAATTAATGAGGATGAAGAGTCAGGATAAGGAGAACAGACTGTAGGGATGATGGCATCTCTTTGTCCCTCTAAAGGACTTTGTTCATGTCTCTGTCCAGTACTCCTGTGAGGAATCACTATCTTCTGTTACAGCTCTACATTTCCCCCAGGATACTGAGTCCTTGTAGCCTAGGACTACGGTTTGTGTTTCCCTTAAGCAGTCTTTAGTCTAGCACCTTCTAGCAAAGTTTTCTTTATTGAATGAAGGTTGATGTTATTTGCTTTAGAGCAGTTAGAGAGATTGAGGACTTGGGAAGCCATTTGATGGTCATTGAGAAGTCTTTTTTTTTTTTCTTCATAGTTGATGTAAATCACAGAGTCCTTACCATGGGCTCAAGGCCCTATGACCACATCCTTTCTCTGCTCCTTTTGATTTCATACACCACCATTTTCCTTCCCACTTAACTCCACTCAAAGCATAAAGTTCTTTTCATAGCTCCCTGGTTAAGCCATTTCCTCCTTCCTCAGCCAGATCTATTAGATAAGCAGATAGCTTGCTCCATAACTTGCTTTAGGCCTCTGCTCCAGAGTCATCTTCTCAAAGAGGCATTCCTTGACCACACCATCTAAAAAAAAAGCACATGCTTCCAAAACTTTTTTTCTTCTTACTATGCTTCCCCACATTTTTTAAATTTATGTCACTGCCTGATATATTTTATATATATATATAATCTGTCCTTCCTCCCCAACTAGATTGTGTGATAGGCCTGTAACAGAGCCTGACATAGACTAGGAGCTATGAATTTCTGTGGACTACATGATTGAATGAATAATCTTTCAAAGAGCAGTTTCAGTAGAGTGGTAGGTTTAGGAACTAGATTACATGTATTGGTTGATTGGTAAATGGGGGTTCTGAGCTAGGCATGGTGACTACACACCTATAATCCCAGCAACTCAGGAGGTTGAGGTGGGAGGATCACCAAGTTTGAAGCTAGCCTCAGCAACTTAGCAAGGCCCTAAGCAACTTAGTGAGAACCTATCTCAAAAGTAAAAAAATTAGAAGTGTTCGGGATAGAGATATAGGTAGATAGATAGATGTATAGATACAGATAGATAGATAGATAGATAGATAGATAGATATAGATGTAGATATATAAATTAATGGGGATAATGATGTAAACAGAGAAGGACAACTGTCCTTTCAAGAATAAGGTAAGAGCCAAGCAGTATGGCACCTATATACCTATAGTCCCAGATATTCAGGAGGCCAAGGCAGGAGGATTGTTTGGGCCTGGAAGTTTAAGGCTAGTCTAGGCAATATAATGAAATCCCATCTGTTAAAAAAAGAAAGGAGGGGGCTGGGGTTGTGGCTCAGTCGCAGAACACTTGCCGTGCACATGTGAGGCACTGGGTTCAATCCTGAGCACCACATAAAAATAAATAAACAAAATAAAGATATTGTGTCCATCTATAACTAAAAATTTTTAAAAAGAGAAAGAAAGAAAAGGGGGTTAGCGAGGGAGGAGAGAAAGCAAGAAACAAATAAGAAAGGGAAGAGTCAGTATGTGAATACCTTTTGAAAAATAGGAAGTACCATATAAACTTACCTCTTTTCTTTGTCAGAATAGGTCAGGGAGAGATAAATAGAGATGTAACTGAGTGTCCATAAAATGGGGTTTAGCTTTGGCAAAGTAGAAAACTGTCTGCATGTGGGGATGAAATCAAGGCAGTGTGATAGGGAGGGGGAAAGACACTTGAAAGTCCCCTCCTGATCATCAGCAAGGATCCACTTGGAAAATAGCAAGCAAAGTGTAGCACCTGGGTTTACACTATTTTATAACAACAGTGAGTGGCCCAGTCCTGCCTGGCAGAGGATAAAGCAGAGTTTGACATGGGGCCCACTCTCTGCCCCATAAACACACATTATTCCTCAACAACTCTGCTCGGTAGGTATTAATAGTCCCAGTATACAGAAGAGAAAATATGGGCTCAGATTAAGTCATTTGCCCAAGATCACACAGTAGAAAGTGTCAGTACCAACTTGGTTTTAGTAATATTTATGTTTTTTTTTCCTGATTATAAAAGTATTACATAGCTACTGGTAAAGAAAAGCTAAAAAGAAGAAAATTAATCATAGGTCCACAACACAGAGCCAAGCCATTATTAACATTATGGTGTACTGTTTGTCAAGCTTTTCCCAAGCAGATGCAAGGATGAATGGATAGATAGAAATATGGACAGATAGATAGGTAGGTAGATAGATAGACAGATAGATAGGGATATATAAAGTAGGAATCAGGGTCCAGCACAGTGGTGCATGCCTGTAATCCCAGCAACTGGTGAGGCTGAAGCAGGAGGCAGAAGGATTGCAAATTCAAAGCCAACCTTAGCAGATTAGTGAGGTACTTAGCAACTCAGGGAGACCCTGTCTCTAAATAAAATATAAAAAAGTGTCAGGTGGGGCTGGGGATATACCTCAATTGGTAGAGTTCTTGCCTAGCATACAGAAAGCCCTGGGTTCAATCCCTAGCACCACAAAAAAAAAAAAAAAAAAAAAAGGTTGGGGGATTAAGTACCCCAGTACCAGAAAAAAAAAGGAATCAGTTCTGTACCCTCTTTTGTAAATTCATATGTATAATTTACAATATGCAAATAACATGGAATTGTTTTCTCATATCCTTAAATTTTCAGATATGATTTTTATTAACTCCATAGTATTCTGTTACATGAATGCCTATAATTAACTATCCAGTCATCTTTTGAGTGGTATTACGGTGCAGATCCAAAATCGCTTATCCTAAAATTAGGGGGCCGGAGGGTTTCAAAGGTCACACTTTTTCTGTGGTTTACAGAGGTATCACAGTGCATATGTAACATATTTATATAATTCCTCCACCAGGGTGTTGAAACATTCCCCAACATTAACACGTTAATATTTTGGCAATAAACATGAATATTAACATTAAGTGGACAAAGTGAACAGAACAGCCCTTTTGCCACTTTTCGTTTTGCAACTAAATGAGTTTGTGCCAAAATCAAGAAAAGCGCGCGCGCGCGCGCGCACACACACACACAAAACCAACTTTGTTTTTTAGAGTTTTTTCAGAGTTTTGAAAAAACTCTGAAAAAACATTCATCTCAGGACCTGAAACCTGCCATGTTCCACCGCCTGACCGCCTTTCCCAACAGCTGTGGCGGTTCTAGAGTGGCAGCAGAGTGAAAGGCAAGGTTCTGGCTGCTCAGAGAGGCGAAGGAAGCAAATAAAAGTGGTGGCAGATTCCTGGAACGAGGAGGGGTGCAGGCCTGGGGGTCAACTGCAGGTTCCTGAGAAGTGAGGAAATGCATGGGAAGGAGGAAGTGTCGGTGACAGACCAGAGGGGCCTTGGCAGTTGGGCAAGGTGCAAACTTCCACAAAGAGTCAAAGCTCCCAAATGCATTTCGCACCCACCTACCCCCAGAAGCTCTACAGGTCAGGATCAGACCACCAGCGGGGCCCCTGCTGGGCCTCCTGAGACCCAGGGAGAGGAAGGAAGGGGGAGGGATCTGTAGCAGCCTGCGGTGGGAGCGGGAGCACGCCCTGCCGATTTTGGAGGCCCAGGGCGAAGGGCCCCTCCTTCCTGCGTAGTGTGGTTTGCTGTCAAGTGGTAGCAGGTTCAGCCACAGTCAAGGGAGGTGGCGGCGCAGGCCCCCAGAGAGCAGGAGGCCCTGCGGTGGACACCCTGAACCTGGAAGGCGATTTGCTAGCGCCCCTTTCAACTGAGGAGCGAGGGCAACGCAGGGGACTGGGGCATCTGGGCGGTGCAAGGCACGCTGGGAAGTTGGGTTTCCATTGGCAGTTGGGCAGTTTAGCCACAAGCTGGGGGCAGGGTGGGGTCCGCAGGGAGGGTGCTGGGAAGGCGGAAACGGGAGAAGTACTCTTTTTTTTTTTTTTCTTCACACCAACAAACCAGAGGAAGATGAGCCAATCAGAACCAATTATTATCAGCAGCTGCCCTCAGAGTGCAAAGGCTGAATTAGCCCCTTCAGGGTTCTGAGATGCACTCTTCCTCTTTTGTTGCTTCCCACCTAGTTACCAGGGTCACTCACACCAACAATGCGATGACTTCCCTTCATCCTGTGTATCCCTTCTCCTTGTACTGACCACTGCCCACCCCACTCTCCAGTTCACGGGCCTGGGAACCTCCTCCTCTCTGTTAGTTTCCCACCGTAGCCTTGGCAAACCTGCCCCAAGCAGTAAGTGGTCCCACCCTATTCAATCTACCATCTCTAGGTAAAATGCCACCCAATTGTTCCAGAGATCAGACTCCTGGCAACTTCCAGGTGCCCAAATCACAGCAGAAAACTGTCTTAAAACCCAGGCACTTGATTCATGGGAGAAGCTGAGCCTCTAATCCATAGACAATAATACATATTTAGAACTGTGGAAACAAGGGTCAATAGGAGAGAGAGAGAGAAGAATCTAAATACATAAATATATGACATATCCTATCTGCTTCTTTGTTTTTACCGACAGCTCTGTTTTGCTGACTACAGGTTTTCCATGAGAGTCCCTTCCTTTCACAACCTTGGTCATTTATGCTTGAAAGTATCCTCAAGAACAGATTAACTTGCCAGTGGCCAAGAAGCACAGAAAATATCCTCAATATCAGTCATCATCAGGGAAATAGAAATCAAAACCATAATGAGAGACCGCTTAATATCCACCAGGATGGTTAGAATAAAAAAGTGAGGTAATAACATGTGTTAGCGAAGATGTGGAGAAATTGGGACTCTTATGCTGCTGGTGAGAATGTAAGGTGGTGCAGAAACTTTGGAAAACAGTCTGGGAATTATGATAATTCTTACTAATTCCACTCCTGGGTACCCAAAATAAATGAAAACATATGGCCACACAAAAACTTGTACACATATGGTCATAGAAGCATTGTTAATGTCAGCCAGAAATTGGAAACAACCTAAATATCCATCAACTGATCAATGGATAAAATACAGTAGTACAGTAATCCCTCTGCATTCTCAAGGAATTGATTCCAGGCTCCCCTCAGATATCAAAGTCCAGAGATGCTCAAGTCCCCCATCCAAAATATGTTGGGTTTGCATACAACCTACACATACCCTCCCATATACTTTAAATAATCTTTAGATTACTTATAATACTGATACAATGTAAATGTGGTATCAATAATTGTTATACTGTACTATTTAGGTAATAAAAATCTGTCCATGTTCAGTACAGACATAATTTAAAACATTTTTTTTTCTATGCTTGGGTGGTTGAATTCACAGATGTGAAACCCTCAGATAATAGAAGGCCAATGTGTATCCACTCAGTGGAATAGTATTTCACCATAAAAAGAACAATATTCTGATGCATGCTACAACATGGACAAACTTATTCACAAACAGTCACATGCTGTATGATTCTATTTTGTATGTGAAATATCTAGAATAGGCAAATAGAGACAGAAAGATGAGTAATTTCCTAAGTCTGGGAGTTTGGGGAGTAACTGCTAATGGGTATGGGGTTTCCTTGTAAGATGATGAAAATATTCTGAACTTGTATTGAGGGTTTCACAACTCTATCTACATGCTAAAAAGGACATTGCCTTGTATACTTTAAATGTGTGAATTTCATGGCATGTGAGTTATATCTCAATAAAGGTATTATACATAAATAACTAAACTCAAACCAGGAAATAATAGAATCCCATAGACCAGTATCTTAAATGTAAGAAAGGGAAATGTACAATTTATTTAAAATTTCAAAAAGAGAATGAAAAAGATTAGTACTTAAATTGACACTCTCTAGTTACCTAGAAATACATTTATGTAAGTCACCATATTTTCCAACTATTAGAATTTTTTATTATTCTACAAATGTATTTAAAACCTGTTATGGAGCACCATCCATATGCAGAGCACTATACAGGTATTAGTGATAAAAATAGAAAATGAGAAAAACTTAAGTTTTTGTCTGCTGAAGGCTACAATCAATGGATAATTACAACTCTGTGAGAAAACTGATGTGTAGTGGAAAATAGAGTAAAACAATATGCTGAAAAGTAATGAGCTAACTTCTAGTTGTGAAAATATAGTAGGTATTTGGTTTTTTTCCTTCTTTTTACTCTTCTGCATTTTAAATTTATAATAGTTTTTATTTTCTTTTTAATAAGACATATACTTAATTACTAAATTTTCTCAGAAACCTGCTTTCCCTCCTTGACCTCCCAAATGTTACACAACCATGGCTCTGGGAGACACTTGGATACATGTGGTTCAATGCAGAGGGCTCAGCTTTGCACTAGGGCAGATGTGATTATGAATCTCAACTCAGTCCCTCCTGGCTGTGTCACCCTGTGCATGCTGGTCCCCAAGCCCCAGAGACATGGTGTGCTCCATAAATGCCCAATGATCAAGGGTTGATATTTGTTAACTTACTGAACCAAGTGGCTTTCAGCAGCTGCCTACTCTCATCATTCTGTTCTTGCTTCCATTTGACAAATGTAGCTGGGTGAGGTGAGGAGGTGCACACTTGAAATCCCAGAGACTTGGGAGACTGAGGTAGGAAGATCACAGGTTCAAGACAAGCCTTAGCAACTTAGTGAGACCCCCATTTGACAAATGTCATGAGGCCCATTTATCTGACCATTTTTTTTTTTTTTTATCAGGAATGAACTCAGGGCCACCCAACCACTGAACTGCATCCCCAACCCTATTTTGTATTTTATTTAGAGACAGGGTTTCACTGAGTTGTTTAGCACCTCGCCATTGCTGAAGCTGGCTTTCAACTCATGATCCTCCTGCCTTAGCCTTCTGAGTTGCTGGGATTACAGGCGTGCGCCATCTTGCGCAGCTCAGATCATCTTTTGAGAGCCATTCTAAATTCTAGGGAGTTTGATCAGTGGTGGAACCATGTTCGAGGGCCTGTCAAGCGACACCAACATGGTCTATATGTAGTGGTGTCTCTCCAGAGAAAGACCCCAGAGCAGGCTGCCTCCAGGAAACCACACTATAGTGGAAAGACGCAGGCTGCAGCTCTGCAGTCTAGGAGCAAATACCAAGGCTGAGGAGTGCTGCACTTGATCTTCCATCGGCAACAGTGGCTGCCCACCCTCCTTTCTGTCCTCCGTGCTCATCACCTTGGCAACCAAAAAAAGCACAAGTATAATTGGCTCTGCAGTCCTGCGAGGGACATAAACAATGCCAGTGGTAAGGGTATTTCCAGAAAGGTTGAGGTGAGCATATATGTTTCTCTCTGCCCTTCATAGTTGTGACACAATAGATGGGTGACAGCAGTTAGCTTGCCTCTAAGAGCTCCTCAGACAACAAAGGATGAAGAAAGTACTAACAAACCCAAACTCACAGGAGCCATGGTGCTCAGAGAAGACTTCTCCCCAAAGGGCACTTCTGAAATCTCAAGAGAATCTTTTTCCCTTTCCTGTTCCCGGAATGAGTCTGGTCTAGTGACAAGCATCAAGAGATGGGAATATAGGCAACCAGCTTGGGCTGGGGCAGAGCTTTGTCCCACTCTAGCCTCATTTCCACCTGTAAAACACATCATCTGGACTAGGTGACCCTAAAGCTCCTGTCTCTGCACCCATGGGAATTGGGAGAGGACAGTCATTTCCCTTTCTGTCTCCCAGGAAAATCGTGCCAATTTTTCTCTTCGTTCTTTCAACACTACTTCGTAAGTGGCTGTGTTTTCCTTTCTGCCCTATTTACCTGACCATCAGACAAAACCTGATAGCATAAGGAGTGCTTTGGAACAGAAGAAGCCACCAGCTCCCATGGAATGCCTCTGAGAGGGCAGCATCGTGGTGAGGAAGGAGGGGAACAGAGTGAGTCTCCAGAATGGACCAAAATCAATTCTAAAATCTCGGGCTCAAAACCTTGCAAGACCCAGCTTGATTTGTTCAAAGTTCCAGCTAACTGACCCGTGGATAGTTCACAGCGTCCGAAGTGATGAGCAGCAAGCTTTCTATGGATGGTGTTTTCCAGCTGTGGAAATCCACACAATGGAATTGGCTCATTTACATTAGTTTACTCAGGCTGCATGACAAAGAACCACAGAACAGAAAGTTTCTACAGCAGAAAGGTATCCACTCCTGGTGCTAGAGACTAAAGCCCAAGGTAGAGCTGTTAGCAGGGCTGGTTTTTCCCAAGGCCTCTCTCCTCAGCTTACAGATACCTTCTTATCGGTGTCCTCTCTAGGTTGTATCTCTGTTTTTGTCAGTGCTTAATCTCCTCTTCTTTTTTTTTTTTTTTTTAGTTATGCTTGGACACAATACCTTTATTTTATTGATTTATATGTGGTGTTGAGGACCCAGGACCCCACACGTGCTAGGCAAGTGCTCTACTGCTGAACCGCTACCCCAGCCCCAACCGCCTCTTCTTTAAAGCACACTGGTCAGATTGCATTAGGAACTCTCTAGTGACCTTACTTTAACTTACTTAACCTCTTTAGGCTTTTATCTCCAAATACTGTCACATTTGAGGTTAGAACTTTATCATGTGAGTTTGGGGGACATAGCTCAGACCACGACATCCAAACTTATTTTACAGACAAGTGAGGTAGGCCTGGGGGGCAGGGGACTCTTCCTGGATCTCAGAATTGGTGTCAGAAGCAGGAGCGGAGAGATGAGCCCCCAACCCCATCCTCTGCTTTTCCTGACAGCCTGGAATTCTCTTTGTCAGCTCTCTGCAGTGTGTAAGCATATTTCACTCTGAGTAAACTTCCACTCGTTTCTTTGTGGAAAAGAACTGGATTTTAAGATGAAATGCTCATAGAGAGGATCCACTTGCCAGCTGTGTGGTTTCTGGCAACTCATCTAAAGTTCTTAAGCCTATATTTCCTCATCTATAAAATGGGAAGGTTAGTCCTAAATTTACCAAACTATAGTCAGTATATGTTTTTCTGGTGAGAGCTGTGGGGTAAGGACAGAAAGGAGGGTGGGCCCGAGGGTGGCCCCAGTCAAACGAAATTTTAAAGTGCTCCTGACACCACAAACCAGATGAGTGCATGCTCTACATATGCTTTAGAAGTTTACTGTAATTTAAATTTAAATTTTGAGACATCAGAGCAAATTCTCTGGCCTCAAGTCTACCTCCAGATCAAGCTGATACGCCTACGTGGGTTTCCACACATTTGTAAGAAAAGTTAGACTGCAATTCAAGGCTGCAGAGCATCCCAGTGTGATAAGGCCAGCTCTCCCTGTCTTCTGCATGCATCACTGGCAAAGGAGACATGTGAGGCCCCCAGCATTCCAGAAGACAGAGGTGCCATAAGTTTCCAGATCCTGGTGCCATGTTGGCTCGTAGTGTGCAAACTCCTCCACGGGACTCCTCATTGCTCACCTTCTCCACCTGGCTCAGAAAATACCCTCAGGCTCTGTGCCTTCATCAGGAATGAAGGGCTTGCTCCTGATGTCCCCTGGCTTCAGCCCAAGCTGCTGGTGACCAAACAGAAAAGGAGACATCGTGGTCTCTGAGGTGTTCCATGCCACTAGCAGCTGCTATGAATTCCACAGGTCCCTGCCACTTCTCACCAAATTCTGGAGACTTGGAAGTCCAAGATCAAGGTTCCAGCTGATTTTCTGGTGAGAGTTCCTTCCTAGCTGCTGATGGCCACCTTCTGTGTCCTCACATGGTCTTTTCTCAGTGTCTGTTATAGAGCAGGGGAAATGGGAGAAGGTGAGAGAAAGAAAGAGCCCAACTATTAGAATTTAAGTCAGATGGTATATTAATGCAACAAGCAGCATTTTTTTTCTTCCCCCCTTGGCATTGCCATTTATTAGATATATGACCTTGAGAAAACTTGATGTTTAACTAGCAGCATCTTAAAGCTATTTAAATAATGACACAACATATTAACCTCTTGTTTGTGTGTGGTACTGGGGATTGAACCCAGGGGTGCTCTACCACTGAGCAACATCCCCAGCCCCTAATATTTTTTATTTTGAGACAAGGTCTTACTAAGTTGTCTGGGCTGATCTTGAACTTGTGATCCTACGTCTCCCACTCCCATGAATAATTGGAATTATAGGTATGAGCCACCACACCCAATTTCACCTCACTATTTGAAGTTGTGCAGTATTTCTCTTTGTTGCTGTTGAGTGTTTCATAAAATATATATTTGGCTTTTTGAAGTAAAAATATTCCACTGCTATTGAAGTCTGTCCTTCTGATAACTGTTTAAATGTTTTAAATATTATGTTTTGAAGCTATAGATTCCTTATCTAAAATACAGTTGTCCTTAATCCCTTGTTGGAGATGATTGCTAAGAGGATCATTAATATACATTATTTATATTATACTATATTAACAAAGTATATATTTCATATTATTATAATGTATTAAATATAACTATAATATATAAATATAGTAAATATTTAAATATTCATAATTTTTTGTGATCTGTATAAATTGATTATACATTATTGATGTCAGAAAACTTTAGGAAGTTGATATTCCTTATTAAGGAGAAAGGTGCTTTTATTCCTTTGAGAGCAAAAATGACTCCCATTTTTTGTTTAGGGAAAAGAGGATTATGTGTCTTGGGCTGGGATCTATAATAGGAAGTATTTGCTGATAATATTTGTTTTGGGGGTATATTCAGCATCTAAGCCCCTTTACTGTTTAGGGGAGCATTTTCTTGTGTGGTCTTGGGAAACACAACCATATCCCTTGGAAATTAGGGTATGGTTGCATAATCCAGGCTCAACCTCCTGAATATGTGCCAAGAACATGGATCTGGAGTAAGTGATATAAATATGCTGACTGGCTTCAGTGGTGGCAGCAGCAGTCTCTAGTGTCTCAGACAATAGTGGCAAAAGTACCGGAGACAGTGTTCAGCAGCCACAGTGATAAAGGATTCCAACCAGGCCATCCCCTTGGTTTGACTGTGGTTGTGGTTACACTGCCCACCTCCTCTTGGTGCTGCCCGTGTGATCATCTAGCTGTCCATCCTTCACCTGGCATCTACCCAATATCTGTCCAACAAATTCCTTTCCTGCTTAGGTGAGCCAGAGCCACTTTCTATTGCTTGCAATTGCAAACCAACCCTTCAAGTAGGAAAAATAAATGAGCAAACAATTCCTTGAAGTTGAGGAAGGTGATGAGGAAAAGATGAGACTGAGGAAGGCAGAAGGCACTGGGATTTGGAAAATTTGGAGGATTTGGATTTTGGAAAGTTTTTTTTTTCTAGAATTAGTGGAAAGAAATGATGGCTATCAGGAGGCTGGAGTTGTGGCTCAGTGGTAGAGCGCTAGCCTACCACACATGAGGCACTGGGTTCAATCCTCAGCACCACATAAAAATAAAATAAGGTATTGTGTTCACCTACAACTAAAAATGTATGTATATTTTTAAAAAAAGAAATGATAGGGCTGGGGATGTGGCTCAAGCGGTAGCGTGCTCACCTGGCATGCGTGCAGCCCGGGTTTGATCCTCAGCACCACATACAAACAAAGATGTTGTGTCTGCTGATAACTAAAAAATAAATATTAAAATTCTCTCTCTCTCTCTCTCTCTCTCTCTCTCTCTCTTTTTAAAAAAAAGTAAGAAAAAAATGAAAAAAAAAAAGAAATGATAGCTATCTGTTTTGCTCAAATTAAACTACATTGCCTGCAGCTATGAGCAAAGCTTCCAGACCCTCAGAGAAATGAGTACTGCCATTCAACTGTCGAAAGTAAAAATGTGTCTACCATCCAGAGGGAACTGAGTCACCTAAATGATAGAGTTCTTCAGAAAGGCTGGGCTCAGTGGTGCACACCTGTAATCCCAGCTGCTCCAAAGACAGAGGCAGGAGGATCGTGAGTTCAAAGCCAGCATCTGCAACTTAGTGAGGCACTAAACAACTCAGTGAGACTGAGACATGAAAGCATTTCGAAGAGGAGTTGAATGTTAGAGAAAGCTGGAGGACCTGACGTATTTGAAACATGAAATAAACTTTCCATCTAGGATCACCTCATTCTCAAGTTTATGAAAAGAACAGATTGTATAGACTTTGTTCTATTTTAGGCCCCAAATGGATAATTATCAGCAGAAATGACCTGTTGATACGTTGTATCGCCACTCTGTGCCTCAGTTTCCACATTTGTAAACCATTGATAACAGTATCTTCTTCATAGCCCTGTTATGAAAATTAAATGAATTAACATAGTAAGCCCTTGGAACAGTGCCTAGCACCTATTAAGAGCTCAATAAACTGGACACAGTGGCACATGCCTGTAATTCCAGCAGCTTGAGAGGCTAAGACAGGAGAATCCTGAGTTCAAATCAGCCTCAGCAACTTAGCAAGGCTATAAGCAACTTAGCGAGACCTTGTCTCAAAATAAAATATAAAAAGGGCTTGGCTGTAGATCAGTGGTTAAGTGCCCCTCAGTTCAATTCCAGTACAAAAATAAAAAAAGCTCAATAAGTGCTCATCATTCATCTTGTGATTGTTGGAGTTTTTGTAACTTAGGGTAACCTCTGATGTACTCCCGATGACTGTGGGAACAAAAGCAGCTTTGGGCAGCAATTTAGTTGAAACAAGATTACTTAAGAAACCCAAAAGGTGTGACACTCCCCAAACATCAAGTTTTAGGAGAATTAAAAAGAGCACAACCATTTGGGGGGCCCTCAAGGATTAACAGGTCTTCCACTAATCAAGGGGTCCCTAGAAGTACACTTTTTGCCAGACATGTCTTTAAAATGATCCAGAGGCAGGTGGAGAAAAGATTTAAGAAAAGTTTGTCATCATGAATCATCAGCTAAGAGGACGAAGGATACCCAGGGATGCAACCAAGGAAACCGACAAGGAGTAGAGGGGGTGCTGGGTCATAGATCACAAGAGAAAGCTGAGGTGGGAAGGAGAGAGAGACATCAGACAGGATGCTGTGGTGGGCATTACTAGAATTCCCATGCAGATGCAAGACACAGACCACAACCCCCTCCCCCATCCAAATCTCAAAAATGGTCCAGAACCAGAGATCTCCATTGGCTGATAAGAGACCTTGACATCCTCAGGCCTGCTGCAAATCCATGAAACTAAAACCAGACTAAGACAGGTGCTCATCACAGGAGATGGAGCCTGAGCTCTGGAGTCAGATCCTGGCTGCAATGTTCATGCTGTTCCACCCACCAGAGGGATGAACTTGAGCAAGGTACTTTGCAGCTCTGCACCTGTCCTTCCCACAGTAAGAACGAAATTGATGTTAGCTATTATTATTGCTTGCTGACAATATCATTTGCCACAGAGCAGAGGAAGTAATAAGGGGAACTGTCACTCTGAACCTAAATTTGGCCAAAAGGAGGAATTGGTTGGCAGAGTGGAAGTGACAGGAAGCTTGGGAGAAAGCAACTGTCTTCTGAAGAAGCCTGTGATAGTGAAAGACACATTCATTGGATTTTTAACAAGTAAAAGAAAATAGTTCAGCTTGAAATGTTAGAAAGATGCTCAAGAGTTTAGTTACTTTTTTTTTTTTTTTTTACATTTTTCTTTGAGTACTGGAGATTGGACCCAGGGCCTCGCACATGCTAGGCAAGTGCTCTTCCACTGAGCTCCATCCCCATCCAGCCTTAGTAACTTCCTAGGACACTCTTTTTATCTGTGAGATGGTCAGTCAGTGACTGTACCATGCGGCCTGCGCAATGGTTTCATTAATGAGATTCTAGGCATAAAGTTAGTTGGAAGAGATGGAAATAAAACACACAGACTCAGTTACCTTATTTCTATTGCTAGGTCCGAGACGGCTCCCCTCTCTGGTTCCCTCCTCTAACCGCCCAGCAGGGCAGCAAGGATTACTCCGGGCTAGCAGGAGAGAGAGAGTTTGAACACGCCTGGGAGTAGCCTTTTATTGGGGAACAAGAGATTCAGGGGAGAATTCCATCCAATGAAGGTTGGGGGGGGCTGCACTCCAAGGTCAGGGTCAGTGATTGGGTCCCCAGGGTCAGTGGTCAGGCACACCCCAACACGGATGGGCTCTCTCATCAGGAAAGGCCCGGGAAAGCTTCGACACAGCCAAAGCGCCTCAGACCCTTAACGGGAGCCACCCAATCACATGTCAGAATGGCTTCCCACAAGTGACAAAAGGGAAGAGGCTTAAAGAACACACCTGGTTACAGATGCTATTTCTTTGACTGGAAGAGAAAGTGAGCGTAGGCCCAACAGACACATGACCCCAAATGAACTTAAGAAGATGGAATGAATGTCAATCATGCTTCTGAGAAAGTGAAAGCCACACAGGAACTGGGGCCTGTGAGGGGCTTCATAAAGTCATATTCAAAGCAAAAAAGGAATACGCTGCTTGCGGTCAATGTTGTCATGTTGGTGGGTGACGAAGAAAGCAGAACTCCTCAAAATTCGTATTTTGCTTCTGTTTTCTCTGTCATGTCAAAGGGAATGTTCTTAGAACTGAAACGCCTGGAGGAAAAGGCAACCCACGGTGGGAGAAAAAATTGCAAGAGATCTCTCCAGTATTTCTACATGAATTCCAGGAATCCAACCAGACCAAATTATTTTCCAGAGGATGGGGAGACTTGCAAATGAATTGCCCTCCAGGCATTGTCTAAAGGGTAGACATGTGCTCTGGAAGCAAGCACTTACTATGATTTTCAAAACAGTGAAAAAATTCAATGCCTCAACCCACAAGCCATTGTGTTTATTGAGCCCAGAACCAAAATGGATTATTAATGAGATGTTCATGTGCACCCCACAGAGGCGGGGGTTCTTGGAGTCAGTGTAAGGGGCTGGAGAACAGATTGATCTCTACTGTTTTGTCCTCAAGGAGGATTTCAACCCAAATATCTCAAATGAATTCTACCAACATTGATTACTTTCATTGGGAATGTGTTTTCTGAAAGTAACCCCACTAAAATTTAACTCCTTCATCGTCTTTCCATGCCACTCATTTGAAACATTTCCATTTTTATCCATTTTTATTTTTGGTTAACTGAAATATTGTTCACTGAAATCATTTTTTTGAAATCATTTTTTAAAATTTACACTTTTAAACTAAGTTTTGCCTCATTGATTGATCTGTATCAGATCTATATCAAATTTTACTTAAGATCCTGCCATGCTAGGTGACCTTAGAGTTGCTCCCCGCACCCCAACATACATTTCCTTATTCCTGGTGACACCTCAACTTTTGTCCAGTAACCACATCTTCACCATGAAACCCAGGGGTGTTGAAGAAAGTTAGCTACATCCCCGGCTAAAGTAGGGACCATAGCTTAGGCCTCATCAGAAAATTTTTGATTGCAGGGAAGAAACAGGACTTAAATGAATCCATGGACGCTGGAAAAAGACTTAGTGGGATTCTGGGAAAGCAAATCTCCCACCTCTTCCTTCGAATAGTGTGGTATGAAGATGTGAAGCCTGGAAACACTTCAGCCATTTTGCTGACATGAAGAAAGTCTGGTTTAAGGACAGAGCCATTTGTAGATGTGGCCACAAAAACTAAATTAAGATCTATTGGTGAACTTTACAGTTATACAAATCATTAAAACACTTCCCTCTATCCCTTCCCTTGCACCTCTTTTTTTTTTTTTTTTTTTTCCCTCTCCTAGTATTAGGGATGAATCCAGGGATCCTCTACCACTGAGTTACATTTCCCAGCCCTTTTTATTTTTTATTTTGAGACAGGGTTCTTGTTAAGTAGTCCAGGCTGGCCTAGAACTTGTGATCCTCCTGTCTCAGCCTCACAAGTTTCTGGGATTATAAGCATGAGGCATTGTGCCTGGTTCCTTCTCCCTTTTTGAAGACAATATAGTTTTCTGTTCCTTGCAACTGAAAGTATCTTGATTGATACACTAATTGCTAATTTTCTTTTATGGGTTTTTTTTTTTTTTGCAGGGTTGGGGGTGGAGTACAGGGGTTGAACTCAGGGCACTCAATCACTGAGCCACATCCCTAGCCCCATTTTGCATTTTATTTAGAGACAGGGTCTCACTGAGTTGCTTAGTGCATCATTTTTGCTGAGGCTGGCTTTGAATTTGCAATCCTCCTGCCTCAGCCTCCCGAGCCTCTGGGATTACAGGTATGCACCACAGCACTTGGCTGCTGATTTTCTTTTATGACCCTTATTTATATCAAGTCCAAATTTTCCAACTCAAAAATTGCAGGCCTAAATTTCGTCAAGATTTTACTTTCAAATTTTGGTTAAAAACACGTTAAAATGTTTTCTTTCTTTTTTTTCTTTTAGGGTGGCTATAGATAATGCCAAGGTACCTTTTTAAAGCTAGAATAAAGGATTTTTTAATGTTTTAACCATGAATGTTTAAGAAATGTTTGACTTGATTAAAGCACCATATAATATGTACCTGTATCAAAACATCACATAGTACCCCATAAATATGTACAATTAAAATGTTTTTAAGCAATATTTTAGTTGTAGATGTACTTTATTTTTTATTTATTTATTTTTATGTCATGTTTAGGATCAAATCCAGTGCCTCACACATGTGAGGCGAGCACTCTGCCACTAAGCTACAACCCCAGCCCACAATTAAAATGTTTTAACTTAAGAAATTGTTAGCTTTATTTTCTATTGTTGTATCTACTAATGATCATGAATTAATATAAAAGATTAAAGATAATTCATATTTATTTATTGGCTAATGTATGACAATAGTCTAAGCAATGAGTCGGTGGCGGGGCATGCCATGGAGTATTACTAAGGACAAAACAATGACTGGCCAAGTGGGCTAGTGGCTGTGTATCTTCCAAAGAGCATGGTAAGGATGAAGAGGCTCAACCATTGGTGTGATGGTCCAAAAGTGCATCCAGTAATCTAGGATGGGATCAGAGAATGGAGGCAAAAAAAGAGTCTATGTTAGCAGCAAGCAAAGAAGAAAAATGACAGCTGGTGTTCTACCTAGAAGACAGTTCCTCCAGTTCAGCTTCACCCTACCAATCAGGACCCTGGGATGTGAAGGCCCTGTCAGTTTGGGTCCAACTCCATCTCCTCTGCTTTCTGCCTTCAGACCAAAGTAGAGAAGGACCCTTGCCTCTCCACAAAGTAAGAAGTGAACTGGTAGCCAGGATCCTCATAAGACATGTGCAGCAGACACTGGGTGCTTCTTTGTTGCACTCCAGCCCAGGCTGCTGGATTGGTCCATAGGCAACTGTCACCTTACCTGTGCCACTCCCCTCTTCTGGTAGTCTGGCAAAGCCTGTGTACCTCTCAGAATCTTGATTATTAATTGTAGAAGAAAATAAGTCTCATTTATTCGCAGAACAAATAAACTGTATTTAAAAAGAGTTTTATCTATAGATATCTTGGGTCCATGAACCCAAGTTATGAAGCTCCAAATAGATGGTAGTTTGGAGTCTGCAATTCAAATGAAAGAGGCAAAAGAATTTTATAAGATATGTGTTTTCAGAAGGGTCAAGTAAAGTAGAAAAATGTAAAGCTATTCCAAGTTTTATTTGTGTTCGAGATTTTTTTCTTTCTTTTCTTCTTTTTTTTTTTTTTGGTACTGGGATTGAACCCAGGGACACTTAACCACTGAGCTACACATCCATAGCCCTTTTCATTTTTTATTTTTGAGACAGGGTCTTGCTTAACTATTGATGGTGTTGTTAAGTTGCTGAGACTGGCCTTGAACTCGTAGTCCTCCTACCTCAACCTCCTGAGTCGTTGGAATTACAAGTGTGCACCCACTGTGTGCAGTTTATGTTCAAGATTTTTTTGATTATTAAATATAAGACTTGTTTGGCCAGTTTTATGTTAGCCAGCTCAGTGACTTCTCTCATATCTTGATATTAGCCTCAAAATTCACATTTCCCTTGGTGCCTTAAAACTCTTTCATTTGTATATTTAAACAATTTTGGAACTGATTTTTTACTTTCAGATCATACCACTCTTTCATAAGAATACAATCCAATCCTCTGCATGAAATAATAATTATTTTTTTGTTTATTTTTTGGTGCTGAGGAACCCAGGACCTTTTGCATGTTAAGTACTTGCTTTGCCACTAAGCTACACCTTCATCCCAATACTTCATCTTATTTGCTTCAACACATCTAGATTCAAGATGTGTTCCCACTACTGATTTTCTATTATGTAGTTGAATCTATAAGTTTATTCATTTGCAGATTTCATACTCAGGCACCACATTCTGGTTGTGCTGCATGGCTGTTCTTACTTTCACCCCTGGCCTCTTTTTGTTTTTTTTTTTTTTTTAGAGAGAGAGAATTTTTTTTTAATATTTATGTTTTAGTTCTCAGCAGACACAACATCTTTGTTGGTATGTGGTGCTGAGGATCGAACCCGGGCCGCACGCATGCCAGGCGAGCGCGCTACCGCTTGAGCCACATCCCCAGCCCCACACCCCTGGCCTCTTGATCACTTCAGACTTTAGTCTCCTTCAGACTTGTCCTACTTTGCTTGTATTCTTTGTGAGGCTCAGTGGCCACAATGCAGTGCGATTTTTCTGACTGTGGACCTAGGATGTGAATAATGACATATTACATCACATCATATCGGCACATGCAAATTAGGCAATTTGAAGAAAGATTAATAAAAGTACTGATACACAGGGCCACTAATGTCTCTAGATCTGAGGAGAGGCAGCGATGACCTGAGCCCAGAAAATGAGAGTTCAAAAGTGACATAGAGAGGGCTCCCAGTTCTATGACTTCTGGTTGAGGGAAGCAGCCATTCTGAAGAAACCCCAATAGGAGGGAGCCAGGGGAATAAGTGCCTGCCTCTCATCTCTTGCTAGGGGACTTCATTAGGCATCACTAGAAGTCAACAGAAACAGGAATGGCTGATATAGTCAGGTCAACTGTTCTGAGCATCCTTTGAGAGAAGGTGGAGAATTGATCTGGAAGATCAAATAGGGCTGGACCACTGTGGTTCTATGCAATGGCAAGAGACATCATGTTACCTGTTTTATTTCTATTATGCTTTTGTAATATGTTTGGGCAACAGTAGCATCTTTGTACAATGTGTTCTTGAAGAACCTTTAATGACTCTCATTCTTAGCCTTACAATTTGTCATACTATAAACAATATAAATTATTTCCTGAGTTATCAATTGCTTGCTTACACTGAAACTTGACCACAGTCACTTTTCTTATTAATATAGTTTTACATAATTTTCCAGCAGAAAACTGGCTGGGGACGTAGCTCGGTAGTAAAGTGCTTGCCTAGTATATATGAACCTGTGGGATTGCTCCCCAGCTCCAAAAAGGAAAAAAAAAAAATGAAATAGAATTTCCCAGCAGAATTATTCCTATCCATTTCACTTTGTTTTGTTTTTGTTTATTTGATACTGAGGTTTGAACCCAGGGGCACTTAACCCCTGAGTCACATTCCAGCACCCCCGCATGCGCACACATCTTTTTTCTCTTGAGACAGGGTCTCATGAAGTTGCTTAGCATGGAATGTGTGATTCTCCTGCCTCAGCCTCCTGGGTTACTGGGTTACAGGCATGTGCCACCATAACTGGCAACTTTTTATTAACTAAAATAATTTTTTTTAAAGAGACAGAGAGAATTTTTTTAATATTTATTTTTTAGTATTTTCAGCAGACACAACATCTTTGTATGTGGTGCCTGAGGATCGAACCCGGGCCGCACGCATGCCAGGCCACATCCCCAGCCCTAAAATAATTTAATATCATCTCACTATTTGCCCTTTCGACCCTTTGTTTTTCAATTATACTATCTTCCAGATAACTTATATGAATATCTTAAAACACAACTTGGGATAATTAGGTCTCATTTAATGGTTAGTGATGGAAAACCAATTCAAAGTGACATAAATAAAAGAAAGATGTTTTGGCTCATATAACTAAAAAATCTGGTTTAAGGCGAGATCGAACAATGTTTTCAGGAACCAGTGTGTCCACCTCTCAGCCTGACCCTCCCGATGACGCTCCAACAGTAGCAGCCTCCTCCCAGGTGGCAGTTTCATCAATGACCTACCAGTTTAGCAATACCCAGGGAAAGAAGTCCTCTTTAGAAAATAGTCTAGTAAAAGACCTAGGACTGGTTCTCCTGTGTGACCTGTGGTCAAGTACCTCTCTCCTAATCAGTCCCTGTGGCTGGGGAGGGAATGCCCTGATTTTTCTGGACTGAGTCATCTTCCCACTCCTGAAACTCCACCCAAACTACATGAACTAAATTTAGAGGAAGGAGTGGTTCTCAGAAGAAAACCAGTGTGTGCTTTAATCAGAAGAAGAGGGATAAAGGCTGGCAGATAAAAGTGATGACCTCCTGTCTGTACCTCTTTAAGAAGACAAAGAGTTTTTATAAATATGTCAGTAGATGACCCATGATAAACACACGCATACTTCCATAACAGAGTTTCAATAGAATAAAATTCCCTTTTAACAGCCTGGTTGTCTTTTTCTGTAATTGATTATGTTTCCTAACAAGGTCATTAGAGCAACCAGGAGACTTTCCGAGCAGAAGGGCTGTGCTGGTAGAACAGAAAGAACACTGGATGGACAGGGAGAAGATTCAGAGGCGGGCCCAGCTCGGTTCTAACAATGGGCATGGTTCTTCATGGGTAAAATGAGGTCATACAAGCCCTCTAAGGTCTATTCTAGTTATAAGAACTTAAAATTCTGAAGGAAGTATCATCAAAGAGGTAGTAAAATGGGAATACCATTTATTTAAGGGAGAAAAGAGAGGGTCCTCAGGCTGTAGCCATGGACCACAGAAGGGAGAAAGAATTGCAGTTCCAAATTTCACAGTTTGAGAGAAGTTTATGTCCATCAAAGCACATGATCAGCAGAGTGAAAGGCAAACCATGGAATAGGATACAATATTTTTAACTCATATATTTGAAAATGGTTAGTATCCAAAATAAATAAAGAATTCCAATAACTCAACAATAACAAAAATTTCTTGACTTAAAAATTGGCAAAGAACTTGAATAGACATCTCTTTAATGTATACAAATGACCAACAAGCATATGAGAAGTTGATTAACATAACTATTCACTAGGGAAATGCAAATAAAAATTGCAATGGAATATCATTTCATACCCAGTAAGATGACTGCTATAAATACATACACACACCCCAAAACAAAAGCAGAAAATAATAAAAATGTGGAGAAATTGGAACATTTGTGAACTGTTGGAGAAAATATCAAATAGTGCAGCCACCATGGAAAACAGTATGGAGATTCCTTAAGAAATGTAATAATCCAAACATTCCACTTATGAGTGTATATCCAAAAGACCTGAAGGGAGCCAGGGGCTATGGAGAGGGCATGATGGGGAATTTGTTTAATGGCTATAGAGGTTTTTTTGCAAGATGAAACAATTTTGGAGATTGGTTGAAACAACATGAATGTATTTAATACTACGGAACTGAACACTTAAAAATGATTCAGATGGCCAAGTATGGAGGCACACACTATAATCTCAGCAATTTGGGTGGCTGAAGCAGGAGGATTACAAAGTCAAGGCCAGTCTCAGCAATTAAAGAAGACTTCAGCAATCCCCACTACCACCCCCACTTCCCTGCCCCTGCAAAAAAAAAAAAAAAAAAGAAGAAGAAGAAGAAGAAGAAGAAGAAGAAGAAGAAGGTTGAGATGGTAAATTTTATGTTATGTGGGGTTTTTGGTTGTTGTTGTTGTTGTTTTTGTTTTGGTACTGGGGATTGAACTCAGAGGCATTCTGAGCCACATCTCCAGCCCTATTTTATATTTTTTATTTAGAGACAGGGTCTCACTGAGTTACTTAGTGTGCCTCTCTTTTGCTGAGGATGGCTTTGAACGCATGATCCTCCTGCCTCAGCATCCGGAGCCACTGGGATTATAGGTGTGTGCCACCGTGCCCAGCTGTTATGTGTATTTTGCTGCAAAAAAAAAATTGAAAAAGATTAGAGCAGGAAGAAACCTTAGAGATGTTCCCCCACATTTCTTTTCCTACAGAAAGAAAAATGCAGTCCCTGAGTATTAAATTATTTGTGTAAGAACAGAGCATAGTTCTATCTCAGCCTTACTGTGATTGTTAATTTTTTTTTCATTTTTTAAAATTTGTTCTAATTAGTTATACATGACAACAAAATGCATTTTGATTCATTGTACACAAATGGAACACAACTTTTCATTTCTCTAGTTGTACTGTGATTGTTCATTTTATATGTCAGTTTGGCTGGGCCACAGTGCCCAGATGTGTGGTCAAACATTATTTTGAGTATTTCCTTGAGAATGTTTTTGGAGACATTAACATTTAAGATTAACATTTAAGTCAGTGGACTTTGAGCAAAGCAGATTACTCTCCCTAATGTGGGTGGACCTTATCCAATCAGTTGAAAGGCTGCACAAGACAAAAAAGACTGATGTTCCCCCCCCACACACACACCAAGAGGGAAATCTCCATCCTGCTGGCACACATTGCAGATTTTGGACTTGCTAGCTTCCATAATCATGTGAGTAAATTCCTCAGAATAAATTTCTTGGTAAATATGCACATCCTGCTTCTTTGGAGAATCTTGAATAATGTACCTGCCTTTTCTTCTTCCTTTTTAAAAATATTTATTTTTTAGTTATAGGTGGATACAATATCTATTTTATTTTTATGTGTTGCTGAGGATCGAACCCAGTGCCTCATACAGGTGAGGCAAGCACTCTTCCTCTGAGCCACAATCCCAGCCCCCTTTTCTTCTTTTGATCAATTGTGTCTCTAAAATACTAATACTGCCTGGGTGTGTTTCCCAAAGGTTCCTATGTTGGAAGCTTGGTCACCAGTGTGGTGGCATTAAGAGGTGGTAACTCAGTGGTAAAGTGCTTGCCTAGCATGCAGGAGCTCCTGGGTTTAATCCCCAGCAGCAATGGGCACATACAATGGTAGAAACTTTTAAGAGGTGGAATCTAGTGTTCTAGTGGGAGTTAACTCCCTTGGGACATTATCCTTAGAAGGGATTAATGCTAGTCTTTTGGAGTGAGTTCACTGACTGGGTGGGGCCTTGAGCCTTGGGTCTTGAGAGTTGGGTTATTATAAAAGAGCAAAACTGGTCCCTCCCTGTTCTCTGGTTTCCTCTCTCACTCTGTGATCTCCCCTGCACATATTTCCACATTGTGATGCCAACCCCCAGAAGACACTTACTGGAGGCCAACCTGATGGGACCACTCAATCTTAAACTTTTGGCTTTCAAAGCTGTGAGATAAATAAACCTCTTTTCTTTGTATATTATTTGTGCTCAGATATTTTGTTAAATTTTTGTTAATATTTTGTTAAAAAATGGACTGATAATATGTATCTCTTGAAATTTGCATGATACTACAACAGCCACATAGATTTTTTTTCTCTGATTACAACAGGAAAAAGAAAAAAATCACATGAAAGCGTCAAACTGTCAACACCTAATCCAGAAGTTAATCTTAGCATGACTAATGGTAGAATCATCAGATATATCCCCTGGTTCATGAAGTACCCAGTATCACCTAGGGTATAACTTTGCTAAAAAGTTTAAATTGAGGGCTAGCTCAGTGGTAGAGCACTTGCCTAGTACATATGAGGCACTGGGTTTAATCCTCAGCACCACATAAAAATAAAGGTATTGTGTCCATATAAAACTAATTTTTTAAAAAAAATGTCTAACTTGAATTGAATCCAATCTTAAAATCTAATTTATCACTTTAGGAAATAGAGGGCATAGAAGAGTCAACTAAGAACATTATGACAAGAAATCATTTAGATGGATCCATAAGATGGGATGTTCCCTTCCACTTGTCAACATCATAAATAAAAGGGCCTTACTTACTGTAACAAGCAGATGCAAAGATAGTCCTGGATTAGAACCTAGTTTGCAACTTAACACCAAAAAAACAAATAACCCAATCAACATAAATGAGCAAAGGACCTGAACAGACACTTCACAGAAAAATAAATATGATTGGTCAACAAATAAGTGAAAAAATGTTCAATATCACTAGCAATTAGAGAAATGCAAATTGATACTACACTAAGATTTCATCTCACTTCAGTCAGAATGGAAATTATAAATATAAGTAACAATAAATGTTGGCGAGGATGTGGGGGAAAAGGTACACTCATACATTGCTGGTGGGACTGCAAATTGGTGCAACCACTCTGAAAAGCAGCATGAAGATTCTTCAGAGAACTTGGAATGGAACCACCATTTAACTCTGTTATCCCACTCTTTGGTATATACCCAAAGGACTTAAAAATAGCATACTACAAAGTTACATTCACATCAATGTTTATAGCAGCTCATTTCACAATAGCTAAGCTATGGAACAAACCTAGGTGACCTTCAATAGATGAATGGATAAAGAAAATGTGGTATATATACACAATGGAATATTACTCAGCCACAAAAAAGAATGAAATTGTGGTATTTGCTGGTAATAGATGGAAATGGAAGCTATCATGCTAAATGAAATAAGCCAGTCCAAAAGAACCAAAGGCTAAATGTTCTCTCTGATATGTGGATACTAACACACATAACAGGTTGGGGAGGGAAGAATAGAAATTCACTTGCTTAGACTAAGGAGAAAGAAGGGAAGCGAGAGGATATAGGAATAGGAAAGATAGTAGAATGATCGGACATAACTTTCATATGTTCATATATGAATACACAACCAGTATAATTCCACATCATGTACAACCACAAATGGGAAGTTATACTCCATGTTTGTATAATATGCCAAAATACATTCTACTGTCACATATAATTAAAAAGAACAAATAAAAAGAAGTAAAAAGAACCTAGTTTGGGACAAAACAGTGTTAAAGAACATTTTAAGGACAACTGCAGAAATTTCAAACATGGATTCAATATTAGTGTTAGGAAAACATAGCTAATTTGTTGATCACTATAGTTTGAATGTTCAGGAAAATATAATGTTTTAAATATGTACACTAAATCATTATCCAAAGTACATGTATGAAGACATGAATTGGTGTGAACATACTTTATATACAGAGATATGAAAAATTGTGCTGTATATGTGTAATAAGAATTGTAATGCATTCTGCTATCATGTACTTCAAAAATAAAATCAATTAAAATAAATAAATATGTACACTGAATATTTGAGTGGAATGTCCATGTCATAAGGCCTTTAAATATGCTTTTAAATATGTCATTAAAAGCTAATAAAGCAAGAATGAGCTTTCTTCCCCAGAGGCTCTGGACACACAGGAGGGGAGAGCAGCATGCTGAGGTCACCCTGAACATCCAGGTGAACCCACCACACATGCCTCCTTGGCAAGGAAAGGCCATGGATGGACTGCATTGTTCTCAGCGTTTCCTTCCTGCCTAGGCTCCCTTCCTGACTCCCTTTTTAAGTTTCTGAGAAACTCCTGTCTTCAAGGGACCACCCCTAGTGGGTTAACCTGGAGACAAGGTACCTGAAGTGCTTGCTGTCACTTCAGAGAAGAAAGACCCAGGTGGACCAATGGGAACACTGGAGGCAGATTTCATATGGATAAAAAGCCAAATGGAGCAGATCTGTTAGGAGAAACAGCAGGATTCCCATCGCTCCACGCGCCCATCACAGGCGGGAAGGCTTGACAAGAGTGAGTGGGGGAGGGGTAAGCAGGCCTTGAGGACTTGCCCAGTCCCTGGAAGCCTCAGCTGCCAGGACCCAGGAAAAGCAAAGGTGCAGGAAAGGAGGCCAGGAGTCAGGGACCAGGCACAGGCTGGGAGGGGCCTTGAGCTCATTCTCTGATCTCTAGTTTCCCAGTGCCTCCCCTTTCCCCTCCAGAGCTTCCCAGGCTGCTTCCTGTCTCTTACAATCTGGAGAAACCAATTTCCTGCAGTGGCTGATTTCATTTGATAAGGAAAGGGAGGGGAGCTGGAGCCAAAGCGCTAGCAGAAAGGGGAGCTGGGTCTTGACATTTCCTGCCCCATTTCAATCCATCTCGAAAGCAGGGAGATTTAGGAGAGAAGCTGCCAGCCAAATTCTTGCAAGGTTTGTTTTGAATTTTACAAGGACCGAATTGAAAGCCAACAAAGAACAGTGGCCAGCATATTTCCCAGCTCCAGAGAGGAAAGAACAATTCAGTTCAGGTCAACAAACTGGACCCTAGGGCCACGTTGTGCTGAGCCTGGAAGGAATATAAAGATGAATACATGCTTTCCTTGCCCTCAAAGCATTCCCAACCTTCAACTGCATCTGGAGAGCTAAAAATTAGCTACAGGGACTGGGGTTGTACTCACCTAGCACGTGTGAGGCACTGGGTTTGATCCTCCGCACCACATAAAAATAAAATAAAGGTATGGTGTCCATTTACAAGTAAAATATTTTTAAAAATTAAATACAAAGAAAAACTCATTATAAACATATTTAGTCTCGAATTACCAGGAAAGAATATGAACTCTCCCCAGATATATAACAATGTAACAAATTATTTATCCCATGTCCTTTCCTGGTGGTTTATTTTTTATTTATTTATTTATTTTAGTGAGAGAGGAGAGAGAGAGAATTTTTAATATTTATTTTTATTTATTATTTTTTAAAGACAATTTGAGCTATGATTCATACTTTTTTTAGAGAGAGAGAGAATTTTAATATTTATTTTTTAGTTTTTTCAGCGGACACAACATCTTTGTATGTGGTGCTGAGGATCGAACCCTGGCCGCACGCATGCCAGGCGAGCGTGCTATCGCTTGAGCTACATCCCCAACCCTTTTTCGGATGGTTTAAATGCAGCTTTAGGTGAGGGGCAGGGAAGTGGCCTTAAACCAATGATCCACTGGTGGTATCTTCTAGATTAGAATTCTAGAAGTAGATCTCCCTGTTAGGCTCTTGGTCCCAGGGAAAGAAAGAACCCCCTCTCCTCACAAAGGGCTAGAATCCAAGTCCCTAGAAATAATCTTAGTCTCCTGTCTTGTCTCTCAATAGCCCTCAAACCCTCAAGAATCACTTTTTTCCAACATCTAATTCCACATGCCCATGAAACAAAGGCCAAAATGCTGGCAAAAAGGAACTAATAAGGATAAACAGTGCTTTAAAAGTCCTCAGTCAGCTGGGGATGTAGCTCAGTGGTAGAGTGCTTGCCTACCATGCATGAGACCCTGAGTTCAATGTGTCCCAGTACTATAAGAAAAAAATACAAATAAAACAGTTTTTAATTAAAAAAAAAAAACACTTTAAAAAATAAAAGCACTCTGTCACATATAAAAATCTTTCCATATAATTTTTTACCTTAGTACCTCAATTCTTATAATTATGGAAGGCATATTATTATTATTATTATTATTATTATTATTATTATTATTATTATTAGACATCAAGGATTGAACCCAGAACCATGTAACCAATGAGCTACATTCCCTAGCCCTTTTTATTTTTTTATTTCAAGACAGGGCCTCACTAAGTTGCTTAGGTCCTTCCTAAACTGCTGAGGCTGGCTTTGAACTTGAGATCTTCCTGCTTCAGCCTCCTGAGTGCTGAGAATACAGGCATGCACCACTGTGCCCAGCTTGGAAGGCATTATTAATACCCATTTATAAATATGAAAACATACTCAGAAAAGGCAAGTGACTTGCCCAAAATCAAGTATATAAAAATCAAGCATATGACCTATGACCTAGTCCCAGCATGAGATGCTACTCTCCCAGGTGCTCTCTATTCTACCACACTGCTTCTATATGAGCACACGGTAATAGTGGATTTCAGAGCCAAGCAGTGAGAAGGTCCTAAGCTTACATTCCTGGGGGATCCCAGCAGCTTTATTCTTCACCACTGTGCTTCCATATCCCCAATCACTGGCGAACTGCCCCCAGGTGTGCAGGTGTGGACAAAGCTGCCAGACAGATTGCAGGCAGGTGTCTAGACTCTCTCCTATTCTGTCAGAGGATTCAGCAAGTGAGTGGGTCCAGCAAGAAAGTGGGGAACAGGGAGATGTGCAAGAAACTGAGAAAGGCTTCTGTCTTCTAGTGGTTGTGGTAGAAGATACACATGATGAGACTGGATAGATGAGGAAGTAGGGGGCCTGCCAGCTTTGGCCTTGCCTGGGGCTTCCAGAGTAACTAGAAGGTAGCTCTGGGGCTTGATCTATAATCTTGACAGTGGGGAAAACCAGGAAAATGTTGGAAACGGAAGAAGGGATGAGGAGGGTGAAAGGAACTAGAAATTTCATGGCCAAAGCAGAGGGTAATGAATTAGGGGAACAGCAAAAGAATAAAAAGCCAGGTTCTCAAAATTATTGACTTGACCAACTCCTTCCAAAAGAAAAGACTGTCAGCTTTACAGAAAACATGGTATTTGTGGCTCAACTCACCACAGGGTGTGGGTTTGCCTCTGAAATGGGGTTGAGGAACTAGTTAACTTTTTCCACTTAATGGGTTTCCTCCTGCAAGCTCCTCCCCTCAGGGCACCCCACAGCTCCCCACCCTACCCAGCACCTGAAGTGGGCTGCTGCTGCCGCCTGCTGGAGGGAACACTGTTGGACCCCCAGGGACAGGGACTCTGCTGAAGGGTGGCTACTCTCCACAACAAGGCAGAAGAGAGGACTTTAGGAGGTAGACAATAAAACAGGATTCAGGTACAGCCAGACACCAAAGTAACACTGTGTAGGAAATGTCTGACTTACAATCAGCATACAGGCCTGTTAAAGGGGTCCAGGAACACCAAGGGGAAGGGTAGCCACCAGAGGTAGACTTTTAATGAGGTCTAGACTGCCCATCGGTATCCTCTGGCTCATCTGAACCTTATTAACCTTCCTAAAGCCCCAACCTAACTCTTTAGTCGTACCTCCCACCCTTCCTTTTTTTTTTTTTTTTAAATGGTGCTGGGGATTGAACCCAGGGCCTTGTGAATGCAAGGAAGCACTTTACCAGCTGAGCTGTATCCCCAGCCTCCACCCTTCTTTCTTGCACAGGTTATGCTGCTGTCAAACTGGATTCTTCATTCTCCCCCACTCTCTCTCCTCTCTTTCCCCTGTTCTTTCAGTGCCAATATTCTTTCCTATCTACCCTGCAAACACAGCTCTCTGAAAAACATGCATTATGCAGATATAAAATTATGAAACAAAAATGATACAAGAACAGGTGAATATTTTTAAGCCTCTTAGTGTATTTTTGAATCTTGTACTCTGTGCCTATATTTTATATTTAAAATAATAAATTCATTAAATTGCTTATTTTTATCCAGAAGAAGTAGACTAGAAATCATGGAAACATAGTATATATTTAATGATTTTTAAAAATTCAGAAAATTTGTGGCCGGGCATGGTGGTGCAAGCCTGTTATCCTAGGGCTCAGAAGGCAAAGGCAGGAGGATCACGAGTTCAAAGCCAGCCTCAGCAATTTGGTGAGGTCCTAAGCAACTTAGTGAGACCCTATCTCTAAATAAAATACAAAAAAGGCTGGAAACATGGCTCACTGGTTAACTGCCCCTGGGTTCATTCCCTGGTAATGAGAGAGAGAGAAAGAGAGAGAGAGAGAGAGAGAGAGAGAGAGAGAGAGAGAGAGAGAGAGAGAGAGAGAGAGAGAGATTGTGAGTTAAAATATGATGAAGAAATTTTTATTTTTTTATTTTTTACATTTTTTTAGTTGTAGATGGACACAATATCTTTATTTATTTATTTTTATGTGGTGCTGAGGATCGAACCCAGGGCCTCATGCGTGCAAGGTAAGCACTCTACCACTGACCCACAACCCCAGCCCAATGAAGAAATTTTTAAAGTAAAAAATATGTAATAGCAGCTAAGTGACATGGACTAAATAAAATCAATAATCCATTTTCTTTTTTAAGTCTCAGAAGATAAGAGTGGTGAGAAAGGTGAAATAGGAATGATTTAAAAGGTAATTGTTGGGGCTGGGGATGTGGCTCAAGCGGTAGCGTGCTCTCCTGGCATGCGTGCAGCCCAGGTTCGATCCTCAGCATCACATACAAACAAAGATGTTGTGTCCACCGAGGTAATTATTTCCTGGATATCCACATTCAAGAGAATGAAGTTGAACTGCTACTTTACACCATAAGCAAAAATTAATTCTAAATGATCACAGACCTAAATATAAGAGCTAAAACTATAGATCCGTTAGAAGAAAACAAAGACACAAGTCTTTGTGAGTTTGAACTAGATAATATTACTTAATTAAAACAATTTACTACATATTCTTTAAAATAGCAAACAATACTTTATAAAATCTGATTAATGTGATTTTTCAGGAACATGTATTATATAGACAAAATTCATATTTTTTGAATGTCTGTTGTAATAAGATTTGAACTCCAATTACAAAATAGTGCAAGAGACTTGAAAATGAAAATGACTAACATATGTATGCTAAAATGAGAATTTAAATACAAGGGAAAGCAAATCAAAATTCCAATGACTTGTGCATATATAAACACTGAAAAGAATTGCTGGGCACAGTGGTGCACGCCTGTAATCCCAGTAGCTCAGGAGGCTGAGGCAGAAGGATCGTGAGTTCAAAGCCAGCCTCAGCAACTTAGCAAGGCCCTCAATAACTCAGTGACACTCTGTCTCTAAATAAAATACAAAAAATAAATAAATAAAAAGTATACACAATGGAATATTACTCAGCTTTTTAAAAGAGAATAAAATTATGGCATTTGCAGTAAATGGATGGAGTTGGAGAATATCATGTTAAATGAAGTAAGCCATTTATCATACCACAAATTACACTAGAGCTATAGTAACAAAAACAGCATTGTATTGGCACCAAAACAGACATGAAGACCAATGGAAGAGAAGACACAGAGACACCCCCACATAAATACAGCTATCTCATCCTAGACAAAGCACCATAAACATACATTGTAGAAAAGGTAGCCTCTTCAACAAATGGTGCTGAGCAAACTGGAAATCCATATGTAATAGATTGAAATTGAACCCCTATCTCTCACCGTGCACAAAACTCAACTCTAAATGGACCAAGGATCTAGGCATTAGACCAGAGACCCTGTGCTTACTAGAAGAAAAAGTAGACCCAACTCTCCATCAGTTCAGCTTGGGAACTGACTTCTTCAATAAGACTCCTAAAGCGCAAGAGGTAAAATCAAGAATCAGTAAGTAGGATGGGATCAAACTGAAATGTTTCTTCACAGCAACGGAAACAATCAAGAATGTGAACAGAGATTCTACAAAATGGGAGAAAATCTTTACCACCTAATCCTCAGATAAGGCATTGATTTCCAGGATATACAAAGAACACAAAAAACTTAACACCAGAAAAAATAAATAAAAATATATGAAAAAGTGTTCAACATTACTAGCAATTAGAGAAATGCAGATTGATACGACAATAAGATTTCATCTCACTCCAGTTTGAATGGAAGTTATAAAGAACACAGTAACAATAAATGTCCGCAAGGATGTAGGGAGAAAGATATTCTCATACATTGTTGGTGCAACCACTATGGAAAGCAGTATGGAGATTCCTTAGAAAACCTGGAATGAAACTACCATTTGACTCAGTTATCTCATTCCTTGGTATATACCCAAAGGACTTAAATTAGCATAATTACAGTGACACAGCCACATCAATGTTTATAGCAGCTCAATTCACAATAGCCAAGCTATGAAAACAACCGAGGTGTCCTTCAATGGAATATTATTCAGCCAAAAAGAAGAATGAAACTATAGCATTTGCCGGTACACAGATGGAACCGGAGATTATCATGCTAAGTGAAATAAGCCAATCACCAAAAGACAAAGGCTGAATGTTCTCTCTGACATGCGGGCTCCTTGGTAAAACAATTGATACCAGGTCTGCAGCAAGAAAAGTATGAGGTCAATCTAGGACAACTTGTTGTACTACAAATTTATCTTATATGTGTTTGCAATGACCTTTGTATAAGGTTATTCATTGCACTGTATCCATAATAAGAAAAGACTGGAATAAACTAAGTGCCTATTGATAAGTACTATGTGAGCCAGGCATGGTGATGAACACCTGTAATCCCAACTATTCAGGAGCCTGAGGCAGGAGAATCTCAAGTTCAGATTGCCTAAATATGCTATTGTTTATATGGCTGAATGTTGGGGTGTGTGGGAGGGGAAGCATGTTTGTCAGCATCTTTGCCTAATACCCGGGGCCTCATACATGTTAGGCCGGTGCTCTATCGCTTACCTATATCCCCAGCATCCTTGTCTGAACTTTAGGACCAGATGAGTTGAACATTTTATATTTCACACACAAAACAAAAATTTGAATTAAAAAAAAATTTCAATAAAATTACTGCTCTCTCATGAGTGGCTCCTAATGATATTTACCTAGAAGAAACAAGAAATGCAGTGAATGCTTACTCTGTTTCCTCGATACCCACTATTCTAAACAGCTCAACATGCATTTGTTTTGAACTATTTCCCTCTCCATTTAACATATCAGGAAACCCAAGCAGAGAGAGATGTCTTGCTTAAAGTCACGCAGGTAGAAAGTGTAGAACTGGGGTTTGAATTCTGGTGATCTTGACTCTAGCATCCATGCCTTTAACCACCACACTATGTGCTTTACAAAACTGGGTGACCAACACAACCTGACAAAATACCTTTGACAAATATGCAACACCCCTAAAATTGTTGTTGACCTTACCCTTCATTCCAGTGAACAACCAAACACAGCATTGAATTTACCTCTAGAGATAAATAGCAGAATTGATAGAGGAAAAAAAAATTAACATGTGCATTAGTTTTTTAGGGCTGCCACATGGTGGGGCGAGGGTACCACGAACTGATGGAATAAAAAAAATTATCTCACTCTTCTGGAAGCCCAAAGTCCAAGATCAAGGTGTCATCATGGTTAGTTCTTGACTATTTTGAACAAGAATTTGTTCCACAACTCTCCCCTAGCTTCTGAGGGTTCCCTGGCAATCTGGTACTTCTTGGTTTCTGCTGGATCACCCAGATCTCTGCCTTCATTTTTACATGACATTTCTTCTGTGTGCATATCTGAATCTTTCCTTTTTATAAGGACACCAATAGGAGTGGGGGGCTCATTTCACTCCAGTATGACCTCATCTGAACTATTTACATCTTTTTTTAATATTTATTTGAGTTGTAGTTGAACACAATAACTTTATTTTATTTATTTTTATGTGGTGCTGAGGATCGAACCCAGGGCCTTGCACGTTTGAGGCCAGTGCTCTATTGCTGAGCCACAACCCAACCCCACTATTTACATCTTAAATGATCCTATTTTCACAAGGTCTGAGGTACCCAGAGAACGGGATTTTAAAATGGGATTTAGGGGGCTGGGGATGTGGCTCAAGTGGTAGCACGCTCGCCTGGCATGCCTGTGGCCCAGGTTCTATCCTCAGCACCACATACAAAACAAAGATGTTGTGTACGCTGAAAAAAACTAAAAAGTAAATATTAAAATATTCTCTCTAAAAAATAAAATAAATGAGTTTTAGGATGATACAATTCAATCCATAATACTAGGTTTCATTACTTTTATTCCTGAAGAAATTTTCAATAGCTATTTCTCCTTTTGTCGAAGTTTGATTCTTAGAGACAACAAATCACAGATGCAGCTTCTCAGTTTGGGCTTAGCATCCAAATTTCATTGCTTCCCTGATTCAGGGAGGACCAAATCTACTGCTCTCTGGAAGAATCCTAACAAGTATACTAGCATCTTTTTATTTTTATTTTTTTAAATTTAGCTTTCTAAGGTCCATTGAAAGAATAATAAAAGAGATAATAAGTTTCTTGGGTATTCACTATAGTTGTTGCTCTCAGTCTCAATGACTTGCTCTCAGTATAAAACAAGAGCTCTTTTTTTTCTTTTTCCTGGTCACAAAACAGATATTTTTCTTTTTTTAAAATATATATATTTTGGCGATGGGGCTGGGGCTGGGGCTCAGAGGCAGAGCGCTCACCTGGCATGCGTGAGGCACTGGGTTCGATCCTCAGCACCACATAAAATAAAATAAATTATTGTGTCCACCTATAATTAAAAATAAAATTTAAAAATATATATTTTTAGTTGTAGGTGGACACAATACTTTTATTTTATTTTTAAGTGGTGCTGAGGATAGAACCCAGTGCCTCACGCATGCTAGGTGAGTGCTCTACCACTGAGCCACAACCCCAGCCCCCAAACAGATATTTTTCTACCACTCTCAGGCTCCTCAAATGTTACTCCTGAATGGTGATCTTCAAGTTCGGGGGAGAATTACCTGGAAATGTTTTTTTTTTTTTTTTTAAATACTGATACTAATGCCTTATTCCCCATAGACTTTATCCATCCTGAGCATCTTATCTTTTAAAAGCTTCCCAGTTACATAGTAACTTGATTGTGATGGAAAATGTGCATGTCAAAACTTAACAAATTGAACAATTGAAATGTAGATAGCTTATTGTATGTCAATTCTCAATAAAGCTGATGTAAAAAACAAAACAAGGGGCTCAGCAGTAGCTAGTGCACTGGCTTGGCCTGTGGGAGGCGCTGGGTGATCCTCAGCACCACATAAAAATAAATAAAATAAAGGTATTGTGTTCAACTACAACTAAAAAATAAAATAAAATAAAAAATAAGGGGAGCATTTAAATAAATAAATAAATAAAACGAGCTTTCCAGGTGATTCTAGTGGGCATGCCAAAATGAGAACCATTGAACTAGGTCAACTTCCTTTTAGCAGATGAGGAAACAGACCCAGAAAGGAAGAAGTCTGCTCAGGAAACTGTCGTGGCTTACAACACCTCCAGGATTTGGAACTGGTGGCTTCTGAACTACTAATCCAGTGGTCTTGCCTAAAAACCAAATGATAGAAAATTACTGAGCTCCTCAAAAAATTAAAAAGAGGCATTTGAAAAGTTTTAAGTATTAGAATTGTAACTCAGAGATGTGGGGCATGGGAGAGGAATATCTAAATCACCAGCATTTAATTGTAGGCTGTCCTTTCAATGTGTATACTAGGTACTGTAAGAGTAAAAGAAATTGAAGTTAAAGTGTAAGAGTTAAAGTGTAAAAGACAGGGCATTGTAAAGTTTCCAAGCTGCAGGGCCTGAGTTAAAAAGTGAAGGACCAGGTATTGTTAAAATCCTCTGTTACGACAATACCCGAACTGCCCAGTAAATATTCCCACTGACTTCCTGGTTGTCTAATAACCTGGGACTCTGTGTAGTTTGTCATGTAGTCCTTTAGGCCCTAAAACTAATCAGTTTGAATGCGTACCCCGCTTAGAAGTGACCAATCACCCCTGTCCAATCTGTTCCCACTAATGAATGTACTAATCACGTCTCAGAGTTGCTGTTCATTTTTCCGCGCCTCATGATGATTTGTTCTGATGTATGCAAAGCCCCCCACCCTCCCCCAAAAGTGTACTTAAGCATTGCTCAACCACTGCTCTGGGCTCTGGGCTGTTTTCCCTTCCTGAGTGAGCCTAGAGCCTCAGCACGCTGAATTAGGATCCTCTTTAATAAAAATCCCCTTATGCATGTTGCATGAAGCTGGTCTCTTGTGGTCTCTTCCTCCGACGTTTCGCCGGACCCTTACAGTACACCTCCCTTCACTGGTCCTACTGAATGGTGGAGCTGGTAGAATCAGAGGAAAGCAACTCATTAGCATCCCCCCACCCCTTCTTTCCCAGGGCACTCTACTACTGAGCTACATCTCCTTTATATTTTTTATGTTGAGACAGGGTCTTGCTGAAGCTGACCTTCAATTTGTTAGCTTCCTGCCTCAGCCTCTTGAGTCACTAGGATTATGGGCATGTGTCATTGCCCCCAGCTTCTCATCAGCATTTGTTTCAGTTGACTGTTCACTATTTGAACTATAATCTTATTAGTTCTAACTGCCTTTTTTTCAGTGGGTGGGTACTGGGAATTGAACTCAGGGGCACTCAACCACTGAGTTATTATGGTTATTATAAATTAACAACAACCGAGCCACATCTCCAACCCTATTTTGTATTTTTATTTATAGACAGTGTCTCACTGAGTTGCTTAGCACCTACCTTTGGCTGAGGCTGACTTTGAACTCACGATCCTCCTGCCTCAGCCTCCGAAGCTGTGGGATTCACAGGAATGTGCCACTGCACCCAGCGATAATATGGCCACTTCGATAATATAAATTCTGCCTATCCAGGAACATGGTAGATCTTTCCATTTTCTGAGGTCTTCTTCAATTTCTTTCTTTAGTGTTCTGTAGTTTTCATTATAGAGGTTGCCTGGCACCCGGCTTCCAATTGCCTTTTGATTCTAACTTAGATTCAACATGTTTGCAAGTTAATATATTGACACCACCACCCAATCTATTTCTTCTTTTTTATTCCCTAATAAAAAGAATATCATTATTCTCTACATGTCCACACTAAACTGGGTGCCTCACTCTTGACTCCTTAGATTGACTATTATGACCTGGCCTCAGTTTCCTTGAGCCATGCCCTGTCCCATTTCTCCAGTATGCATCATTTTCAGATATACTGGACCTCCTTATGCCTTTGTATCACAGCACATACTACTCCCTCTTCCTACAATCTTCATTAATATAAATCTTAATCAACTTCTAAGACACCACTTAGCTATCTCACCCCAGGTTAAGTTGAATATTCAGTCTCCTATGTCACCCTGGACCTCATACCCAATTTCACTAAAGCAACTATTCCACTGTTTCATGGTAGTCTATTTCCACATTTGTTTTCATACTAACTTATAAGCAACTTCAGAATAGATCTTTCTCTGCCTCCTCCATATCCCTATTATATCCTACTAGCACATCCCTAGTAACTGACAAGAGCCTGGTACATAACAGGCACAAGAATCTATTTAATGAATTCTTTTAAATATTGTTTTTAGTCATAGATGGACCCAACACCTTTGTTTTATTTATTTTTATGTGGTGCCAAGGATAGAACCCAGTGCCTCACAAGTGCTAGATGAGCACTCTACCACTGTGCCATGATCCCAGACCTTCATTTAATGAATTCTTAATTATTTTTTCATTCTTTCTAAATTACTGAGTTACTATAGGTGGGCAGGGATATCCTTCATAATTTCAGAAGCTATGGTGCAGTTACAGCTACATGGCCCAGGGAGTCAGTAACAGTTCCATATGATTCCATAGGTACTTAAGTTCACTATTCCAATAGGCTGTATTTGAAAGCATGGATGCATTTAGCTGCTTCCAAAAGTTTGATTCAGTTTTTGCTACCACTATGCCTTTCAGCAAATAGCCATCTGTCCTCTACTGCTCTGGAAAATTTGGCCATGAACAATATCATTCTTTGGCCTATTGGGGGTTGGGGTGGGGATAGATGTTACTGACAACTCATCCTAACTTTAAGCCTGCTTTCCTTCAAAGTTGGAGGTGGTCAACAAAGGGCATAGATGAATAAACCCGCAGGGGAAAAAAATTAACAGGTACATCATCTATTCTCATTATTATACACCTTTAATTAATCAGATTTAGGATACTATTTTAAAAAATTATTTCAAGGAGTTTTTCTTAAGGGAGATAGGAACTTAAAACCATTCCCGTTATTTTATTTCACCTCTCCCAATTTATTTGTAGAGGAAAGGAAGAGAATACAGATACCAAGTATCACACCATAGGATAGGGCTTGACTTCCCTTATCTTTTTCTTATGCTTCCCTGTTTAAAAGAAACAAATTAAACACCACAATAGGGTGACCTAAGGAAACTCCCTAAAGATTCCTGAGTCAATCATTATGAAATCCTATGTACAAAGGCTGAATAATGCATGACAACTTTAAATCCTGCAGGACTGCTTTCAGGAAACTATATTAAGATTAGAGAACATGATGCTGTCAACAATATTCTAATGACTACATTAAATAAAAAGCAATTGGTTTGGGGGAGGATCTAAAAATGAAACTAGGACAACAGACTGGTAAAGCTGTCCCTATCGTCTCTTTCCACTAAACAAAAAAGATACAGAAATTTCACACCTCCTTAATTTTCTGTTAGGAAATTAATTTTAATGTTAATATATTAAGAAACTTTTAGCAACATGCACTGATTCTCTTCTAAGCTTTGTATCTTGGAGGCCACTTGTTAAGCCAGTCCTAGACTAGTATGCTGCCTCTTCTAACTCTTGGCAAACAACCTACATTATCAACTGTTAGCTGGGGTTGTGCCAACAAGGAACAAGACCTACAGAATTACTGTTCCCTGTCTATGTTCCCTTCTAAACATTCTATTGTTAAAAGTCATGGAATTTATAGGTTAATTTTTTCACTACCTTTGGCTACAAGGCACCCCAATTTTTCTGACCAATGTATAAAATTTTTCCTTTCCAAAATGTAAGCAATCACAGGTGGTTAAGCTTTGTTTTAACTTTTTATTAGGAAACTAAAGCAAAACAACAGAATTCCAAAAAATTAAAATACAGAATTCTAGTTTCAATTCTAAACAAATACAAAATCTACACCAAGAACTAAAAATCAGCTTACCAATATTTACAAATAAAGGGGAATGGCTAAAATGCATTCACAATAATTATTTTTTCTTCATTAGCCTTGAATTTGCATCTCTCTCCTTTCTGCTTCACTTGGACTAGGACAAAGAATTTCTTTCTCATCTATCTTTTGTTAAATATCCTGTAACTGTAGAGGAACTTTTGTCTTTCTATGTAGTTCTTTCTCTGTTCCTCAACATATATGTAAGCCTATTGAGCTTAAAGATGTGAACACAAAGATGAGTCCATCAGAGACCCTGTCCTAGTTTAGGGAGTTAAGACACCAATAAATAATCAATAAATATAAATAATTTTATGCAAAGTATAAAGTCATACAGCATGAGTTAAGTATAGATACATATAAAACTAAGAAAATTTCAAGGAAGGAGAGATTACATTCAGCTAAAGGGATTGAGGAATGTTTTATAAGGATTGCATTTGGCTTGGGTATGGACTCTTCCTTCCTAATAAAGGCTTCAAAGTGGGCCTATCTACCACAGTCCCAACTATGGTGGTCTTGATTTCTGGAAAGTAATATTTTAACTCCTTAAACTTCTATCTCTTCAAACAGTTCATTTCTTAAAATTGGCCAAAAAATACTAGTTACAGTTTACATAAAGAGTAGTTTGGGGACTTAGGTTAAAAGTTAATAATCATTTCTATAAAGTTTAGGGGTTTGTTATTTTTTAAACTCCCCAGTCAAATCATATGTGAAAGGCAGAAGAGGCCTAATCATTAAGCCATGATTTCATATATTCAACTGGGCAAGACCTACTTGGCTTTAGGTGCCTTACCTTATATGAATAAGAATGAAAGATGAAATAAATAGCTTGATATTTAAAAAGTCAAAATAATGAAAAATTAAATGGGAACTATGAAATGATATCTATTAACCACAAAATTCCTTGTATGAAAAATTTTAATGAGTTATAAGCCAATGAACATTATTACAGACTTTAAACCTATTGATAGTCCTTTCTTTCCTATGTAAAATCAGATAAATAAAAACAGTCTATCTCAAGTATGACAGAAGACCATCGTCTGAATATAGGTAATGGTAATGTTTGCTTCCACATCTGCATACTTCATTAAAAGAACCAAAGAGTGAGCTCCCAGTTATCCAAGGCAACACAGTAAATTCAATTACACATTTTTTCCTGATCATGGTTGCAGTTGAAATAGTACAAATATTACTTTGCCTTTCATCCTTAGCACAAGCACTTTCCCCTTATTTTTTCCTTTACCCTCAATATCCTTGTGAGGTAGTGAAGGGAGGGAGCAAGAATTTTCTATTTTGCAGATGAGAAAAGTAGGTGAGTTTTAGAATAATGGTTCTCAACCTTGGTGGCTTATTGGAATCACCAGGAAGTTTTAAAATATCCTTTAGGCCAGATCACATTCTGGACGAACATCAGTGTCTTAGGATATGGGACCCAAGCATAAATTTTTTTATTTTCCTATGGTATTGAGGATTGAACCCAGGGCACTCTACCACTGAGCTACTTTCCCAGACTTTTTTTTTTTTAGACAGTCACCCTAAGTCGCTGAGTCTGGCCTCCCACTTTCAATCCTTCTCCCAATTTGCCAAGATTACAGGTGTGTGCCCCTGAACCTGGTAAATATAAATATTTTAAAACAAACTCCAAAGTGATTTCAAATACAGGCAAGGTTGAGAACTATTGGTTTAAGTAATTTATATTCAATCTTCAGGTACAACTATCTTCTACCTAAATGCTCTCTCAGTAACAATGAAAAAGAGATCTCCTTGAATATGGTAGCAGTTTGTTTTAATCATCTGGACAGTCACTGCTGGTCTCTAGTAACAAATTGATCCATCAGGATATAAATGAAGATTTTTTATTCTCCTGATGCTCATGCTAACTACGAAACTCCATTTTACAAAACTTGCAAAGGGGATATTTGGGAATTCAAATCTTTGATATAAGAATGGCTTGTTGTTAAATATTTAGGCAATTATTGGACTCTAGGTTCAATATGGAACGAATAACCATGTTTTTGTTTTCTAGTAAGCACCTTCAAAACTTTGTTGTAAATGAACATTTACTAACAAGACAAAATAGAAGTTATAAACAAAATTCTTAGCAGATGCTCTTGGAATTGACCATATCACAACCTGAAAATGCAACAAGTACTTAAAGGTCTTTATCACTTTGTAACTAGTCAATCTTCATCCTGAACCAGTTCTCTTTAATCATTTAGATTTAACCAATTGAGTTGTTCTACACCTAGAAAAACCAATTCCTGTGTCAGCTATATTCTCTAATACATTTAACATATACTTTCACTCTGTACAAGGCAGCTTTTTCTTGACATGGATATCGAAAAGAATCTTTAACAATCTTTTTTTTCGTTTCAAACAACATACCAAATGCACAATAAATACTTGTAAAACTTTCAGGTAACAATAACAAATCTTTGTTCTATGGCTGACATCTCCTGCTTCATAGGGATTTTGATAATTTTAACTCTCAAGGAGCAACCCAAGAACCCCAGCAAGCTGCTTGCTGTCCCTAATTTTATTAGATTTAAAATTATACATACGGCAATAATTTAAAAAGTACAAATATTTCACTTGTCTTAATTAATTCTTATATATCTGAAACCATACAATTTATACTTTCATACAGAAAGATGTTTGTTTCTCTTCTAACAAAAGAAAAATCTCAGCTCATATGTGTTGGATTATTAATTCAAAAGAGTGTTAATGAGAAAAAAAAAAGATTTATCAAAATAGGATGTTAAGCTCTCCTCCAATGAAAATTTCAAAACATTGCCAACCTGAAATTCTCAGCACAAGGTGTTATATTTCAAGTCCCATGGGGGCAATTATCTATAATGAGATTAATAAAATTAACCTGGGTTCAGGTTGGCACTGCTTCAGATGGGTAGGTAAACATTTTTTAATAGCCCCAAAGAAGAGTTTGAGGCTTGGACTGTTACATGATGTAAACAACATGAAATTAAAAAACTTTAATATCTACAGCATTATAAAGTTAAAAATAAAAGAATCATTAATTAATTCTTTTCCTAGGTTGTATGACTAATATCGTTCATATTTGAGGACTGTAAGAGCACATGGCATTGTTTTCAGTTATGAGACACTTTCTCAGAAAGCCAAAAAAACCCCCAAAATATATATATTACTATTATGTTTAGATCATCTTTACTGATATATGAATAATCAGAAATAGACTTGTCTTCCCTCAATCTTTAGCCAGGAGATTGAGGAGTCTTAACTATAATTTTGATGGTTTAACTAAACAAAAATCAAAACAAGCCAACAACAGACAACAGACTATAACAGTTACAGGAACTGAATCAAAAGTAAGACCAAATGAGCCAATACAACACATCTCCTCTTAAAATCCTCCTCTTTGTAGTTACCCAATTGTCCCTAAATGTTATTTTGATTTTGTACCATGTAGTGGTTTTTAAGAAACTGAAATAGAACAAAGCAACCCTTTGTCCTTTTTTTCTTTTTTACAGTTCTTTTTTACACACATATTGTATATACAACTCTTAAAATAGCTGCACAATTTTATTTCTCATTGTTAGAGAAGTGCAGTCCAAGCAGACCATGCTTCTCAATATATTAAAAATATTAAATAAAACCCAACCAGTTTCATACTTTTCTAATAGTCAAGCTGGCTGGGAAAAAAGGGACTGGAGAAAAAACAGGCAGTTGTAAGATGGGATCAATCTTTTTCACAAACGCATTACTTAAAAATCCTTATCCCTTTTATGGATGTCCCTAAAATCTCACCTTTAAAGTTGGAAATAACACATTGCTAACATAGAGACAAAATCTGTTGCAACATGCATATGTCAACTGCCCACTCAACCAACTGCAACCCTGAGGATTTTTCTGGCCCAATGGAAAGAGGAAACACTAAGATAATCTGTTAATAGAGTTGCTTCTCCAGTTTACAATTTCATGTGTTTTTCAGGATGTTTCTTGGACATGCACATATGACACTGTCACTTCATGATTCTACTTTCCACAAGTAGATCTCTTCTCCAGTCTGTCTTTCATCCCAAGAAAGCTACTGTCATCCATCCAAGGGTTTTCCAAGGTAAACCAAAGTCACTTCTGTGTTGCCATATACAGCAGAAACTGCTGGATATAAACAGGCCTTTGGAAGTCCTCTAAAGGCAACCCCCAGGAACTCATATCCACGTTCAAAAGCTAAAGTCTTATCTTCCATGTCCAAGATGACTCGAATTCTTTCTCCTATCTGCAAAAAGACATCAAAAGACAGTCAGAAGGGCTGGGGTTATGGCTGAGTGGTACAGCGTTTGCCTAGCAAGTGCAATGCACTGGGTTCAATCCTCAGCACCACATAAAAATAAATAATTAATCAAATAATTTTTTTTTAAAAAAAGTTAGAAGAAAATACACCAAAGGCATAGCCAGAAGAAACATGACACAAATTAAGAAGTTAAAATATTACTAAGAAAAAAATATTTTTAATGTTATCTAGAAAAATAAGAAGGGAAATCTTTTGGTCAGAGAGAAACATCTAGAAGAATAATATTCTCATCAAAAGTGTTTATTCTGATCACTTTTCTGAGACAACATGGGATCCACATTTAATTACTAACAATTTAAATGTTCCCCCTGAACTGTCCCGAGATTTTATATATTCTTTGCTTAAAGATGTTTCTTAAGCAAGTTAACACTAACATCTGTAACTTGGTCTATTTTGCCAAAGGCTATATAAATAACCTTCTCAAATCACTATTGAATATACACACATAGAACGTTATTAAGCTACAACATGGATTAACATGAAAACATTATGCTAAATAAGCTGGACATAAAAAATAAATATTATATGATTCCATTTATATAAAATATCTAAAATAATTAAATAGAGACAGAAGGTAGAATGGAGGTTACCAAGAACCGAGGAGCAGGGAAAATGAGGAGTTATTGTTTAGTGAATTTGGAGTTTATGTTGGGGATCACAAAAAATGTTTTGGGTATAAATAGCAGAGGTGGTTACACAACATTGCATTGTTGTATGCTTACAAAGTGTTAAAATAATAAATGTGCTATGTATATTTTACCATGATTTAAAAAAAAAATCACTGTAATAAAACACTCAATAGGCTTAAGTTTACAAATCAGTTCCAATGTGGAATTTATGTAATCATGGAAAATTAAACCTGTCTATATTATTCTAAAAATTTAGAATTGGCTTTACTGAATAGTCAATTTGTGGTCCAGTTATAAGAGTTCAGACTATTAAACTAAACTGAAAGCTCAATATGTTCATTTCTTTCTCCATTCTGAAAAGCAAAGAAGAATGTTTCATCTTTATAGTTTGCTATAAGAGAGTTGCATTTATATATTCAGAGGTAGAAAGTTCGAATATTTACAATAAAAAAATCAAAATTTAATAATTCCTGATTACAATTCCTATCATTGTCATTTACTTTCCTTTGCTGCATTTTTCTGTCACAAATAATTATCAACATCTGCTTTTCCTTTCCTTTGCCCAACATAAAATAAACTCATATCTTACTCTGTGGACCTAAGAACCTCCAAATCATCACCATCAATGTTACTACCAAAACAACACCAAAAACAACAAAATGGAAATAATATTTTGTTGAGTAATTGTGTATTTCGTTTGCATTGTGCCATTTAATCCTCATGTAAATCCGAAGAGTTACTCATATTTCACAAAAAACAAGACTACAAAGACAGGATTAATCCTGCTAAAATTTTTAAGTTTGCTTCAACTTTGAGCTACACCATGCATACAGAGTAGGAAGCAAAAAGTAAAAGTCTTACTAGCTACAGAGGGCAGTGAATAAATCTTGAGGATGGCATAGCAACTGGAAACTGTAAGAAGGTACTCCAGAAGCAAAAAAAAAAACCACAGAGAGGGGTGAGCCCATATGTTTGATAATAAAGTCTGCCCAAATCCTTTGAGACTACAAGGATTTCAGAAGCCAGGGAAACCCCCAGGAAACCAGACTGAAAAGCAGCAAAGGTGATGACATTAGAACTGGGCAATGGCATTAGCTACTTCATACCACGTGGAAGATCAAGTTTATGGTTTGAGTCCAGGTAAATTAAATACTTACCATTATAAGAAAACCTACACTCTTCAGAGAATAAAACAAGTTTCTAGAAAAACAAAACATTCCAGAGTTTTGTAAATAATAAAACATATTACCTACATTCCAGTTTCAACAAAAAAAAATGACTTTGTAGGAAAAGAAAAGGAGGTTGCGGGTAGGGGGTTTGTCAGCAGAAACTGACTCCAAGTAGGCCTATGTGTTACATTTGGCAAAGACTTCAAAGTAGCTATCTTAAATGTGTCCAAAGGATAAAATAGTATTTAGTAGTGAATAAGCAGAAAATCTCAAAGAGAAAAGCAAACTCTAAATAAAGAAACCAGCTTGGCATGGTGACACACTCCTGTAATTCCAGCCGTTTAGGAGGCTGAGACAGAAGGATAGCAAACTTGAGGCCAGCCTCAGCAATTTAGTAAAAACAACCCTGGGTTCAATCTCCAGTTACAAAAATAAATAAATAAGAAAGAAATTCAATGAAAAGTCTAGAGTTAAAGAGTATAATATAACCAAAACTCATTAGCCTAGTTCAATAGCAGTTGAGATGGCAGGAAAAAGAAGCAACAAACTTGAAGATGTTGCAACAGAAATGATCTAATCCAAAGAACATAGAGAAACAAGCCTGTGTGTGTGTGTGTGTGTGTCTGTACATGTGTGTACATAAGTTCATAGACACAGAGACAAGGACATTATCAAGCAGTCCAATAATTACATTAAATATAAATGAACTAAACACTAGAAAGCAGAGATTATGAGACTGGGTTAGATAAAAATCAATACCACATGCTACGTAGGAGACCCACTTTAATACAAGAAAGAAAAGGGCACCAGGGAGCCCTTTGCAAAATAGTAAACATGAGAAAACTGGACAGGTTATATTAAAACCAGACAAAACAGATTTAAAGGAATCTGAACAGTCAAAGGTCATTTCATGACTACAAAAGAACTAATTAGACAGAAAGATATAACATTTAAAAATGTACATTCATCCAATAACAGAGCCCAAAAATCTATGAAGCAAAGCTGACAGAAAGGAAAGAATAAACAAGGTAGCAAGTGTAGTTTAGGATTTCAATACTTCTCTCAGTATAAGAACAGAAAAAAAGAAAAATCAGTAACAATACAGAAGACTTGAACCCTATCGACCAACTTGACCTATCATAGAATATTCCATCAGTTTATATTCTTTCTAGGCACACATGAAACATTCCTCAAAATAGGTCATACATGGGAATTAAACAAGTTAGTAAATTGAAAAAGAAAATTGAAAAAAAATAAAACAGAATATGTTTCTGAAAAACACTTGAAGAATTATCATTATAAAATTACTGCAAAGGTAGTGACAGGAGTTTATCTTTGGTGATTATGAAATCCAGACACCCTTCTATGTAGGGTATTTGCAGAACATAAAAAGACAATGAGGAAAGAATTCTATAAAATAAAATAAAATACTTCCAGGTTTTATAACTCAGGAAATGGAATACGTTTTTAGTTTTTCTACTTTAGTATGCCTGATAGGTCATCAATGAGACTACAGATTTCAAGCTACACATGGCTCTGAAATATGGAATCTATAGTTCCATAAGACTTCTAATTTCTTATCAGATTACTGTGTTTTATACTCTATCACATCTATAGTAATAAGGCTTTTAGAAATAGTAATTATAACTTTGACTCCAGAATAAAATGAGTATGCCTTAAGGCTAAGGTGAAAAGAATTAAAAACTCTAGCAGTTTGTCTGAACTTGTCTGTCTCTAGAAATTATTGACACCTCCAAGGGTTTTGAATCCACAGATTAATAAGTAGCTAGCAGAGGGTGAGTATGCATGTGTAGGTACATAGGTGCATTTGTTGAGCTGAGATACGTAGAAAACAATAATTTGGATATGCCATGATATAGGAAAGATGAAATCTTGATCAAGAACTCACAAACTATAATCCCTGGGCCAAATCTGTCCTGCAGCCCATAAATAAGATCTTATTAGAACACAGTCATGTTCATTTGTTCATATATTATCTACAGCTCATTTGTGCTATAACAACGGTTGAAAGCTGTGATAGAGATTGTATTGACTGCAAAGCCTAAAATACTTACTTTATGACTTTGTACAGAAAATGTTTCCCAATCCTCAATCTAGAACAAAGATGAGTTGTTTATGGTGGAATATGCATTAACAGATATTGAGATACATCATATATACCTTTTACTTTAAAATTATATAAAAATTTATAAGCCTAAAACAAATTAAGGTGTGATTGGACAAAGGCCCACACCTGAAAACAGTTTCTCACCTGGTATTTTGGTGCATTGTTGCATTGTGGAAAACTGCCATTGACTTCCCCATTATGTAGTAGATTATTGTCCACCAGATTCCAGCCCCAGCTCTGGTCGTCGCTTCCCAGCAATGCCACATAACCTTGGCACTGCATGGGGGCCCGTTTTGTAGCAATTCCAATCACTGCCACAGTGCCCAGAGGGCCCTCCCACCACACTTCCCATGCATGGCGGCCCTCACTGAAACCGATCTTGGTCCTTGCACCATCAGTGCTCTGAGCGATAGGGTTTCGATGCAAAGTAAAGCCATTCTTCTTAATATAGACATTCCTGGAGCAGTCATTAGTGCTGAAGGCATGTTGGAAAGCACGTACCTAAAAAGACAAGAAATAGACCAAAGAAAAAGAAATTTGATTTTTCTTAAACACTGAGAAATACCCAAACTTCAGACTATATGTTTCTAAAAAATAAGTTTATATATTTTTAAATAACATAATAAGTATTCCAAATAATGGCTAAAGTTTCAGGATGGGATACTAACATAAAACATTGCATAACATTAAGATAACTGCCAAATGCAAAGTGTGGTGGTATAGTAGCACATGCCTGTAATTCCAGCAACTCTGAAGGCTGAAGCAGGAGATTGCAAGTCCGAGGCCAGTCTTTGCAACTTAGCAAGACCCTTTCTTAAAATAAAAAATAAAAAGGGCTGGGGACATAGCTCAGTGGTACAGAAATCCTGGGTTCCATCACTAGTAACACACGTACACCTCCCCCACCAACTGGAGCCAGACACTGGAGCATGCCTACAGCTACTTGGGAGGTAGTGGGAGAATCAATTGAGCCCAAGAATTCAGGACCAGTATGGGCAATATAGCAACCTAACCACAGTAACCCTGTCTCTTAAAATAAATATGTACATACCTATACATATAAATACATAAACAGAATTACTGCAAAATGTTTCATTACTGACCAAATTTCAAATTACAGTATTTCTCCAAATGGACTTCTTAAAACATTAAAAAAAAAAAAAAACAAGAATCCTTATATCATTAGAGATAATACCGAAGTGTTTATGGATGAAATAATGATATCTAGGGGCTGGGGATATGGCTCAAGCGGTAGCATGCTCGCCTGGCATGCGTGCGGCCAGGGTTCGATCCTCAGCACCACATACAAAGATGTTGTGTCTGCCAAAAACTAAAAAAAAAAAAAAAAAAAGAAAAGAAATAATGATATCTAAGATTTGCTTTAAAATACTCAGGAGTGGGAGAGTGCATGAGGTAAACATGACCATAGATTTGTCACTGGTCACTGGTAAAGCCTGGTGATGGTATAGGGAAGCTCAAACTGTTTTCTCTGCTTTTGCTTATATTTGATCTTTTTATATAAAAAATTTTTCAGGGGGGCTGGGGCTGTGGCTCAGTGGTAGAGCGCTCGCCTAGTATGTGTGAGGCACCGGGATCGATCCTCAGCACCACATAAAAACAAAGTAATGTGTCCGCCTAAAACTAAAAATACATAAATAAATAAATGTTTAAAATTTTTTTTTCAGGGGCTAGGGTTGTGGCTCAGTGGTAGAGCAATTGCCTAGCATGCATGAAGCAATGAGTTGAATCCCCAGCACCACAAAAAAATAAACAAATAAAATAAAGGTATTGTGTCCATCTACAACTAAAACAAAATTAAAAAAAAATTTTTTGATATTAGCAATGATGCCATGGAAAACAATTATATTTTAGGGCTGGGAATATAGATCAGTGATAGAACATTTGCCTAGCATGTGCAAAGCTGTGGGTTCAATACCCAGCACCACACACACATATTTGTATAAAACATATGTGTATATATAAATGTGTAAATATATATTTATGCATAAATACATGTACACATATATTTGCATGTCAACACGTTTGTATATGTATAAATAATATACAAAATAAAGACCTTAGTTATAGCAGCTCTATAATTTATAAAAATTTTATTAGCCACAAACTACCTTAGGTCCTTAGTTTATTTTCTAGGTATAACTCATATACTAAGACATGACCACTCTGATTTTTCCAAATCAAATAATCTCCTAGATAACATCTAAACTCAAGCAGTAGACTTTTTTATAAAGAGATAGTCTTTAAGAGCAGTTAACAATAGGATCCTTCAGTAATTACAAACAAACAAACAAACAAACAAACAAACAAATAAATAAATAAATAAATAAAAGGACTGGGGATGTGGCTCAGTGGTTAAGTACCCCTGGGTTCAATCCCTATGCTTATTCTTCAAGTCTCACAAATTCCAGCTGCTTTTTTTTCTATCTTTATTCTCTTTGTCATACTGATCAATTAATAACCTCTTCCTCTAATTTCTGTGACATCTTCCTATTTTACTGTAGTGATCCCCAATTATATTCTTTTTATTGGCCACCATTCCTCTGCCTCCTTAAATTCTCCAGTCCTTCACCATGAATTCTTTCCAGGCCTGTCTTTCTAAAACAGCATCTTTATTGCATCTCACCCTAGTTAATAACCTTTAACAGTTCCATATTTAGTACCATATCAATTGCAAATTCTTCTGCCTGGCTTTTTTTTTTTTTTCTACAGGGGAGTAGGGTACCAGGGATTGACCCCATGGGCGCTTACCTACTGAGCCACACCCAGGGCCTTTTTATTTTTTATTTTGAGACAGGGTCTCACTAAGTTGCTTAGGGCTTCGCTTAATTGCTAAGGCTGACTTTGAACTTGTGATCTTCCTGCCTTAGCATTCCAAGTTGCTGGGATTATAGGTGTACAGCTCCTCTGCCTGGCTTTTGAAGATCTCCAGATTAGATTCTTATTTCCTTTTCTACTTTCCTTGTATCCTTTCTGCTTGCCTCATCCTACGCATTCTCTAACACCACCTCCATGAAGCTATTCTTAACCAAGGCCATCGAATCTCTTTCTCTTCTGAATTCCTATCCACCATTGTCTATATCATACAACACTTAATTATATAGATTTTACTTTCTAACGTACCTCTAACCACTTGATTCTAGTAAAAGTATCTTGCCCCCCCCAAAAAAAATCTAATCTAAATTTATCAAATTTCTGTAGTAAATACGGGGGACAGAAGAACATGCTAAACAATACCATGAAATCAGCAAAATCCAATCTCATGACAAAGAAGTTGCAGGGATGAGATGTTAAGATGCATGGGGCTGGGATTGTGGCTCAGTGGTAGAGCAGTTGCCTAGCATGCACAGGGGCTCTAGCATGCACAGGAGCCTTGGGTTTGATCCTCAGAACTACATAAAAATAAATGAATGGAATAAAGGTATTGTGCCCAACTACAACTAAAAAAATATATATATATTAAAAAAAGATGCAGAGTCAATCTGTATACTAAAACAGCCTAAAGAGACACAATTAACATGATAGCCTTATATAAATTAAATAAACCATAATAATAAAATTTGAGAATCAGAAATTAGAACACTGCATATTTTATATTAAGAAAATTATTTTCTTTTTAGAAGTGATTAACGGTATCATTATATTGTCTAATAGAAATGGATACTGAAAAAATCCAGATGAAATGGAAAAATACCAAATAAAACAATCCATAGCTTCTGTCTCAGTCTCATAACAACTTGGATTTTACATTATAGTAAATAGCTTTAAGACCTAGTTTAAATCTGAAATTTAGACAATCAGATGACAAGTATTATGGGACTAACTAATGCTATTTGGTGACATGTAAAACATGAATTTTTAAAAAGAAAACTCCTATCTAAAAAGAACAATTTTTTTTTTTAAGAGAGAGAGAGAGAGAATTTTTCAATATTTATTTTTTAGTTTTCGGCAGACACAACATCTTTGTTTGTATGTGGTGCTGAGGATCGAACCCAGGCCACACGCATGCCAGGCGAGTGCGCTACCGCTTGAGCCACATTCCAGCCCCTAAAAAGAACAAAATTTTAAAAAGAAAGAAAACTGCTGGGATTAGATGTGTTAGCAGACCATGTGCCAAGCATGCATGAGGCCTGAGTTTGATTCTCAGCAAACAAACAAGCAAATTTTAAAAAGGAAAAGAAAAAAAAGAAGGAGAAAACCAAATAGACGGACAAACTTTAATACTTTTCAATTGTAGTTATCCCAAATCTGTTTCAATCCTTTCGAGTTATTCAGGCTCCTCAGAAATTCTACTTGACTCTGCTCCTTACCCCACTCACCCAGTTAGCTGCCCATCTACATGGATTTGTTGTTTATGATAGCTCTCCCAGTCATCTACTTCTTTCCTCTATACTGTATTTCTGGTATGTGCACTAACCTCTGCCCTCTTCAGTTCATCTTATGGCCCCCTGTCTTTATTTTTGTGGTACTGGAGATTGAACCCAGGGGCACTCTACCACTAAGTTATACCCCCAGCCCTTTTTATTTTGAGACAGGGTCTAAGTTGCCCAGGCTTATCTTGAACTTGTAATCCTCCTGCCTCAGTCTCCTCAGTATAGGCATGTGACATTGTGCCCAGATGGCCTAGTCTCTTTAAAGCACAGCTTTTATTTTGTCACTCTTCCAGTCAAACTTCTATGGGTTTTCCAACTATAGAACAAAGTTCAAACAATATACTGAAAGCTATATTTCAAAAGGCTCATTTCATGATATATCCAGTCCAGCTTATGTTTATAATCATATTCCTCTTCATTCATTCATTCAATATAACTGAACTGTTTTATATTTTTAACCTAGACATTTACTCTAGCTAGAGCCTTTAACAGCTACCTACCTGTAATTGCTGATTTCTCAAAAACACCATAAATTCTAATCTACCCCAAATGAACTTGTTTGTTGCCAGTCCTCTAAACCTAGCCAAACTTATTATTATGTAAGCCAGATACCTAAGAGTCATCCTTGGCACCTCCCTCTTTCTCATCCGTTTCAAATCTATTGCCAAATTCTGCAGATTTACCTTCCTAAACCTATTAATTTCACTCCATCTCCTTCGCTATCTACTTTCTAATTTTTTTGTCTATCATATCTCTAAGGTCCCTCCACCTACCTCTCCTACATATTAATGCCAGAAATATCTCCCAAAAATGCAAAATAATCATAACATTAATCCCCATATCCCTAAATTCCTCCTGATTACAATTTGAAATGGCTTCCCTATATCTGGCCCCAGTCCACTTCTTCCATCTTATCTCAAACCAGCTTGCTCTCTATGCTCCAGCCACATAGACATATATTTTCTGTCCCTTATACTCATCAGATTCTCTTAAATGGCTCTTCTCTCTCCCCTTGGCCTATTTATCTTTATTCTTCTGATCTCAGTTCATGCATCACTTCCTATGAAGAAAGCATTCCCTGACCTCCGACCTATGTCAAATTCTCCCATAACTGAATCTCAGAACTCCATGTGTCTCTCCTTCATGGTACTTATCAGATGCAATATTCCCCGACTAGACTGTAAACTCCATAAGACAAGGCATTCATAAGAGTTTGCTTTTTTTTTTTTAAGGATTCTGTCTTTATTCCCCCCTCCCCTAATTTTATCATAACTTATTTCCCTCCACATTTTTTATTGGTAAATTAGATTTGTACATAATGGTAGGATTTATTGTTACATTATTTATACATGGACACAATACAGCAATATAATTTAGCCAATATCACTCCCTTGTACTTCTCCTTTCCTCCCCTCCCCACTGCCTGCTCCCTTTCCTCTATTAAACTGATCTCCTTTTGATTTTCATGAGATTCCCCCCTTTCTGAGTTTGTGGGGTATTTTTATTCACCATTACATCTGCAAAATTAAGCACGGTACCTCTGATTTCCTCTTGTTCACCTTCTGTTCAAAATACTTCCTCCTCATAGGATATCCAAATCCATCTCATCTTTAAAATTCGGCTCAATAAAACCTCAACTTCAAACCTCCAATTTTCTACTCAATGACTTCCCTAGTAGACAGTATCTGACTTCTTCTGAACTAATCTTTCATCCTTAAGACATTTAAAAATGGTCCTGTAACATCTAAAAGAACCTATGATTAGTAGTACAAGCCTGGAATACCTAAATGCATGAAGAATACAAACCAAATAGTAACACAGGTTGTCTCCAAGGAGGGGAACTGGTTGGCTTCAAGAAAGGGCCCAAGGGAAGACCTGGCTTTATATCATTGTGCTTTCATTGAAGCTTGACTCACATGAACACATTATCTAATATTTGTAAGATACATATCTATTAGAAGTAAATTATCAAAAAAATCTTAATATAAGCAAAAATAAACTTTAAAAATTAAAAACAAACAAAAAACCACTCATGAAACTCATACATTTATCAGGCAAAGTAGAACAGAATTGCAATCTTCTGCACTCTCTTATTTGCCTATAATTCCAGCTACTCCGGAGGCTGAGACAGGAGAATTACGGTATGAGACCAGCCTCAGCAACTTAACAAGATTCTGTCCCAAAATACAAAAAAATTAAAAGGGCTAGAAAATGTAGGTTGGAAGTGATGCACCCCTGGGTTCAATCTCCAGTATCAGACAGAAAAAATAATAAGAAAGAAAATGAAAAGAAAAAGCTGCTATCCATCTCTGGATCCCTTGTTTATATGTCCTGGAGAAACCTTGGGGCCCTACCTCAACCTGTTACTTGGCATTTTTATTTTCTATTATGAAGGTAACAGGAATATGGACAAGAATCTAGGGGGAAGAAAAGGAAGCAGCAAAAACTGGAACTGGCATGTTAGATGACAAATGGAACAGAAGAGAAACATCAAGGTAGAACTATGAAAAAGTTAGCAAGGAAGAAGTCAATAACAGTAGCACAAGGCAGTATTAGGACAATTATCTGGTGCGGATGGAATGATGTTCTGTGTCTTTAGTTAGCAGTGCACACTTGTAAGCTGGAAATTCAATGAAAGGGGTATAAAGAAAATGTGATTATAAATCAGAGCTTGGAAGAGATTAAATGAATGCAAAGATCTCAGACACTAAGCCCATATTAAAGCAAAATTATCTTATGAAAGTCTATATGGAGACCAAGGAGAAAAATAAGATCAGAGTATTTTAAGGAACAATAGTTGATGGTCCGTCCTCAAGAGGAAAGAGGGTTGAAAAGTAGAACGAGTGATTGATACAAGTGGTGGGAAACCATCCAATCTTTTAAAAGTGGACACGAAAGTCGGGTGGGTTAAGCAGCACAACTTCAATCCAAAAGAAAAGAGGATCTTTATGGAGGGGGAATGTGAGGAAGGAGCGGTGGAAAGGCGGGATGGTGAGACGAGGCGTGTGACTCAGAAGCTTAAAGAAAGCACAGAGAGCAGCGCGGAAGACTGGACTAAGGGCAGTAGTGTGACCCGGGGTTCCCTCACCTTGGCCTTGTAGCTGGGCAGGTTGCAGAGGATGTCCGTGCGCAGAGCCTCTTCTGCCAAGCTGCGGGCGCACAGGCTCCGCCACACCTCGCTGTTCTCATCGCCGTGTAGGCAACGGTACCAGTGCTTGCACACCAGGGCGCAGCTCCGCAGCTCCGACAGCTCCAGGTAGGAGAACACCAACTCCAGCACCCGGCTGGGCAGCCGGCCCCCGAGTCCCGCGGACCCGGAGCCTGCGCCCGCGCCGCCACCGCTACAGCCAGCGCCGCCCGAGGCTGCCCCAGCCCCCGGGCCCGGCGCCGCCATCACCTCACCAGCCGGCCCGAGGGCCGCCGCCTCCGCCGCTTTCCCCCGTCTCTGCGCGGGAGGCCAAGCCTCGCCTTGAGACCGGAGCAGCTCGCTCACCGCCCCTTTCAGGGCCAACCGCCGGCGCCTCCACCACTCCCGCCCCTGCCCGGGGGCGTCCGCTGCGCGCCCCGCCTCACTGAGGGCAGAAGCACCGGCTGCACGGGCGTCCCCTGCCCCTCCCCCGCGGCTCAGTGCGGGCGCCGAAACCGCCCGACTCGCCCAGCCTCCTCGAGGCGCGCCGGTGGCTCCGCCATGCGGGTTGAGGGCACGAAGCAAGGGCGCACGCCCCGCTCGCTAGCTGTTCCTCTCGGCCCCGGATGTGACTGTTCGGCTGAGGCGCCTCGCGTTCTACGCTTAATGGGATTGGACGCGGCTGATGAGGTCATCACTAGGAGCCCAGGAGGAGAAGGGGAACGCAGGTAGGAGGCTGGTGCGGGTGGGTTCTGGGTTGCGCTCCGGTACCTTTTCAAGCTCTTTTTGCTCTAGTGGCTGCGAGTCCGCTCTCTTGGGCCCTTTTGCTTGGGAAGTTTTCCCGTAGCATTTGGTTCCTGTTAAGTCTCCAAATTAACGTATGAAACTTCTCTTTTCCTGCCAGCCAGTTCCTAGCGATGCACATTCGGTTTGAGTTGGATCCTTTTTCTTTACCTTGGGTATCTGGAGCCGTCTTTTCCTCGTCTGATTTGATCCGTTTCTGTACCTTCGGCGGCTGAGGCGGTCCTTTCCTGGTCAGGCCCTCTTGTTCTTAAATATCGATACTTAACCAGAATTTCTGACCCACCGTGCGCTCCAAAAGTACATTTGAATACCCTCTACGTTAGAATACCTGGCTACATTTGAATACCCTCCTGACGCCGCCCCCCGAAAATTTGGATAACTTCAAAGTGCCGTTTGCGAACTAAATAGGTGCCGTATTTTTTGGATAAAATGTGGTATTCCCAGATCCACTGCTTCGTAGATTAAGGCAATGTGTTGGGGGTTGTTTTGTTACTTTATTACTTACTTTATTTTTATGTGGTGCTGAGGACCGAACCCAATGCCTCACATGTGCGAGGCAAGCGCTCTATCACTGAGCTATAACCCCAGCCCTTAAGGCATTAATTTTTAATTAAACAATCCAATAGAGAGAATGACATGGTGACCATATTACAGATGGTTTCGTGGAAGGAAAAGAATTTCAGCATTATTTGGTCATAGTACGTTTTCCTAGAGGACCCCAACCGTTTTCTGACAGCCTTTAAAGAACACATAGGAAAAGAACAATAGTCACAGCGTGAGCCTGGCTCCATACTAGTTCTTTTACATCGTTTTTGTTTTTTGTTGTGCAGTACCAGGGATCGAATTCAAGGCCTTGGTGGCACTTATGCAAGTACTCTACTACTGAGCTACATCCTTAGCCCTCTACTCTGGTTTTTATATAATCCTCAAGACAATTCAAAGCTGGTAATTATTTTTAATAGTAGGGTTCACAGATTCCCTTAGTAGTCACCTTCAGTGTCTTGCAATCTTTATGTAGTAAGAAATCTTGTCTGAAACTTCCTGTGTATAATTTCTTGTTCTCTAATGAAAACAAGAACTACAACCTCCATCCCTTCTGTTATGTAATAACTTGTTTATTTCCGGTTCCTTCTTCCAGATATCTTTTTCACCAAGCTCAGTAACCCTGAGCTTTTGTTTTTACTAATACCAATGTCACAGCCTTTCAATCATTTTGACCACTATCCCATTTCTCCATGTCATGACCAACTTTAGGAAACAAACCTGTAAAGGAACAGTGACTATTGTTTATAGTAATGGTGATGCTAAGGTATTTCCTGAGTTCCAAATAACAATTTTTGTCTGAAAAGACAATTATGTTTATTTTAAATTTGCAAGAATGAGGTAAAGTTGATGCCTCAGAGAAGGGGATAAAGAATCGTGCAGAATCAACAGATGTAAGGCACTGACAAGGTGTGGTGCACTGCAAATGTAGTCCCAGCTACTCTGGAGGCTGAGATAGGAGGAGTACTTGAGCCCAAGAGTTTGAAATCAGCCTAGGCAACGTAACAGAACCCTATCTCTTTTTTCTTTCTTTGGGGGGGTGTGTGTGAGAGAGGGCGGGGGGAGGGAGAGACTGGCAATTGAACCCCCTGAGCTACATTACATCCTAGTCCTTCTTAATTTTTTATTTTCAGACAAGGTGTCAAAAAGTTGTAGAGGCCATCCTTGAACTTGTAGCCCTTTTCCTCAGCCTCCTGAATAACTGGGATTACAGTCCTGAGCCACCACACATGGCAAAACCCTTTCTCTTAAAAAAGGGGGGAGGCATGGACATTTGAAGAAGTGGACTAGTGGAGGTATGGCTGGAGAAAAGTGTTGCTAATCAAGATTATTCATTTATTATACTTTGAACTTTATTTTGTCTGAAAGTACAGTGAGGTAGAGCCTTTGAAGGATCCCATGAGATAATTTTGATGTTTTTCTAGTCCATCATTTAGGTGACTTTCAGTGGCAGACCATCCCCCAAGTGGCCCAGGTAGAATTTCAAGGGAGAAAAAGATTCCTCCTTTTTACAAATCTTTTACCTGCTCATCACCCTTCCCCTTCCCCACCTGTTTATTGCCCTCATTCTGCCCTCTGGCTATTAGAACTGTCACCTGTGGCACTCCACCCTCAAGTTGCTCTCAAGATACCACACCTTGTCCTCACCCACTTCATGATCTCATTAAGTGTTAGAAGGGAGGACTCTATCATCTAAAGTAATTTATAGGAGGATATTAACTGCCATGCTTGATCTTTTAGGCAACTGCATAGGAAAAGAGAAACTTATAGATTTAGTACATGAATGTGGGGATACTGGTACTTAATCTATTTCCACTAAGCTTTCTAGTCCCAGTCAGAAAAATAAGAAACAGTAGCTTGCTAACAACTCATTCCTGAAGGATTGTTTAATTGAACCCAAATTTAACACATTTTTCTTACTATCCTTCTACCATAGAGGTCTGTTTAACACTTGTCGATAGTGGTCTTTGGGTAAGTTCCAAATAACAATTTAAAAAACTAAGTAATCAGTTGGTTTTGGAGGCTCTTGTTGAATCCCTGATCAATATTCCATATGACAAATGCTGATTGACTAAAATTAAAAGCCTCACTTGAATGTATAGATTTTTTTAAGTTTTTCTTAGCTTTTTTTTTCTTTTAGCATTTCCAGTAATACATCTTTTTTTTTTTTCCCCCTGACCAGGCAAGTGACCAGTAAATATTACCCATGTGATTTCAAGATTAGAAATTTAATTCATTTTAGAATTTAAGGTAGAACTGTTCTTAGATATTGTGGGTTTTCATACAAGAGTTACAATTTGTTCCTATGGAAAAATTTATAGAAAACATCATTGTTGGTTATAATAGTGCTTTTAAGCATAATGTCCACTTATTGCCTAACTTCTCACAATTTGGGGTGGAGCTTAAGCAAATGTACTTTTAAAATTGAATTAATTTATTTCAGAAAAGAATTATATTAGGAAGAAAATCTGCTAAACTTTTGTCTGCCAATCAACATTTTTTTATTTGGAGCTACTGTGAATAGAATTGTATTTGAGGAAATAAAAGTACTAGAATCCTGTCTCATTCTTGTCTTACCTAAAACCTGAAATCCGAGTAGGGATGCCAAACCTGTATGCATACACAAAAAATGCATATGATAGAATCAGAGTACAGACTTCCTGAAGCTTTTGGGGGGAGGGGGGAAGACACGGTATTGAAACCAGGGTGCTCTGCCCCTGAATCACATTCTTCAGCCCTTTTTTATTTTTTTATTTTGAAACAGGGTCATTAAGGTACAGGGCAGGCTGACCTCTAATTTGTGATCCTCCTGCCTCAGGCTTCCGAATTGCTGGGATTACATGCATGCATCACCACTCCCAGCCAGACTTCTTGATTTAAATTAAAGTTGATTCACCATCACAAAATTGAGGCCCTAATTTAGTACAGAAGTGATCAACACTCTAAGAATTAATAGTTAAAATTATTGGTGACTTAAATTGCCTTTTCAGTAGTTAATTTAAATTTTATATTTTAAGTTGGGAAAGCATCTTTGCCAGATGAAGTGTCAGTATGACTATGACAGTTCCTGCCTTTATTTAAAATCATAAAGGGGCTGTGGATGTAGCTTAGTGGTAAATGGTGTGCTTAGCATGCACAGGGCCCTGGATTCCATCCTCGGCACACACAAAAAAAATAAGTCATTTGTCCTTTCTCTTGATTTATATGGAGCTTTTGGCAAGAATCTTTGTTATGGCAGAAGATTATTTAACTACCATTTAAGTACTTCTCAGCAAAAATCAAACCACCAGGGCTTCTTTACCTCCCTCTGAGTCATTTCCTCTCTAAGAGTCTCCCTTAGATCTTTGTTTCAGTGTCTGTTTAATTAATTTCCTCTATATACTAATTTAATGCTTTTGCTGAAAAAAAGTTTTATGTTTTGTCTTTCTCCCATTTTATCCTCTTTATGAATATTACTGTATGTGATTTTATGACCTTGATTACTAATATGTCTGAATTTTTTTTTGCAGTCTAATTAGTGATTGTGCATGTGAAAGAGATAAAGGAGTGTGGCTACAAGTAGGAGGAAATAAGCAGTTTTGTATTGAGAATGCAAACTTTAGGCACCAGGTTGTTTTAAATGATTTAAAAAAATTTTTTTTTTTTTAGTTGGGCACAATACCTTTATTTTATTTATTTTTATGTAGTGCTAAGAACCGAACCCAGTGCTTCACACATACTAGGCGAGTGCTCTACCACTGGGCAAACCCCAGCCCTCAAATGATTTTTTTTGAAACATTATTGGAATTTATCTCTGTACCATTGGGCTAAATTCAAGTATCTTATCTGAAAGTAATAAAGCAATTCAGGGAGTTTTTCCTTTGGTAACTTCTCTCTTGGACTGTGAAATGAAAAAGTAAATTTGTCCCGATAGATTTGTTTTCTTTTTTTCATCTGACCATTAAAGTTGTATAAATTGTCCTGATTTCCTTTTTTAGACCTTAGCAGTAGACAGCTGAGACAGGGCAGTATTATGTGTCAATTCCAGTCTGTATGTCTGAGATTTCTAGAGTAGGATAAATCTAAATTTTATATGTTCATACTATTATTGTATAAGTGCAGGTAGATACTAATATAGTTTTAGAATCCGTGAATACATTTAAAAGCTGTACTAAACTATTAATAGCATTTGGTCATTTTTTTCAAAGAACACTAATAAAACTATTGTTAAGTGCAAAACTATTGTTAAGTGGAATTGTTAGAAAAAGCTCTTCATTATTTAACTATTTGGAATCCCTTTATATTGGTTTTCATGTATAAATCCTAAGAGACAGGTGTCCTTGGACAAATTACTTAACATTTCTGAGATTCAGAGTTTTTGTTTATTTGTTTTTGTGGTGCCAAAAATTGAACCCAGGGCCTTGTGCATGGTAGGCAAAAGTTCTACCACTGACCTACACCCCAGCTCAGTGACTCAGTTTTATTATCTGTAAAAAAAACCAAAACTAATCAGAAGAGTATTTTGAGAATAAATTGGTAATAGCCTATTTAATAAGTCTCCAGTGTCTCCCAGTGGCCCACATTTTTAACCAGTTCTCCAGATGATTAATAGTGTAATACATGTTTTAAAATTCTAACATACATTAGAATTACTTGGAAGACTTGTCAAACACATTGCTAGGCCCTATCCCCAGAAGTGCAGATGTATATGCCTAGGGTAAGGTCCAATGATTTCTATTCTAACAAGTTCCGTAAGTGATAATGATGCTGCTAGTCCACAAAGTGCCATAGGAAACACACTTCGAGACCACTGTTGTAATATATTTGTTGCCATTTTGACCAGCCTAATAAAGATGGGAAAAGTAATAATAGGAATTTGTTTTTGAGTACTCATTATATGTGCTCAGGGTAATATTATATGTGTTTTATATATATTAACATTTCATTTTCTCAATGACTATATGAAATAAGTGGGTGTTATTATTATACTCACTTTATAGAGATGGAAAATTAGTCACAGAGAGGTTCAGTAAGTTGCCCAGGCACCCAGCTAATACACACCTGGAGAAACTGGCCACAGATTTCACACTCTAAAACATCCCTTTAGATCAATCCCCAATGCCAAAAAAATGAAAAACATTATCCAGATGAAAAGTATAATGTGATGATTGTGCAGCCCTCTTTTTAAAAAAGTTTTTCTAGTTTAAAATAAGTTATATTTAGTGTTTATTCTTATGTCTCATGACAAAAACTATAGAGGATCAAGTTTACTTGGGTTCCTGATGGTAAGGGAAGCCCACTTAAGCATATGCCTACTAGTATACCTCTGCTTTCAACTATTATGCCCTGCATTCAACTAGGTTTTGATAAACTTGACTTTTAATGTCTTTAAAATTGTCTTTAAGCTGTCTTTTTTAAAATAATTTAAATGAAATGCTGCTTATTATATTTGTATCCTACCATCAAGTTCTCGTATAAAACATGATATTATAGTTTTTTTCCCCTTTCACAGAGTCTTCAGGGCCATTATGGCAGTGAAGTGGACTGGTGGACATTCTTCTCCTATTCTCTGCGTGAATGCAAGTAAAGACGGGCTAGTGGCTTCTGGAGCAGAGGGTGGAGATCTCGTGATTTGGGGTGAAGATGGGACTCTTTTAGGACACATGCAGTTCCAAGGGACTGATGATGTTACCAGTGTCTTATTTTCTCCATCCTGCCCCACCAAGCTCTATGCATCACATGGAGAAACCATTAGCATACTGGATGTCCGATCCCTCAAAGATTCCTTGGACCATTTTCATGTGAATGAAGAAGAAATCAATTGTCTTTCATTGAATGAAACTGAAAACCTGCTGGCTTCTGCTGATGACTCTGGGGCAATCAAAATTCTAGACTTGGAAAATAAGAAAGTTAGCAGATCCCTGAAGAGACATTCCAATATCTGTTCTTCTGTAGCTTTTCGACCTCACAGGCCTCAGAGTCTGGTTTCATGTGGCCTGGATATGCAGGTGATGATTTTGCAAAGAATACTTGAGTAATTTCTAAATGTGATTTGCTAGCAAAATGATGGTTTTGGGTTGGTTGTTTTGTTGTTGTTTGTTTTGTTTTTGTTTTTGTTTTGTTTTAGCACTGCTGTGAACTGAACCCAGGTCTTTGTACATTCTAAGCATATGATCTAGCTACATACTCAGGCCCCAGAATCAAGTTATTGATCATGCTAAATAAGTTGCATTTTCTATTCTGTACTAACATGTCTTCTCCATTTATGAACCTTAAGCTTTATTTCTAAGTTGAATGCTAAACTGACAAAACCTAGTAGATTTGATTCACAAAGTAATCATTAATCCTTTAGTTATCCTTTCTGTATGCTTTAAAACATTTCTAAAACCTCAGGATTCAAATATTTGATTCTAAACAAATAAAGGGAAGTGCAGAAGGTAGAGTTGATCCATACATTCTCTACAAACTCTGTGTTACACTTTAAAGAAAGGAAAGGAAAGTTGAAGGTCCTGACTCTGTTTTTACTTAAAAATTCTGGAGTACATTAAATGAAATAGTGTGCGTTGATGACAATCAGAGCATTGGGTTTTGAAAGCAACATCACAAGTTAGCCCAAATTCAGAGGAAGACTACCATGAAAGTAGATATATCTAGAAAACACATTATACATGGGAGCTGGAGGTGCTTAGTTTTCTTGAGGGTTGAAAATGGAATATGATAATTTTTTTTTATACTTTTATTTATTTATATGTGGTGCTGAGAATCAAACCCAGTGCCTCATACACACCAGGCGAGTGCTCTACCACTGAGCCACAGATTTAGCCTCAGAATATGCTAATTTAAATGACTGAAGTCATAGAGAAACAGATTTTGGATTAATAGAACAGTTTTTGTATAGCTTGAACTTTTCCCTTGTTGGGATGCACTTCTCTTTGAGAAAATACATCTCATCACTGAAGTGAAAATAATCATGACTTCTCTGTTGTACTTAGTGCTTGCTGATTTACATATATTAGTTTTAATTCTAATCTTACCCTCCCAGATCATTGCTTTTCTATAAATAAGGAAACTGAAATTGAAATTAAGAGTCTATACTACTGCCTGACCAGAATTCAAACCTTAGTCTCTCTGGCTCCAAACCCTATTTTTTTTTCTCTGTGACACCTGAGGTATTTAAACAGAATATCATCAGGAATGTGATAGGAGCTGGGTGCATTGGCATACACTGTAATCCCAGCTACTTGAAAGACTCTCAGAGTCGAGGCCAGGCTGGTAACTTAGCAAAATGAAAAATAAAAAGGGCTGTGGATGTAGCTCAGTGGTAGAGTGTTCACCTAACACATGTGAGGCACTGGATTTGATCCTTAGCACTACATTAAATAAATAAATAAAGGTAGTGTGTCCCCCTACGACTAATGTGTGTGTGTGTGTGTGTGTGTGTGTTTTAGAAAAATAAAATTCTGGGGCAAGGGATATGGCTCAAGCAGTAGCGCGCTCACCTGGCATGCATGTGGCCCAGGTTCGATCCTCAGCACCACATACAAAAAAAACAAAGATGTTGTGTCCGCCAAAAACTAAAAAATAAAAATATTAAAATTAAAAAAAAATTCTTAAGGAACACATGACCTCTAGAAAGTCATTATTTAAAAATGGCTTATGTGCCCAACACTATTCTAGGCATCGAAGCTGTATTCTCAAGAACATACAGGGTTTTTTTTAAAGAGAGAGAATTTTTTTTAATATTTATTTTAATTTTCAGTGGACACAACATCTTTATTTTTTTAATGTGGTGCTGAGGATCGAACTTAGCGCCCCGCACATGCCAGGCGAGCGCATTACCACTTGAGCCACATCCCCAGCCCAATATACAATTTTTAATGCTAAGACTCTTTGTTTCTATTAACCAGTAAAGGAATTTTCTTTTCACCTTCCTGGTCCGTGGTCTTTGCCCTTTCCTCCTCCTCCTTGTACATCTCTTAGGAATCCATGAGGCTGATTTGGTGGTGGTTACAATGGCCATCTCTAGCTTCATTAAGCTACCAGCATTTAGTTGGGGGGGGGGGGCGGTAGTTGGAGAGTCTAGTGGTGGGGTCAGTGGATGCCCTGCAGTGCTGGGATTATTCCCAATCAATGAAGAATTGCCCTACCGAAGTGTTCTAGTGACTCTTGAGGATCATTCTATATGAGGCACAGTTACTCTACAACCTCTAAATTCCTTTCCACTCCTAGATCTTTGACAAAACCCTTTATAAACCTACATTCTCTATTCTTGGGGTGATAATCTGCCTGTTTGGTTGTGAAGAAGCACTGCACAGCCAGGTTGATACCTGTTTTGGTTTTTTTTAGGGAGGCCAGTTTTAGTGTGTTTTTGACTAGTCATTCTTTCATCTTTCAGCTATTCCATTTTTCATCACTGGCTCATTCATTATTCACTAGGCATGGTAGTTAAATATGCAGAGGTGACCCGTTCTCTTCAGATAGATGAGGAATGAACATCCAGAATTTTATCATTTTGCCTCCACTTCTAGGTAAGACATTTTAGTGGTAAGGCAGCTGCTAGTTAACAGCCTAGGAAACAAATATTCTGTGAAAGTTGGGTTTAGGTAGTAACCTATTTTGATTTGCCTGGCAAAAATGTTAAAAGTTCACTACAGATTAACTTTTGTAGTGGTCTTTTTTATAGCAATTGTAGCTAAGATCAACTTTTTTTTTTTTTTTTAATTCTGGGGATCAAATTTAATGCTGGCACATTGCTAGACAAGTACTCTCTACCATTGAGCTGCAGCCCCACCACCATGTTTTCAAGCAATTCCTTCCTTCACCAAAGTTGAAACTTTTTCTATAGTTTACTTTAAAAAACCTGGTTGTCCAGTATTATTCTAATAAATATATTTTTTTATTTTTTTTTTTTTTTTTTTTTTTTTTTTTTTTTTTTTTTTTTTAAAGAGAGAATGAGAGAGGAGAGAGAGAGAGAGAATTTTTTTTTTTTTTTTTTTTTTTTTTTTTTTTTTTTTTTTTTTTTTTTTTTAAAGAGAGAGTGAGAGAGAGAGGGGGACAGAGAGAGAGAGAGAATTTTAACATTTATTTATTTTTTCTTAGTTCTTGGCGGACACAACATCTTTGTTGGTATGTGGTGCTGCTGAGGATCGAACCCGGGCCGCACGCATGCTAGGGGAGCGCGCTACCGCTTGAGCCACATCCCCAGCCCCCTAAATATATTTTTTTAAAGAGAGAGTGAGAGAGAATTTTTTAATATTTATTTTTTAGTTTTCGGCGGACACAATCTTTGTTTGTATGTGGTGCTGAGGATCGAACCCAGGCCGCATGCATGCCAGGCGAGCGCGCTACTGCTTGAGCCACATCCCCAGCCCCAGTATTATTCTAAACTTTAAGAATAGCCTGCTTTTGGGGAGCCCAAGAACATAGACATGATAGTAAAAGAACATAAAAGTTATAAAAGTCTTTGTTTTTATTTAGACAGGTTTAAATAATTAGGCAAATTGCATTCAAAGAGGTAGAGACCTGCCAGACACAGTGGCACATGCCTTTAATTCCAGCAATTTGGGAGGCTGAGGGAGGAGGATCTCAAATTTGAGGCAAGCATCAGTAATGTGACACCCAATCTGAAAATAAATTGTAAAAGGATTGGGGATGTAGCTTAGTGGTAGAGCACCCCTGGGTTCAGTCTCCAGTACTACAAAGTAGGGGGAAATTTTTGAGCAGGGCCATTTTGATATGTTTGCATTCACTTCTGACAGTTTGCCAGTTGTCCATTTTCACTCCCTTTGACTTTTTAAAAATTATCTTTATTTTGTTAATTTTTTCATGTGATGCCAAGAATCGAACCCAGTGCCTCACAGGTGTGAGGCAAATGCTGGGCTGCTGGCCCCAGCCCCAGCCCTCCCTCTGACTTTTTACAGACCTATAAGCCTCAAACTTTTATTCTTTTCTTTCACTATCTCTAGCTCTCCTGTTTAGGGTGTTAACTGCTCAAACAGCTGGTTGAGAAATGAGCGTGAAGTGCTTTGGAGTCTTTGGCAGTTAAGACAAATAAAGAAACATAAAAAGTGAGTTGGGGATGTAGCTCAATGGTAGAGTACTTGCCTGGCATGTATAAGGCCCTGCGTTGATCCCCAGCATCAGGGATTGAGGGTCAAAAAACATAAAAGGAATATCTAAGCAGGTACCATCCAAATTATTAGTATTTGGAAATAACTATAAAATTGGTAGACTCTAAAATGATTTAGCACGTTTAGATAATTTATATCAAATACAAAAATGTTCACCTGCTGAAAACACATTTGGTGCAGTTTGTTTTAATGTCTTAGGAGGACAGAAAATACAGTCCTGACATTCTAGGGCTGTATGAGAACTGGGGTACCTGCCAATCCACTTAAACTAGCAGATTTCTGTAATGTCAGTTTCCTTGTGTTCAGGTTTTTTAATAGCATAACTGATGATCTTATCAGTTTAGATCTGTTCATTTGACTATCTAAACAAGGCTGTGTTTATCCTACTGTCCATTAAAAATGTGAGTTATAAAATGTCTGTTCTTGAAAGGATTAAGAATGTTTTCTTTCTTGGGCGCGGTGGCACAGGCCTGTAATCCCAGCAGCTCGGGAGGCTGAGGTAGGAGAATAGAGAGTTCAAAGCTAGCCTCAGCAATTTAGCAAGGCCCTAAGCAACTCAGCAAGACCCTGTCTCTAAATAAAATATTAAAAAGGACTAGGGTGTACAACAAGAGAAGTGAAAAATCTGTACTCCATTTGTGTTCAATGAATCAAAGCATTCTGTTGACATGTGTAACTAATTAGAACAAGTAAATAAATATCCAAAAATTCTCATAAGCATATTAGTGGGGGGAAAAAAGGACTAGGGGTGGGTCTTAGTGATTAGCATAGATTGACATGGGGGGGATGAATCTAAATATTATAGTGTAAAATTAGTTCTCAAAGCTTTTTTGCTTGTTTTATTTAGCATTTTGTTTAAGTCAGTTTAGTAAATCTAAAATCATGGTAGGGAACAATAACAAAAAAGCCAAATATAAAACCAGGATGTCAAATTAATTAGCAGATACATTTGAGATTTCTCCTCTTCCCCAGCTGTTATATTAGGCAGAAGCAAAGATGAATTAAATCCCTGGAAGCAGAAAATCCAGCATTATATATCAATTAGTAGATTAGAAATGCAGTATGTATAGGAAAGACGGTGGAATGTGATGGTCATCATTACCCTAGGATGTGACTCTACTTTGTGTACAACCAGAGATATGAAAAATTGTGCTCTATATGTATAATATTAATTGTAATGCATCCTGTTGTCATATATAACAAAATTAAAATTAAAAAAAATAAAATTAAATATAAATGGTTCAAAAAGAAAAAAAAAGAAATGCAGTAGTGCACACCTATAATCCCAGCTACTCAGGAGGCTGAGGCAGGAGGATCTAAAATTTGAGGCCAGCCTTGGAAAATTAGACCCTGTCTCAAAATAAAATAAAAATGGGCTGTGAGTATATAGGTCATTAATGGAGTGCTTTCCTAGTATGTGTGAGGACATGGGTAGAATCCCCAGTACTGAAAAATTTAAAAAAAAAAAAAAAAAAAAAAAAAGATTTGGAACTAGATATGGGATAGAGAGAGAGACTGGGAAATGTAAGTTCCTAGGGTTGGTAATTTGAGTAATGGGAAAGAAAAGGAAAGCCATTCCACAATAATCTAGATTTAGTTTATTTAGGACTTTTTATAACAAGCATAGATGAAAATTAACAAATGTCATAATCAGCAGGGTTTTTTTTTTTCCCCTTGTTGTTTTATTTTTTAGACAGGGTCTCACTATTTTGTTCAAGCTAGCTTTGAACTTCTGGACTTGCGTGATCCTTCTGCCTCCTTAGGAGCTGGGACTACAGGCAGTGCCACCCTGCTCAGCATAATCTTCAGTTTACTTGAAATGATGAGATAGAAAGATATGGAAACTGGTAGCTGCTTAGCAATTACACTTTAATGAGTTCTATTCATATCATTATTTAGGATCTTGTTTTGTAAATTCTACCAACCCTTCTGCATTCTAGCTTTAAGTCCAGTTTTAGGTGGCATTCTACTGGCATGTTCTGGTAGAGACTGATTTGTTTTTTTAAATATTGCTGGGAATGTATCCAACTGATCATTCTCAGACTACTTTGATGATTTTGTTAGAAGCTGGACAAATACTGTGGTTGAGCAAAATGGCTAGTACATTGTATAACTGTAATTTCATCTTATTTAAAGGTGATGCTATGGAATCTTCAGAAAGCCCGGCCGCTCTGGATTACAAATTTACAGGAGGATGAAACAGAAGAAATGGAAAGCCCACAATCACCTGGTCAACTCTTAAATCCTGCTCTAGCCCACTCTGTCTCTGTGGCATCATGTGGCAATATTTTTAGTTGTGGTGCTGAAGATGGTAAGGTTCGAATCTTTAGGGTGATGGGAGTCAAGTGTGAACAAGAATTGGGATTTAAGGGCCACACCTTGGGGGTGTCCCAGGTCTGTTTTCTGTCGGAATCCTATTTGCTGCTTACTGGAGGGAATGATGGGAAGATAATGTTATGGGATGTGAGTAGAGAAGTTGAGAAAAAACAGAAGAGTCCTGCAAAACATACCCACAGAAAGAAAACTAAACGAGCAACTTACACCAAGCAGGGTGGAAACACCAATGCTTCAGTAACAGACGAGGAAGAACATGGCAAAATCTCACCAAAGCTAAATATTGAACATGGAGAAAAAGTGAACTGGCTCTTAGGTACAAAAATAAAGGGACATCAAAATATATTAGTAGCTGATCAAACTAGTTGTATATCTGTCTATCCCTTAAATGAATTTTAAATCCAATAAAAACTGTGGAAAAACCGATTCAGATTTTTTAAAAATTCTACTTCACTTATCTGTAAATCTGTATATCTTACACTTTATCATGTAAAATCATACCATTTCATTGTATAAATTTAAAAAAAAATAGAGAATTTTTTTATTATTTATTTTTTAGTTTTCGGCGGACACAACATCTTTATTTGTATGTGGTGCTGAGGATCGAACCCAGCGCCACATGCATGCCAGGGGAGCCTGCTACCGATTGAGCCACATCCCCAGCCCTCATTGTATAAATTTTTAAGTCATTTGAACAGAAGAAGATAATTGGATAATATTTCATATAGTAATGACATTAAAATTCGGAGAAAGAGAACTAATATTCATTGAGTATTGACTGTGTACCAGTCATTTTACATATATATGTAATAAATGAAATATATTACATATATTTTATTTCAACTCAATGAAATGAGCAATTTCTCCCATTTTACTGGTACAGGAATCAATACCTAAGTTAAGTAACTTGAGGACCCAGGAAAATTTTGGGCACAGTTAGTTGCATGGAAAGGCCTTTGGTTGTCTTGTCAAGCCTTCTGACTTAGGGAAGCCCACATCCCTATCCAAAAGTGGTTACCACATTAGTTGTGACATTTATTATTTCCTTTTTATTTTTGCTACTAGGGATTGAACCTAGGGGCACTTTACCACTCAATTACATATTTAGTCCTTTTTGATTAATTTATTTTTAATTTTGAGATAGGGTCCCACTAAATTGCTCAGGGCCTCACTAAGTTGCTTGTGATCCACCTGTCTTAGCCTCTGGAGTGGCTGGGATAATAGGCATGCACCACCAAGCCCAGCAACCTTAGTTATTTCTGATCCTAGACATTTTTTTTTTCTGTAGATGGCCACAATACTTTTATTTATTTTTTTAATGTAATGCTGAGGTTCTAATCCAGTACCTCACACGTGCTAGGCAAGTGCACTACCACTGAGCTATAACTGCAGCCCTGATCTCAAAGGTCTTGAGGAGCCTTACTAGGTTGTAAGAAAAAAAATCTTTTGTTCTTGGTAAGGCGCAGAGGCCTTACCAATTGCCTATCCTGTGTTTATAAGAAAAGCATTCCAGGGTCAAGACAGTTTAAAATATACAGCGATTCAGGCTATGATGCTGGAGGGAGCAAGAATATACTGAAGTTATAAATAATCAGAATTCCAGTTGGTTGTGGTGGTGAATGCCTGTAATCCCAGTGGCTTGAGAGGGTGAGGCAAGAGGATCACAAGTTCAAAGCCAGCCTCAGCAATTTAGCAAGACCCTTTCTTTTTCTAAATGTTCTTTAAGCTTTTCCTCACACTGCCTATGCCTTAGAGTGTTTTTGTTTTGTTTGTGTTTAGTAGTACTAGGGATTAAATCCAGGGGTGTTCTATCACAAGCTACATCCCCAGCCATTTTTGTTTTTTTATTTTGAGACAAGGTTTCACTACATTGCTCAGGACTCTAGTTGTAAGGGATGAAAACCAAATTTTAATTGTCTTAAGGGAATTAGGGATATAGCTCAGGGGTGGAGCACTTGCCTAACATGTGCAATGCCCTGGGTTCAATCTCCAGCATCATGAATAAATAAGCAAATGTTGACTTAAGGGAATAAAAATCAATTTATTGACTCACATAATTGAGAAAGCCAAGAACAGTGAAGTATGTACTGCGGGGGTTATGCTGATGGGACATGAGTCTATAAGCACCTCACCTTTTGGAAGCCCTTTCGTAGAGATGGCAAGAGAAGCCTCAGCAATTTTGAGCCAGAAACCAGCCATTTTCAAAATGTCTTCATGGAGCCTTTTTAATTTATTTTTTATATGAAGGGGTTGATTTAGACTTCCCTAAGGTGTCTTCTGAGCTATTTTATGGGGTGAAAAACAACACCATCATAATATAGTGCTTACATGCTTATCCAATGTTTATAACATTATATTAAATGCCAGCAAGCAGTAATAATCATGAATAACTTCTGGAGATTATAGGAAGATCTTTTGAAATTTACCCAAGTACAACCTCATTTTAGCTACTGATTTTGAATATCAGACACCAACTCAAACTGCCCAAACAAAAAGGGAAATTTTACTTTTTACCATCAGGACAAGAGAGGAGGAGGGAGTAAAATTTTCTCTTAACCCAAAGGTAAAATGGACCTTCCCTTCTCTTCACTCTCTTTCCAGGGAAACCATTAAGAACGAAGACCACCGTACTTTCTGTCTCTTGAGTCCCTATAGTCACTTGACTCTGTTTCTTTCTACCTAGTGGCTTTAAAAAAAAAAAAAAAAAAAGATGGCTTTTTGGGGTTACATCAGCAACTCTTTCAAAGCCAGAAACCAAGTGGAACAGTTTCCCAGGTCCAAGTTCCAACTTCCTGAGAAAATCAGATTGGTCCCTCTTAGGTGCTTATCCCTTATCCAGTCATCTCTGGTTAAGAGATGTTATCACATACATGATTATTGCCAAAGGGGCCCACTCCCATATGAGGAGATATTTCCAAAACAAGCTTAGCTCTGGGAGTCAGCTACCATTCAGGATAAATAGGAACTTGACCCCAAAGATTTACAACCAACTATTGATACTTTGATAGAAAATATTCATTGTGAAATTTATAAACAAAATGAACTATTATGAGTGCCAAATGTTTTGCTACAGTTTGAGTGTAAGGAAGAGAGATGTCTAGATTGATTAATGAGACTTTGAAGAAATGTGAAGCTAAAGTAAGCAAAAGAAAGCATCTCTGTCTGAGCTTATAGAGAACCAGAATTTCCTTTTTGACTATGGTTTATCTCTGGTAAGTCTGCTGACCACTCAGGTAACAAGTAGGAACTTCAGTGATTGCTCTCCCAGAAGTAGACTTTCAGTGACAACCACCCCAAGCCCCACCATTTTTAGTAGGCTGAGAAATATGCCCCCAAAGATAATCAGGTTCTAATCACTGAAACCTTTAAATATTACCTTATTTGGTGATATTTGTAGAGGTGATTAAGTTATGAGTCTTATGTTAAAAAATTATAATCATAGCTAGGTGTAATGGCACACACCTATAATCCCAGCAGCTTGGGAGGCTGAGGCAGGAGGAGGATCGCAAGTTCAAAGCCAGTGACCAGCACCTGCGTCATGAATCAAGGTTCGAAACATGAGAAACGGCTAGGGAGTTTTGAATTAAAGAGACAAGACTCTAATTACCTTTAAACCAGCTCCAGGATGGCTCCTCCTAGCGCCAGCCTCCAGCCACCTATTGTGGTATCGAGGTTTACTGAAAAGGAAAGAGAGAGAGAGAGAGAACATGCCAGGGAGTGGACTTTTATTGGAGAACAAAAAATTCTGGGGAAAATCCCATCCAGTGAAAATTAAGGGGGACAGCATCCCAAGGTCTTTGGGGTAGTGGTCAGACACTCCTCCACATGGACAAGCCCTCAGATCTGAGAAGGGTGGGGAAAACTCTGGACACAGGATGTGCCTAAGCGCCTCTCACCTAGAAAGGGAGGTAACTCAAATCACCTCTGAGAATGGCCTCCCACAGCCAGCCTCAGCAAAAAGCAAGGCACTAAGCAACTCAATGAGACCCTGTCTAAATAAAATAGGGATGGGGAGGGGCTGGGTTTGTGGCTCAGTGGTAAAGCGGTTGCCTAGCTTGTGTGAGGCACTGGATTTGATTCTCAGCACCGCAAAACCACATATAAATTTAAAAAAAAAAGGTCCATCAAAAACTAATAAAAATATTAAAAAAAAAAAACAGGGATGGGGATGTAGCTCAGTGGTCAAGTGAGTTCCATCACTGGTACCCCCCTAAAAAAAAAAAACTATAATCATGTTTGTTTATTTTTCTTTTTATTGGGGTGTAAGATGCTTAAGGGTAAGGATTGCCTTATTGAGATCCAACATGGCTGCGGGCGCGGAGAGATCAAGTCTCTGACCTCTTCAGCTGTGCGGGCATAGGGAGTCGTAATCTGTCTAAATGCTGTTTGCTCAGGATCACTAGGCAATGCTGAGCTGACGTGGATCTGGGGCGAACAGTCTGGGCCTCTCAGAACACACACCGAGCCTGGATCGGCTGCATTCAAGCTCCTGTTCGCCTGCTTCTCGAAGCCAAACTGCTGTGACTCAGCACTAACGATCCCGCTGAAACTACTGGTCGGCCTTTCTGAGCTTATGGAGGTAAATGCCAACCGAGCCTTCATAGGCAGTGGCCACAGGATTGAAACGGGCTTGGGAGAGACAGTCAGGAACCACCCGTTGCATTGGTCACCTGGCAAAGGGAATGAACTGTCACCATTTGCATGGGATACCACCATGGCAGAGAACTGACATCACTAGAATGCAGCGGAGGAGATAACTTCATTGAAACTAGCCGCGACAGGTGTGTAATCTCCTAGCCATCCCTCTCCACACAGCGGGGGAAAAAATTCTGGGGAATTAAGGACCCCTCCCAGCTGTCCCGTGAGCACGATAGCCAGACCAAACGAATCAGGAGTGACGCGGTACTCGCGGCACGGAATTCCCAGCTACCGCTCCCACCAGTGCTGACAACTGAGGTCTCTTGCACCAACTACCGGGGGGCGTGACTACCGGAGGGCAAGCAAATTCACTGGGGGTTCTCAGCCCCAAGATCTACAAACTTAGGGTCTGAGGGAATGGCAAACAGGGAGAGGGTGCCCAGGCTTTCATGAAAACAGGACTCCCAGGAGCAGCAGACATGGCGTGTAGCCAGTATTGTGGTGAGCGTCACTGGTGAGTGGGGCCTGGCTTGAGGAAAAGTGGGGAAGTGACTAGACACAAGAGAAGGCCTTAGGCACTCAGGATTGGAGACCCGCCCAGTCTGGGAGGAAGAGCTGCTGCACAGTGATTGGTTCCTGCTTATTGAGAGTAGAAGCTTGGCCCACTGGGCACAGCTCCACCTACTGGAAGAGAAGTTAATCAAACTCTAAGACTGCATTTATTAATTTTTTTTATTTGGTTTTTTTGAAATTTTTAAAAATTTTTTTTATTTTATTTATTTTTTTAAATTTTAATTTTCATTATTTTATTTTTTTTAAATTTTTTTTCTTTTTTTCTTTTATATTTTTTCTTCTGTCTTTTCATTTTTTTTTCAATTTTCTTATTCCCTCTTCCTTGAATTCTACCTGCTTACTCTCATTCTCTTTAGTGACTTCTTCCTTTCGTTCTAATACCTTTCCTCCCAAGCATAAATAAATTTATAGGAGTAAACAGTAACTCAGCAGTCAAACAGAACAAGAAGTAACATGAGCAGCATGAAAAAGCAGGGAAGAAAAGGAGTACAAACAATGCAGGACAGCCTAAATATTCAGGAGGACCTAGAGTCATCAGAAAAATGGTCATATAAAGAACTCAAGGAATACCTTAGACAGATGGAATGGAACTTTAAAGAGGATATGAGACAGAAAATTCAAACAGTGAAAGAACACATTGAAAATGAATTACAAAAGAAAAAAAAAGAAAATGAATTACATAAACAGATAAAAGAAGAAGTTAAGCATCTTTATCAGGAGATAGAGATTATAAAAAAAATCAAACAATAATTCTAGAAATGAAGGATACGATAAACCAAATTTAAAACTCAAATGAGAGTATCACTAACAGAGTGGAGCAAGTAGAAGCCAGAACGTCAGATAATGAAGACAAAATATATCATCTTGAAAAGAGTCTAGCCAACTCAGAAAGGCTGGAAAAAAAATCACGAGAAAAACATCCAAGAGATATGGGATAACATAAAAAAACAAATCTAAGAGTCATCGGGATAGAGGAAGGTATAGCGATTCAAACCAAGGGAATGAGTAACCTGCTGAATGAAATAATTGCAGAAAACTTTCCAGAAATAAAAAAGGAAACGGATATACAAATTGTAGATGCAGAGACCAGAGGAGGAAGATGCTCCAGGCGCCCAGCCAGACCAGAGGAGGAAGTCCGCCCCACTCCAAGTGCTAGTCCAGAGGAAGCCCATCAACCCTTAAAACCCATCAAAGGGGGTGTGGCTACCAGCACAGTTCTGCGGCTGATCCAGGTACCCGGTTTCCAACTCCCCCACCCTTAGCTGCAATAACTCAAAATATTTCCCACAAGCTTTTGGGGGTTGTAGCTATCAACGCAAAACAACAACTGTACCGGCACCTGGTTTCTACCTCAGAGACTAGAGTAGGGAAGATACAGGTGGAAGCTCATTTCCTTTCACACTGGCTATACCCACTACCCTGAATACAGAGGCTCAAGCTAGGAATAGACAACGCCACCTACTGGAAGCAAGGAAAACAGAGACTTTTTTTTCTGAGAGACTTTTTTTTCCCTCTTTCTTTCTCTTTTCTTCTCTCTCTTCCACAACTTCAGCATATGTGAAACCAAGAACTGTGCATGAACAACCGAATTACCAAAGTAATATAATATAGAGGAATTGCATATACCCCACCTCCTCCCCCATTTTTTTATTTCAATCTTACTTCCCTTTTCCTTCTCTTATTTCTCTTTTCTTCCTTGTTATTTTTTTTCTTTTTTTAAATTCGTATTCTCTCTATCCCACTTTCAACCTCCTAACTTTTGCTATCTATACATAGGGTAACTATCTAAATAGATAGGAGGTTGAGTCTATATATTCTTCCATAAATTACCAGTCTAGTGGTTAGAGTTCTCCAAAGGTGCTAAGTTAGTTTAACCTCATACCCTCACTCCGTTCCTGTTTCTAAGTATAACATCCTTCGTCTGAAATTAAGTTTTCTATATGCCACCAGATATGGTACGCCTTTTATGAAACTAATGAATATATTCTTAAGTAATAATTAAAACCAATATATATAGTCTTAGAATCTAACTATAAATGTATTAATAATGAAAACTTGTGCTTAGATAATGTACTGTTGATATTGGGATCTGTTAACATTGTCTTTCTCTGCAAAAGAGAGATTTTGGAGCTATACAAGAACAATACAAATATATAAGGGAAAAAACATTAGCACAACAGTTTCACAAAGCTAGAAAGAATCATGAGCAGTATGAAAAGACAAGGAAAGAAAGGACCACAAACAATACAGGTCAATTCAACATTAGATGAGGTAATATCTGCAGCTGATGGAAGGTCAGACAAAGAGTTCAGGATATACATGCTTCAGATGATCTGGAGTCTCAAGGAAGACATTATACATCAAATACAGACAATGAAAAATCACTTTGACAATGAATTACATAAACAAATCCAAGAAGCAAAAGATCAACTCTATAGGGAGATAGAGGATATAAAAAACAAACAGAAATCCTGGAAATGCAGGAAACAATAAACCAAATTAAAAACTCAAAGGAAAGTATTACCAGCAGAGTATAACACTTAGAAGATAGAACTTCAGACAATGAAGACAAAGTTTTTCAACTTGAAAACAACATAAACAGCTGAGCGAGAATGTTAAGAAATCACGAGAAGAACATACAAGAATTATGGGATAACATCAAGAAACCAAACCTAAGAGTTATTGGGATACAAGAGGGTACAGAGGTCCAAACCAAGGGAATGAGCAATCTATTCAATGTAATAATACTAGAAAACTTCCCAGACTTAAAGAATGAAAAAGAAATCCAAATACTAGAAGCCTACAGGACACCGAATGTACAAAATCATAAGAGATCCACACCAAGACACATAATAATGAAGATGCCCAACATACAGAATAAGGAGAGAATCTTAAAAGCCACAAGAGAGAGGAAGCAGATTACATTTAGGGGTAAACCGATCAGAATAACTGCTGATCGTTCAACATCTCTGAAAGCTAGAAGATCCTGGAACAACATATTTCAAACACTGAAAGAAAAATGGTTCCAACCAAGAATCATCTATCCAGTGAAATTAAGCTTCAGGATTGAAGATGAAATAAAAATCTTCCACGATAAACAAAAGTTAAAAGAATTTGCAGCTAGAAAACCAGCTCTTCAAAACATCCTTGGCAAAACATTACATGAAGAGGAAATGAAAAATAACAATGAAAACCAACAGCAAGAGGTAGTATAGTAAAGGAAAAATTAAGCATAGAAAAAAAACAAATCATGTTAAGTATCATACATAACCAAATATGGCTGGAAATACAAACCATATCTCAATAGTAACCCTAAATGTTAATGGCTTAAATGCACCAATCAAAAGACATAGGCTAATAGAATGGATTAAAAAAAAGATCCAATGCCGAAGTCTGGCTTGGCACAAATCAGGAGCCACTTGTCAAAAAGAAACTAACTTTATTTTTAGAACTACAAACGCCAAACAAAACAGCTCCAGGGAAAAACCCTCAGAGCCCAACTGCCACCACCGGCTTCCACAAGCCTCTCTCCCCAACACCAGCCTTTTCCTCCCACAATCCTCCTCCTCTTGAGGCCGATTGGCTGGGTTGCGTGGGCAGAGCCAAAGAAGTCACCCAATGAGCAGCTCCGTGGAGGAGCCAATCAGCTAGATGTTGCTGGGGCAGCTGTGAGCCAATCATCAGCTGGCAGTCTGAAGGGCAGGAAAACAGCCCAATGAACATCACCGCAGAGGAGCCAATCAGCTAGATGTTGCTGGGGCAGTCTGAAGCTTGCTGGCAGCTGGAAGTTTGCTGGGGCCCCTTTGGCTGTGGCTCTCAACATCTCCCCCTCTCTGTTTAAACAACAAGCATGTGGCTTATGGACCGTGCCTGCCTTAGGTTGTCCAATACATATGGTCCTTACCCGTCTTCGGATGAGCTGACCTCAGGGCGTCAGCCTCCTGTCTTAGGTTGGTACCATTGTAATTGGATCTTACCCGTCATTGACTACCGGTCCAGTACAGCCACACCTGTGGAGAGGTCTCAGCGGGGGGGGGGGGTGAGGTTCTTTGCCTCACCTCTGTTGACCCCCAAATTTTAGCTGAATGATCATGACAAGCAGAAGGGAGGAAGATATACCAAGTCAATTGACGGTTCTGTAAGCAGTTCAGTGTAAGTTCTGTAAGCAGTTCAGTGATGGCTATTGCAGAAACTGTAGATTAGTTTTATCTTTGTCTTCACCGGCACAGGGATGAAGATAGGAATTCTGGCAATAATGACTAAAGAAAAAATTAGGTAACATTCCAGAAGACACTAAAAGAAAACAATTTTCTTAACAATTTATATTATCTTCATCGGCACTGGGATGAAGATAGAAATTCTGGCAATAATGGCTAAAGAAAAAATTAGGTAACATTCCAGAAGGCACTAAAAGAAAACAATTTTCTTAAAAGAAAACAATTTTCTTAACAATTTATATTATCTTCATCGGCACTGGGATGAAGATAGAAATTCTGGCAATAATGGCTAAAGAAAAAATTAGGTAACATTCCAGAAGACACTAAAAGAAAACAATTTTCTTAACAATTTACATTATAGTGAAGAGAATTATTAAATATAATGAAAACTAAAGGTGAGAGTAAACAAACAGATCTGTTAACCTCCTTTTTTGTTTACATATTAAAACAATTCTTAACAGTTATTTACCCAATTTAAATTAAACCATTTAAATCACGTGAATAAAAAAAAAAAAATATTTGGATCCATCTTTTCATGAGCGCTCATCATATATGATATATAGAAATACGTACATTGGACATACGTACATTCAAACATATAACACAAAACACAAGTGTGCACACATAATATAATACATACAACACATAACACAATAGTAAAGGCCTTATAACTTTTTACAGGTAAAATCTCTATTGCAATGTTTAAAAACTCTATAGTCAAAAAAAAATAGAACTGATCAGCAAAACATTAACCTAGGTCTGTATGAGCTCAAAAAAAATAAAATAGAACTTCATGATATGGGAAAGGGCAATAATAAAATAGATATTGAAAAAAGCATCCTGGTTCTGTCGCAGATGTAAGGATAGCCAAATTGGAGTTTTGGATATCAGCTATTATGGATTTGAGCTAAATCATCTTCTTTTTGGTCTGTAGAAATCGCTTTAGTTAATCTCTCTGGAATCCAAATCAGCTGCTGTTCTCCCTGTGGAAACACAAAAACAGACCCCCGACTCCAGACAATCACTGGGTCAGGATTTTAGTTAATCTCTCCGGAATCCAAATCAGCTGCTGTTCTCCCTGTGGAAACACACAAACAGGCCCCCGACTCTAGACAATCACTGGATCAGAACCTTGGTTAATCTCTCTGAAATCCAAATCGGCTGCTGTTCTGGGTCAGAACCTTGGTTAATCTCTCTGGAATCCAAATCGGCTGCTGTTCTTCCTGTGGAAACACACAAACAGACCCCCGATTCCAGACAATTACTGGGTCAGGACCTTTCCATTGTCCTGTTAGAATATCTTTCCAAAGTACCTTGGGCTTATGTACATTTTTTGGACACATATGCCTTTCTGCAGCACTAAGTCCTGATGAATCCAAATTTAAAAAGTTTAGAGTAAAAAGGGTTATTTTAAGTTTATCTTTGGGGAATATATACCCCTTCCCAATTCCATCTTTTTGCTTTAATAAGTACATTTTAATAGTTTGATGAGCTCTTTCAACTATGCCTTGACCCTGTGGATTGTATGGGATTCCTGTTATATGAGTAATGCCAAATGATGAGCAAAATTGTTTAAAAGAAGTAGACGTATAACCAGGGGCATTATCTGTTTTTAACTGTTTTGGAATGCCCACAGTGGCAAAATTTTGTAAGCAATGAGCTATAACATCTTTACTACTGAATGAACAAAGGGTTACAGAAGATATCAAAGAGGAAATTTAAAAATTCTTAGAGATAAATGAAAACTCAGACACAACATATCAAAATCTCTGGGACACTATGAAAGCAGTACTAAGAGGAAAATTCATTTCATGGAGTTCATTCCTTAAAAGAAAGAAAAGCCAACTAATAAATGACCTCACACTACACCTCAAAGCCTTAGAAAAAGAAGAACAAATCAGCAGCAAATACAGTAGAAGGCAAGAAATAATTAAAATTAGAGCTGAAATAAATGAAATTGAAAAAAGAAACAATTGAAAAAATTGACAAAACCAAAAGTTGGTTCTTTGAAAAAATAAATAAGATTGATAGACCACTAGCCACGCTAACAAAGAGAAGAAGAGAGAGAACCCAAATTACCAGCTTACGGGATGAAAAAGGAAACATCACAACAGACAATTCAGAAATACAGAAGAAAATTAGAAATTATTTTGAAACCCTATACTCTAATAAAATAGAAGATAGTGAAGGCATCGATAAATTCCTTAACACATATGAACTACCCAGATTGAGTGAGGAAGATATAAACAACTTAAACAGACCAATATCAAGTGAGGAAATAGAAGAAGCCATCAAAAGACTACCAACCAAGAAAAGCCCAGGACCGGAAGTATATACAGCAGAGTTTAACAAGAACTTTAAAGAAGAACTAATACCAATACTCCACAATCTATTTCAGGTTATAGAAAAAGAGGGAGAACTTCCAAATTCATTCTATGAGGCCAATATCACCCTGAATCCCAAAACAGAAAAAGACACCTCAAAGAAAGAAAACTACAGACCAATATCCCTAAAGAATTTAGATGCAAAAATCCTCAATAAAATTCTGGCAAATCGTATACAAAAACATTTCAAAAAGATCATGCACCATGATCAAGTAGGATTCATCCCTGGGATGCAAGGTTGGTTCAATATACGGAAATCAATAAACGTAACTCACCACATCAATAGACTTAAAGATAAGAACCATATGATCATCTCGATAGACGAAGAAAAAAGCATTCGACAAAGTACAGCATCCCTTTATGTTCAAAACATTAGAAAAACTAGGCATAACAGGAACTTACCTCAACATTGTAAAAGCTAACTATGCTAAGCCTCAGGCTGCCGAAGTCTGGCTTGGCACAATTCAGGAGCCACTTGTCAAAAGAAACTAACTTTATTTTTAGAACTACAAACGCCAAACAAAACAGCTCCTCAGGGAAAAACCCTCAGAGCCCAACTGCCACCACCGGCTTCCACACGCCTCTCTCCCCCACACCAGCCTCTCAACCTCCCACAATCCTCCTGCTCTTGAGGCCGATTGGCTGGGTTGCATGGGCAGAGCCAAAGAAGTCACCCAATGAGCAGCTCCGTGGAGGAGCCAATCAGCTAGATGTTGCTGGGGCCGCTGTGAGCCAATCATCAGCTGGCAGTCTGAAGGGCAGGGAAACAGCCCAATGAACATCACCGCAGAGGAGCCAATCAGCTAGATGTTGCTGGGGCCACTGTGAGCCAATCATCAGCTGGCAGTCTGAAGGGCAGGGAAACAGCCCAATGAACATCACCGCAGAGGAGCCAATCAGCTAGATGTTGCTGGGGCCACTGTGAGCCAATCATCAGCCGGCAGCTGGAAGTTTGCTGGCAGCTGGATCATCAGCCGGCAGCTGGAAGTTTGCTGGGGCCCTTTGGCTGTGGCTCTCAACATCAGGCTACCATCATTCTAAATGGAAAAAAACTGAAGGCATTCCCTCTAAAATCTGGAACAAGACAGGGATGCCCTCTTTCACCACTTCTATTCAATATAGTTCTCGAAACACTGGCCAGAGCAATTAGACAGACGAAAGAAATTAAAGGCATAAAAATAGGAAAAGAAGAACTTAAATTATCACTATTTGTGGATGATATGATTTTATACCTAGAAGACCCAAAAGGGTCTACAAAGAAACTACTACAGCTAATAAATGAATTCAGCAAAGTGGCAGGGATATAAAATCAACACGCATAAATCAAAGGGATTCCTGTATATCAGTGACAAATCTTCTGAACTGGAAATGAGGAAAACCACCCCATTCACAATATCCTCAAAAAAAAATAAAATACTTGAGAATCAACCTAACAAAAGAGGTGAAAGATTTATACAATGAAAACTACAGAACCCTAAAGAGAAAAATAGAAGAAGATCTTAGAAGATGGAAAAATGTACCCTGTTCATGGATAGGCAGAACTAACATCATCAAAATGGCGATATTACCAAAAGTTCTCTATAGGTTCAATGCAATGCCAATCAAAATCCCAACAGCATTTCTTGTAGAAATAAATAAAGCAATCATGAAATTCATATGGAAAAATAAAAGACCCAGAATAGCAAAAGCAATTCTAAGCAGGAAGTGTGAATCAGGAGGTGTAGCGATACCAGATTTCAAACTGTACTACAGAGCAATAGTAACAAAAACAGCATGGTACTGGTACCAAAACAGGCGGGTGGACCAATGGTATAGAATAGAGGACACAGAGACCAATCCACAAAATTACAACTATCTTATATTTGATAAAGGGGCTAAAAGCATGCAATGGAGGAAATATAGCATCTTCAACAAATAGTGCTGGGAAAACTGGAAATCCATATGCAACAAAATGAAACTGAATCCCCTTCTCTCGCCATGCACAAAAAGTTAACTCAAAAATGGATCAAGGACCTTCATATCAAATCAGAGACTATGTGTCTGATAGAAGAAAAGGTTGGCTCCGATCTACATATTGTGGGGTCCGGCTCTAAATTCCTTAATAGGACACCCATAGCACAAGAGTTAATAACTAGAATCAACAAATGGGATTTACTTAAACTAAAAAGTTTTTTCTCAGCAAAAGAAACAATAAGAGAGGTAAATAGGGAGCCTACATCATGGGAACAAATTTTCACTCCTCACACTTCAGATAGAGTCCTAATATCCAGAGTATACAAAGAACTCAAAAAAATTAGACAATAAGAAAACAAATAACCCAATCAACAAATGGGCCAAGGACCTGAACAGACACTTCTCAGAGGAGGACATACAATCAATCAACAAGTACTTAAAAAAATGATCACCATCTCTAGCAGTCAGAGAAATGCAAATCAAAACCACCCTAAGATACCATCTCACTCCAGTAAGATTGGCAGCCATAATGAAGTCAAACAACAACAAGTGCTGGCGAGGATGTGGGGAAAAGGGTACTCTTGTACATTGCTGGTGGGACTGCCAATTGGTGCGGCCAATTTGGAAAGCAGTATAGAGATTCCTGGGAAAGCTGGGAATGGAACCACCATTTGACCCAGCTATTGCCCTTCTCGGACTATTCCCTGAAGACCTTAAAAGAGCATACTACAGGGATACTGCCACATCGATGTTCATAGCAGCACAATTCACAATAGCTAGACTGTGGAACCAACCCAGATGCCCTTCAATAGATGAATGGATTAAAAAAATGTGGCATTTATACACCATGGAGTATTACGCAGCACTAAAAAATGACAAAATCATGGAATTTGCAGGGAAATGGATGGCACTAGAGCAGATTATGCTTAGTGAAGCTAGCCAATCCCTAAAAAACAAATACCAAATGTCTTATTTGATATAATGAGAGCAACTAAGAACAGAGCAGAGAGGAAGAGCAGGAAGAAAAGATTAACATTAAACAGAGACATGAGGTGGGAGGCAAAGGGAGAGAAAAGGGAAATTGCATGGAAATGGAGGGAGACCCTCATTGTTATACAAAATTACATATAAGAGGTGTGTGGGAAATGGGAAAATAAACAAGGAGAGAAATGAATTACAGTAGATGGGGTAGAGAGAGAAGATGGGAGGGGTGGGGAGGGGGGATAGTAGAAGATAGGAAAGGTAGCAGAATACAATGGTTACTAATAGGGCATTATGTAAAAATGTGGATGTGTAACCGATGTGATTCTGCAATCTGTATTTGGGGTAAAAATGGGAGTTCATAACCCACTTGAATCTAATGTATGAAATATGATATGTCAAGAGCTTTGTAATGTTTTGAACAACCAATTTTTAAAAAGTAAAAAAAAAATGCTCATTTCAAAAAAAAAACTGCCTTATTTCTCTTAAGAGTATATTGGTGGGGCTGGGGATATGGCTCAAGCAGTAGCGCTCTCATCTGGCATGCGTGCGGCCCAGGTTCGATCCTCAGCATCACATACGAACAAAGATGTTGTGTCCGCCGAAAACTAAAAAATAAATATTAAAAATTCTCTCTCTCTCTCTCTCTCTCTCTCTCTCTCTCTCTCTCTCTCTCTTAAAAAAAAAAGATGCTTAAATAAAAAGAGTATATTGGTGTAGCTTGTCCTGGTACTTGTCCACCCCACAACCAACATTAACTTTAAGACCCTTTCACAGACCTGTATTGAGCTCTGTGAGGAAAAGTAACTCTGAGGAGATGAAAAAATAATTAAAAATAAAATGAAAGTGAGCAAGAGATTTAAACAGACACCTCACCAAAGTGGATTTGTAAATGGCCAAAATGTACATGAAAAAGTGCCAGACATTAATAGTCATTAGGTAAATGCAAATTTAAAAACATAATGTAGGGCTGGGGTTGTGGCTCTGAGGTAAAATGAATAAAAATATTGTGTCCAACCACAACTAAAAAATATATATATATATTTTAAAGTATTAAAAAAACACAATGTAGAGCTGGGGGTGTGGCTTAGTGGTTGAGCATGCGTGAGACACTGGGTTTGATCCACAGCACCACACAAAAAAAATAAATAAAATAAAGATATTGTGTCCATCTATAACTAAAATAAATAAATAAAAAACACAATGAAAAATCACATATCCATTAGAATGGCTAAAATTACAAAAGTGACAATGTTGATGAGGATGTGGTTCTGAAACTCACATTGTTGGTACAAATGCAAAATGATACAGCCACTTTAGAAAACAGTTTGGCAGTTTCTATAGTTAAATGTATGCTTACTCTATGACCCAGCAATTTCATTCCCAGTTATTTTCCTCAAGAGAAATAAAAATTATATTCACAAAAGCTGGATGCTGTGGCACACACTTGTAATCCCAGCAGCTCAGGAGGCTGAGGCAGGAGGATCGCCGATTCAAAGCCAGCCTCAGCAATTTATGGAGGTCCTAAGCAATTCAGTGAGACCCTATCTCTAAATAAAATATGAAAAAGGGTTGAAGATGTGGCTCAGTGGTTAAGCCCCCCTGAGTTCAATCCCTAGTACCAAAAAAGAAAAAATAAGGGCTGGTATAGATCAGAGGTAACCCTCCCATTCCCTGGGTTTAATCCTTAGTACTGCCACCTCCACCAAAAAAAAAAAAAAAAAGTTTGTGCTTCTTGGAAATCAATCTTGTAACCCACTTCTGCCTCCTAGTGACCACTGATTTTTTTTTCTTTTTCTTTTTTATTTTTGCCATGCTGCAGATCCAGCCTAGGGCTTTGCACATACTAGATGAGCACTTAGCAATACTGAGCTACACCCACTGCACTCATCTGCTCATCTTTTTTCTGCTTTACCTTTTCTGGAATGTCATATAAATAGGATCATATAGCCTCCCAAATCTTGCAGGTATGTGTGACCAAGTCTGGTGGAAGCACAAGGGAATTTTTTAGGGAAATGGGGATGTTCTGTGATCATCATGATTGTGGGTAGTTATGTGACTATAAACATTTTCCAAAACTCGTCAAGTTGTAGTTTTAATTACGGAATTATTGAATTTTATTTTTAAATTATATCTCAAAATGATTTTGTAAAAAGGTTGCTTGCATTAAAACTGCAGTTTCAAGACAAATGTCTTAGACATTTTTCTAAATCTATTACTACCCAAAGTCCCTTGTACATAGAAAGTTTGAAACCAGGCAAGTGTAATTCTCATGACTGGGGAGGCTAGGGCAGGAGGACTGCGAGTTCAAGATCGGCCTCAGCAATTTAGTGAGGTCCTAAGCAACTTACTGAGACCCTGACTCAAAAAATAAAAGGGCTAGGGATGTGGCTCAGTGGTTAAGCGCGCTGTGTTCAATCTCTGCTACCAAAAAAAAAAAAAAAAAAAAAACGTTTGGATCTTTCACTGTCTTTGTTAAGGTTCATCTTGCTTTGATTTATCACAGCTCATTTTTCTCTTAAAAAAAGAATTTTTTATTATATTTTAAAACTTGGGCTGGGGATGTGGCTCAAGCGGTAGCGCGCTCGCCTGGTATGCGTGCGGCCCAGGTTCGATCCTCAGCACCACATACCAACAAAGATGTTGTGTCCGCCGAGAACTAAAAAAATAAATATTAAAAATTCTCTCTCTCTCTCTCTCCTCTCTCACTCTCTCTTTAAAAAAAAAAAATTTTAAACTTAATACTTGCCCATATTTCTCTAGTTTGACATTATGATGTTAGAAATATTAATACAAAGAAGAGTTGTAACTGGGTGTGTGTTCAAGGGAAATACCTCCTTCAGCAGATACAGGTCCCCCAAAGACAATGGAGTCACTCAACACAAGGGTCAATAAACCCCTTCCCCAGTTCTCTACCATCAGTTCTCCCTCCTCTATAGCAGTAGTGGAAGTCACAGGAAATAACAGGAAGACTTTATCTTCCTTATGATGTCATAGATTTTGGTTTGAAAAACTCACAAAATCTAAAATGCTTTAAAAATAAGTGGCAGAGCCAGGCAGGCGCAGTGGGGCATACCTGAAATCCCAGCAGCTCTGGAGGCTGAGGCAGGAGGATCACTGATTTCAAGCTAGCCTCAACAACAGTGAAGCGCTAAGCAACTCAGTGAGACTCTGTCCTCTAAAATACAAAACAGGGCTGGGGATGTGGCTCAGTGGTTGAATGCCCCTGAGTTCAATCCTCGGTACCCTCCCCGCAAAAAATAAATAAAATAAAATAAATGGCAGATATAAATATTCAGGCTTTTGAAAAATCTAAATAAATTTGAGGATACATAAACCAAACAATAGATGTAATTAAATTAGAGAAAAGTTTTGTAACTGAGTCATTCCTCTGCCCAAGATAATATCCATTTGCCAAATGCAAGAGAACCTGCTCTAAAGTAGCTGGTATCAAATCCATGCTGTAAGAGGAGATTTAGTTTCTGTAAAACAGGCATCAGCCATGATAGCAAGTTAATGGTGTCAGTTTAATTTTATTAGCTATGATTTGTCTTGGGAGTCTCCCCAGCTCCAAAGACTAACTTCCCCATCCCCAAGAAGAGCCGTCCAATGGTGAGCCCTGCTGGCTCACATGATCTTAACCCACCAATCAGACTAGCCCTGCTGGCTCACCTAATCCTTACCCACCAACCAAAAGCACCCCATGCCAACTGTCAAACCGCCCCCGACTCTATAAATATGCAGAGCTGTTCCTCAATAAATGGGCATTTTGTCCAACGGCAAGCCTTGATCGTTCTTTCATTGGTGCCAAAACCCAGGATCGAACCAGGGACCTACTCAGCCGCTAGAGAGATGCTTACCTACCCCTTCCTCTCCCCTCTTCCCAGCCCTGGGAGTATCTGGCCCAGGAGGGGTCCCGAAACGCCTTGGCCAAGGTCTCCCACAGCTCCAGCTCCCATCCAGGACGAGAGCTTCGACTGTCAGGATTCAGTGACAACCAATCTCTACAGCTCGAACCTGCCACTTAGGCACTTCTAATTTTTTGGCTCTAGCGGGGACTTCCCTTTTTCCAATAAATCAGTTTCTTCCTTCTCTGCGTCCTCTTCCCTCCTCCTTACACAGGTAACGTGTCCTCTCTGCCGGTCGACTCTCCCCTACAATGCCTCTTGGATCAAATATAGCACCCAGGCCTGGCCCACTTATCCCTTAGATAACCAAAGCAGAGGCCCCTTTTTGGGTCCCTGGATCCCTCCATTCTAAAGGATCTCTTCCAGGGTTTCTTCTTTTTTTTTTTAAGAGAGAGAGAGAAAGAGAGAATTTTTTAATATTTATTTTTTAGTTTTCAGCGGACACAACATCTTTGTTTGTATGTGGTGCTGAGGATCAAACCCGGGCCACACGCATGCCAGGCCAGTGCGCTACTGCTTGAGCCACATCCCCAGCCCCCAGGCTTTCTTCTTGCTCTGATCTAATCCTGCTCTCTGCACCTCTTGCAAACAAATTCTTCTAGCCAGTCCAAAGGACGCTCAACAGATGACAGAGTTCTCCTACTTAATTTCTTGGCCTTAAAGGGATATCGGGCCTCTCCACAAAAGGTCCAAATAGCATGTATCTAGGTTCTCTATCTCTCAAGGGGAAAAGGCCATTACAGTAGACAGAAAACAGTTTATTGTGTCTATACCTACACCAAAGACTAAAGATGACTCTCCTTCTTGGGTTTGGCTGGGTATTTCAGGGCCTGGATTACTTTTGAATTTCTCCCTCCTCGCCAGGCCGCTATATAATCTGGCCAAGGGCCCCAAGATGAACCCATACTCTCAGCGGTAGGGAAGCCCTTTAAAAAGGCCCTCCTCTGGGCACCCACCCTGCCTCTCTCAGACCTCTCCCGAACCTTCACCCTCTATGTAAAAATAGGGACAAAGTCTGGGCATTCTGGGTCAGGAATATGGCCCCACATTTGCACTAGTGACCTACCTATCCAAACAGTTTGACCCCACCATCAGGGGTTGGCCCCTATTCCTCAGAGCCCTAGCAGCGGCCCATGACCTCCAGAAAGAAGCACACAAGCTTACCTTTGGCTCCCTGATAACCATCTCATCTCCTCACCATCTAAAGGATTTTCTCACTTACAAGGGGGCTACAGTCACTTCCTCCTTCCAGGATTCTATCCTTCCTTGTCTCTCCTTGAAAATCCCTCCATCTCTTTTCAGCCCTGCTCTCCATTAAACCCTGCCTCCCTCCTCCCATCTTCTCACTCACACGATCCTGTCCACAAATGCCTGTAGGTATTGGAGACAATTTTATCCTGCCCTACCACCATTTCTGAGGGACCCCTGCCCTCTTCGGACCTCGTCTGGTTCTCAGATGGTAGCTCCTTTATATACGAAGGGGTTAATGTAGTGGGGTATGCTGTCATTTCCCTCTCATCCATCACAGAGGCAAAACCAAACCTCTCCCACTGAATACCACCAACCAACAAGCTGAACTCATAGCTGCCACAAGGGCATGTGAGCTAGCAGAGGGAAAAACCCTCTCCCTAGATAATATGTCTTCCATATCCTGATCTCCCACATAGCCATTTGGAAAGAAAGGAGGCTGTTGACCACCAGAGGGACGGCAGTCATTAATCCCATACTTATTTCTGGCCTAATAGGAGTCTCCAGGCTGCCTTCCCAACTGGGAATAATCAATTGCAAGGTCCACTAAACTGACTCCTCCCTTACTACTATGGGGAATTCCAAGGCTGATCAAGCGGCTCCATCATCCGCCCTACAGAGCTTTACCTCCTCTGCGCTACCGGGGATCGACCCAAAGATTCCCAACAACTCTTCCAGTTTCTTCACTCTCTATTTCATTCTAGTCCACAGAGTCTCACTACTTTCCTTCATTCCTTTTTCACCCTTTCCCCACATGATAAGACCCTCCTACAACAGATCACTTCCGCTTGTCTGATCTGCCTGAGAACCAATACCAATACTCCATTAAAACCTAAATCTTTTCCCTTCTCATCAGGCCCGCGGTCATACCCGGCTGCAGACTGATTTCACCAACATGCCCCAAGTAAAAAATAAGCCTTTCCCACTTCTAACAAGCAGGCCTCTACAGTAGTTGACTCACATAATTCCCCCATTTTGGGATGCCCACTTCTAACCAATCAGACAATGGCCGAGAATTTACCTCGCAGGTAACTCAGGGACTGGCTCACATGCTATCACTCCCTTGGCATTTCCACTGCCCTTACCATGCCCAGGCTTCTGGAAAGGTTGAAAGGACCAATCGGTCCCTTAAAGAGACCCTCACCAAGCTCACCATGGAATTAAGCCTGGACTGGGTAAAGGTGCTTCCCTTGGCTTTATTGTGCATTAGAGCTTTGCCAAAAAAGCCTTCTAATCTCTCACCTTTCGAAGTCATGTATGGCCGTCCCCTTGTTCCTCCCTGACTGCCTACAGAACCCCTACCCATCTCTGAAACCTATGCCCTGCCCCTCCTCTTCCATCTACACTCTGAACTCTGGTGCTATCAAGACTGGCTCCTTCCTGACCCCAGTCTCTCTCAAAACCTTACCTGGTCAACTTATTTACTATTGCTCACCAGAGGAAAAGTCCCCTCTAAAACCAAAATGGAAGGGCCCTGGCTCAGGTGATTATGTGTACATCCTCAGCGGCCAAACTCAAATTACCTAATAACCAACTTACCCCATGGATTCATATTTCCAGGCTTAAGCCCGGCACTCCTACACCTTCATCAGAAGAGCCAACGATTGTCACCTGTCATTAATTACTCTTGTCAATGCTCCCCCTCATTTCTGGCCCCTCTTGGGTCCTCTCTTTGACCTATATTCAAGGGAAGTGACCCTCAGGGCCCCCTCCAGCCAGTCCCCCTTCTCTTCCTTACAGACCCCCTACTTGCTTGGATCTGGCCGGTAGTGGGACTGTTGTGTGTTGTCCTTCTGACAAACCACTTAGGTGTCCAGAGCATGGTGAACCCTGAATAAGTGTGATCATAAGAGAGCACTTTACCAGTTGCCTTTTGGGCCTAAGGAGGAACATGTGTGTTTTGTTTACCCTCCCAGTTTCATAAGAATTTCAAGTATCAGTATTTATAGTTGAGGTGTTTTACATAAAACCTGGAGAGAGCTGATTGCTCTCAAAGGGAAATATGGTAACAATGGGCCACCATCTTCCCTTGGCCGCCTTTGAGAAAGGCAAAGAGAGAAGCAAGCTGGTACACCCAGTTAGGAGAAAGTTTGAAGAGCAGCCTTAATAGAGAGGGGAGGGAGCTAGATTGGACTAGGAATGAAGAGTGGAATTGAGGGTGTTAGTTGCAGGACAGGCTGGTCTACAATTCATGTCAAATAAAGTTATCTAGCTGCAGGATGACCTGGCTTCTCAAACCCTCTGTCTGGTTCTTTATCACCTGTTGGCTTCAAGCCCAAACACCCAAGCCCCCACTCAAGGCTGGACACTTAACCCCCCTTGTGCCAACAAGACAGCTTGCAGACCCAGAGACTCCATTAGATTTGGGCTATAAAATCTCCCTGTATCTGTTCCTTCCCTTTATCATAAAGTTCATTCAGACTCAGGTGGGTAAAAAATGTCTAATCAAGCTTTTACCAGCTTCTCCTCAGGAATTACCAACTCCTGGCTACTGATGATACCTCCAGTCGAGATCTATGCTGAATGGACTGACATCATCATGGATCTGTGGTGGCAAGGAACCTTCCTTGATACCGGTCTTCTCAAAGATGTTGTGTCCGCCGAGAACTAAAAATAATAAATATTAAAAAATTCTCTCTCTCTCTCTCCCTCTCTCCTCTCTCACTCTCTCTTTAAAAAAAAAAAGAATTAAGTACTCAAGCTTGAATTCATAGGTCCTGAAAACCCTCTGGAGTGACCTTTAGCTTCTCCAGGTGAGACTAAGACTAGGTCAATGATTTTGCTGGGGAATATGGGAAAGTAGCAAAGTTAGAACCCACAGTTTGTAGGTAATGGGGATATTCTGGTGGAGCACAGAGTATTTTTATGTAAATATATATATACTGGAGATTGAACCCAGGAGTGTTTAACCACTAAGCCACATCCCCAGCCCTTTTTATTTTCCTTTTGGAGAAGGGGTCCCACTAAGTTGCTAAGGGCCACACTTAAGTTGACAAGACCAGCTTTGAACTTATGATGCTTCTGCCTCAGCCTCCCGAGCAACTGAGATTACAGGCATACATCATTGCACCCTGCTGATTTTAGTGTAAATCCTAAAGTAGCCAAGTAGGAAAATTAGTCACATTATCAGTAGGAGATATTGGAGTTAAGATGAAGCCCAGGTTTCTGGCCTCAGTGACTGGGTGGATCCTGGTGGCCATAAATCCAGGAATGGAACACAGAAGGTAAGCAGGTTTAACTACTTAGACCCACTTATCTGCCCAGACTGGCCTCAACTAGCCATTCTGATGTTATTACCATCAGTTCTCCAAGTGTCACATAGCTGCTGAGATTAATCAGGACACATAGCTGCATGTGAGAAAACCCTTTTGGTAATGTGTTTGTTTCCAAAAAAGCATTGAGGAGACTAGGCACATACTTTTCTTTCTCCTTGTATCTGTTAATTCTCTTACTGTAAAATTTACTCCTTTTAAAATAATATACTCTAATTTTCTAACTGATGTTACTGTTCTTTATGATGCCTTATTCTTTTGGTTCTTAGAATTTTCAGCATTTTTTCTTATTCTGTTTTTATTTTGGCTTTTTTCTTTTCTTTTCTTTTCTTTTTTTTTACCAGGGATAAAACCTATGTGCACTTAAACATGGAGCCACATCCCCAGCCCTTTTTATATTTTATTTTGAGTCAGGGTCTCACTGAGTTGCTGAGGCTAGCTTTGAACTCAGAGTTCTCTTGCCTTAGCCTCCTGAGCTGCTGAGATTACAGTTGTGTGCCACCACATTTTTAATTTTTGATAATAAAAATAAAACTAGAGGCTGGGGATGTGGCTCAAGTGGTAGCACGCTTGCCTGGCATGCATGCGGCCCGGGTTCGATCCTCAGCACCACATACAAACAAAGATGTTGTGTCCACCGAAAACTAAAAAATAAATATTAAAATTCTTTCTCTCCTCCCTCTCTCTCTCTCTTTAAAAAAAATAAATAAAACTTAGGGTCTCACTAAGTTCTTAGGGCCTTCATAAATTACAGAGGCTGGTTTTGCACTCCCAATCCTCCTGCCTCATTTTCCCAAGCTGCTGGGATTATAGGCATGTGCCACCATGCCCAGCCTAAATAGATTTCTTTACAATTAATATAATTTCAATTTCCAAAAGTCAAAACAAAAATTTTAAATGTTAGTTTCCAGGATCATAAAACCCTTGTTCATTTTTTTCAGAACATCACTAGTTGTATTATTCTACTATATATCTTGTCTATCTCCATCATTGGAGAAATCTTCAGAGGATGATATTCCCTGCAAAACTAGGTCCTCTGAGACCAGTACTTTATCATCCTGGCCAAAATCAGATTTACCCTTGTTGATTTAAGAAATATCTAGCTGGACCAAAGGCCGAATATTTTCTCTAATATGTGGATGCTAATTCTCAATAAGGTGGGGAGGGACACTGAAGAAGAATAGTGTTATCTTAGATTAGGTAGAGGGAAGTGATGGGAGAGGAGGAGTGGGGATGTGGGGATAGAAAATATAGTAGAATGAGACAGACATTATTACTTTATATATATATATATATATATATATATATATATATATATATATACATATATATATGATTTGATTGCATGACCAATATGATTCTGCAACATGTACACTCAGAAAAATGAGAAATTATATCCCATCTATGTATAATATATCAAAGTGCATAAATACATTCTACTGTCATGTATAATTAATTAAAACAAATTTAAAAGTTTAAGAAAAAAATTTTAAAATATGCTTAGAAAAATGCTTAATGGCATGGGAATTACTGATGTGTTCATTGTTGGGAAAACATGTTACAAAGAAAGACAAAAAGATTCTATGTTCTTTCTTTTCTTTTTAGAGAGAGAGTGAGAGAGAGAGAGAGAGAGAAAGAAAAGGAATTTTAATATTTATTTTTTAGTTTTCGGTGGACACCGCATCTTTGTTTGTATGTGGTGCTGAGGATCAAACCCAGGTCGCATGCATACCAGGCGAGCAGGCTACCGCTTGAGCCACATCCCCAGCCCCTCTATGTTCTTTCAAATGATATGTGTTTAACAGAGGCTTGATGCAGATGTTGAAAAAAAAATACAAGGAGTTTTGTGGTTCCTTGAAAATTTAAATTATTTTACTTAAAAAAATACACACACACACACACACACACACACACACAAACATACACACCTAGCTGGGCATGGTGACACACGCCTGTGATCCCAGTGACTTAGGAGGCTGAAGCAGGAGAAAACAAGTTGGAGGCCAGTCTGGGCAACTTAGACCCTGCCTCAAAAAAAAAAAAAAGTAAATAAAAAGATGTCAGTATACAGCTCAGTGGTAGAAGTCCCCTAGCTTCAATCACAGTACCACAAAATTAGTATTAATAATAATAATACCTAAGATGGGTGTGTGCCAATAATCCTAACTACTCTGAGGCTGAGGCAGGAGGATTGTTTGAGCCCAGGATTTCAAGACCAGCCTAGACAACATAACAAGACCCCGTCAAAAACCAAAAACAAACTAAATGCCTTGATCCTATTCCTAAAACAAACAAACAAACAAAAACACTGGTTATTGCTTACAGAATCAGTTTAACATGTTACAGTATAGTGTGAGGATCATCCTTTGAGAATACTTAAAAATCTGAATGAAAACTTTTTTAAAAAATTGATTGACATACAGAAAGAAAGGAAGAAAGAAAGAAAGCCAGCTAGCCAGCCTGGCAAAGTGTGCAGAGCCTGGAATACAAAGCAGAAGGATCACAAATTCAAAGCTAGACTCAGCAACTTAAGTGAAGTTCTAAGCAACTTAGCAAGATCCTGTCTCTACATAAAATATTAAAAAGAATTGGGGTATGTGGCTCTGTGGTTAAGCATCCCTGGGCTCAATCTCAAGTTCCAAAAAGAAAAAAAAATGGTTCACACAGTGTTGTACGTCTGCAATCCCAGATACTCAGGAGGCTGAGACACCAAAAAAGGAAAAAAAAAAATGGATTTTAGGTGGGTGTGGGGAAAGCTGAGACAGGAGAATCACAAGTCCAAAACCAGCCTCAGCAACTTAGAGAGACCCTGTTTCTAACTAAAATTTAATGAGGCTGGGGATGTGGTTTACTGGTTAAGCACCTCTGAGTTCAATCCCTGATATAAAAAAAAAAAAAAAGAATGGATTTAGTGCTGGGTGCTGTGGTGTGCACCTGCAGTCCCAGAGGGAAGCTGAGGCAGGAGAATCACTTGAATGCTGCAGTCTGGCTGGGCACAACTCAGGAGCCACTTGTCAAAAGAAACTAACTTTATTTTTAGAACTACAAACGCCAAACAAAACAGCTCCTCAGGAAAAAACCCTCAGAGCCCAACTGCCACCACCGGCTTCCACAAGCCTCTCACCCACACAAGCCTCTCCACCTCCCACAATCCTCCTGCTCTTGAGGCCAATTGGCTGGGTTGCATGGGCAGAGCCAAAGAAGTCCCCCAATGAGCAGCTCCGTGGAGGAGCCAATCAGCTAGATGTTGCTGGGGCCGCTGTGAGCCAATCATCAGCTGGCAGCTGGAAGTTTACTGGCAGCTGGAAGTTTGCTGGGGCCCCTTTGGCTGTGGCTCTCAACACTTGAACCCAGGAGGTTGAGGCCAGCTGGGGCAACATCACTAGATCCAGTCTCAAAAGGAAAAAAAAAAGTGTGCTGCAGAGCAGTCTTTGTAATAAATGGGATTGAATCAATTGTGTATCCACATGGAGAAGATATGAACCTTAATCTCTTTCTTCACATTATCCAAAAATTATTTTCAAGTATATTGTAGATATAAATGAGATAAAGCAATAAAACTTCTAAAAGGAAATAAAAATATGACCTTGGGGTAGGAAAGATTTCATACATAAGGCATCAAAATGAAAGCATTGATCAATTGGACAATAGTAAAATCAGAAACTTAAAAATACACACACACACACACACACACACACAGTATCTGTTTCTAACTAAAATTTAATGAGGCTGGGGATGTGGTTTACTGGTTAAGCACCTCTGAGTGCTTAACACACACACATCAAAACATCATTAAGATGGTGAAAAGGGACTGTATGGCTCAGTGGTACAGTGCTTGCCCTAGCACATGTGAGGCCCTGGGTTCGATCCTCAGAAACACACACACACACACACACACACACACACACACACACACACACACACACACATCACACAGAGAAAAAATGGTGAAAACGAAGCCAGAGAATAAAAAAAAAAAAGACCTGAATGATGTATGTAACTGATAAAGGACTCAAAATCAGAATAAATTAACTGATCAATCAATAACAATAGTTAAAAGTCAGAGAATTCACTAAAAAAATGGGCAAAAGAGGCACTAGGAGTGTGATTCAGTGGTAGAGTATGTGCTTAACACATGAAAAAGGCCATGGGGTTCAATACCTAAAACCAAAAATATACAGATGCCTGAGTAAAAGATATGAATAAGCTAATAAATGTCCAAAGATCAATAAATATGAAAAAGTGATCAACTGCCGCAGTCCGGCTGGACAAAATAACCGGGAGGTGACAAGCAACTTGAAAATTGAAGGGGGAACTGCTTTATTGCGGAACAGCAGAGGTATATATACCTAACTGATTACACACAGCTTGACTCAATTAGTATCATCTAGATACAGCAGTCAGCCAATAAGGAATCCCCACCATCTTAATGGCTCCATGGCATTGCCTCACAAACCACTCCTCCTGGCAAATTGCCAGGCACCATCTTGACTTGATTGCAGCCCCCAACAATCAACTTCATTGGAAACTAGGAGTGCAAATTAAAATACACCTACCAGAAAGGCTAACATTTTAAAAACTGACAATATCAGTATTTGTGAAACTGCAGAGGAACTAGAACTTCATATGGGAATGAAAATGATAAAACCGTTTTCAAAACGGTTCAAAAAATAATTTTCAAAAAATAATTGGTATATGTGTAAATCGGATTTTACGAACAGCCTGTGGCACAGTAATTCTATTTCTAGATATACCTAACAGGAATGTGGGGCAGCAAAGCATGGTGGTGCACACCTGTAAACCCAGAGTCGTAGGAGACTGAGGCAGGAGGATCGCAATTCAAAGCCAGTCTCAGCAACTTGGTGGGGTGTTGGGACCTTTTACCTCCCTTGGGACTGTGGCTATTATTGGGCGTTGGCTGAGGTGGCCTCATGGGTTCTTCCAGAGCATTTCTATATATGTGACCTGGCTGGATTGACTCAGGGGCTTTTTTGACTTTAGCCCCACTTAATGGTTTAATCTGAAATCTGCCTAGGCCCCTTAGTGATAGTGATGAAATTGCCCCTTATTGGTTCTCGCTACTGTCTCTTCTTACCCCCTCCTATCACTGTATAACCTTGTCCCTGACACAATAAAGTTGAGATTGCTGCACCTCTATGGTTGACTGAACTCCCAAAGCAGTGTGATTCTTGGCCAGGCTGGGTGGCAGGCCAGGTCAGGACACTCATCATCTCGCTCAGCCCCAGAGACACTAGCTGGTCTAGTGCCCTTCACTACCTCTGTCGGAGGGCGGTTCCCTCTGACAGTGGGGCTCTTAAGGAACATAGCAAGACCCTGTCTCTAAATAAAATATAAAACAGGCTGGGGATGTGCCTCAGTGGTTAAGTACCCTGGGTTCAATCTCCAGTACCAAATAAATAAATACAAACAAACCTTTAAAGATGGCTCTGATTTACAGTAAACTAATGGCCTACCAGGACAAAACTCAATTATTCTTGAAAGGAATACAATAAAATCCATATGATCAACATTGGAATATTATAATGAGTATCATCCAATAAAAATTATTATACAATGACAAGAATAGGCAAATCTATTTGTTTGTTTGTTTGTTTTTGTTTGTTTGGTTGGTTTTGTTTTACAGTACTGTGCCGAAGTCTGGGCTTGGCACAAGATCACGAGCCACCACACAGCTTTGTAGGTTCAAACAGCAATTCTTTATTCCCGATCTCACACCGCTTCCACACAGGTTCAGGGGCAATCCCCATCCCCCCCACACACAATTCACGTCCTAAATACTTTCTCTCCAGGAGAACTCAGCAGGAACTCAGGCAGCAGGCACGCCCTACTCCCAGCAGGAATAATCTTCAACCTCCAACTTCCCTAAAACTCCTATTGTCACGCCCTCAACCCAAGGACAGGGATACTGCAAGATACACCCTAATCCTGGATCCACCCTGGTCATTGAGCAGGGTCACCTTTCTCAAACACACAAGCAAGGTCGCAGCAAATTAACATGGGGTACGCTGGCAAGGATTACGATGCATCCTACTTGGCAATGGCTCTCAACAGTACTGGGGATTGAATCCAGGAGGGCTCTATCACTGAGCTATGTCCCCAGCTTTTTTTATTTTTATATTAAGACACGATTGTTAGGTCGGTGGTGGCTGGTGGCGGTGGTGACTGGGTGGCCACTTAGAACAAAGCAGTCCAAGCTGGAAAAGAACATCAATCAGATGCCAGCGGAAATGCCTGTCAATCAGCCAGATCTCCTGACTAATGCTGGTCAATCAGCAGGACCCTCTGGCCAATCCTGGAGTTCAGCCAACTTCCTTGACCAACTCCAAGGGGGCAAGGAACCCTAGAAACACCTTTTCCTGTCCCAAGCCCTTCCCTTCCTGCTGTAAGCCCCATAAAAGTCCAGTTTGGTCAAGCTTCCACATGGTTTCTCCTCAGACCCTTCCCTTGTCCCCTCTGTGGGTCTGATCGAGTTCTGCCCAGGAACTAAATAAAGCCTGTTCAGTGGCCCTTTTAAATCTGCCTCCTTTGGTCGCTGCCTGCCTCACCTGATCTGACAATGATCTTGCTAAGTTGCCCAGGTTGACCTTGAAGTTACAATCCTAATGCCTCATTCTCCTAAGTATGTGCCACTGTATAGGCATGTGTCACTGTACCCCACTTAAGAACAGGCAAATCTATAGGAGACCGGATGCCTAGGGCTGGGATGTTGAAAAAATTATTGCCAAAAGGTCAGTCCTTGTCCCATGCCAATCCAATAATGAGGACATGGTTTTGAAAAAAATGAAAAAGAAGGTTTATTGCTTTGCTATCAAAGGAGAAACACAGGGGACTCCTGTACCAAAGGCTATGATTCTGCCCATCATGGGGAACCGAGAGGTTTTTTAAAGAGGTAATTTTTAAAGGAAAAAAGAAATTGAAATTGAAATGTAAAGAACCAGGTTTTGCAAAGTTTCTAAGCTGCACTCAGAAACCTGAAATTCCTGTGGCAGTTAAGACAATTCCCGGAACTGCCCATTAGATGTGTGTTGAAATCTTCCCTGACCACCTAGTTACTTAACAACTCCCTCCCAGAAACCGTGCAGCTCAGCACGTATACATCTCAGGGGTTCAACCAATCAGTTTAAACGTATACCCCTTCTTAGGACTGACCAATCACCCCCGCCCGACCTGTTCCTGCCAGTGAATGTGCTAATCATGTTTTAGAGTTGTTATTTGATTTTCCCGCGGTATGTGATGATTTGCTAAGGGATGCTATGATGTATGTAAAGTCCCTGCCCTCTCCAAAGAATGTATATAAACTCTGCTTAAGTTGTTCTTGGGGCTTTTTGTTCCCTGCTCTTCTGAAGTGAGCTCTGAGCCCCAGCATGCTGGACCCCCAATAAACCCTTTGCTGTTGCATGGGATGGTCTCTTGGTGGTCTTTTCCTTCAACATTTGCCCGACCTTTTCAATTTGGAGAAAATGAGATTAGGGAAGAGAGATCAGGAAGGAGAAGACCAGAGAAAAGAAGATCAGGGAGGAGAAAGGGGAAAGAAGATCAGAGAAGATCAAGGAAAAGGTTAGGAAAAGAAGATCAGGGAGGAAATCAGGGATAAGAAGATTGGGAAAAAGAAAAAATCATGCAAGTTTCAAAGCCACAAGGATATAGCCAAAGTATCAAGTGAACCTCTGTTACAAATATATTAAGCCACCATTAAGTTGTGACTTTGTCACAGGAGAAGAGGTATCCCTATACAAGGATTTATTCAAGTGAGAAGAAAGAAGACAGAGCTCCCACGGGGCAACTGTACTAGTTTAGGGATTTATATAGCTACTGAGAGGAGCATTGATCACTGTCTGTGCTAATCAGGTCTTAGAAAAGTACCAATGTTATTGGTCAAAAATCTATGTGAACCAGGTATTATAAAAGTATCAAGGCTATTGATTCAGCCCATGACCTTCTAATTCACCGTGTCCCTTTAGTCCTTGAATTTGAACTTTCCTATAACCTCCATTTGCCCCACCCATGTTGGGAAAACATAACGGCAGCAGCACCTCAGAGAAAAACCCCAACATGGCACCTAACGACCCTCCTTCTCCTCTTTTTTCTTTCACTGGTGTGAAACGTTCCAGCTGGCGCCAATGTTCAAATCCTGCTGGTGGGAAGCCTTAGCCTCAATAAGAATTAACTTCTTGGGCTCTGGAACTGACATATGGAAGAGCTTGCCAATAAACGGGCGACCCGTTATCTACCTCAGCCCTGCTACCTCTCCTTAGACCTATATAAACACACAGCCTTTTGTAATAAAGCGGAACCTCTCCGGTGATCTGTGTCGTGTAGTGTCTCCCATTTGTATTGCAGTGCAGCGTCTTACAACCCCAACATCTGGGACAAAGCCTTGCTCGAATGTTTCTGATTATTTCCACTTACTTGCCTTTACCTTTGAAAAAAGTCTTAAATGGGACTTATTACCCTGACTGCCTGACCATTTTACTATTTATCCTACCTATTCATTGAGACATGTTCCAGTAATCAGGAATACTTACTTGTTCCACAACTAGCATGTGCCTGCCACTACTCCTGGTGCCTCAGAATTACGCACTGAGCAAAGGCTACTGCTGATACTGCCAGTTATCAGTGATGAGTTCTGCTCCCTCAAATGTTGAAGTTTGAACATTAGAGAAGCAGGCTGAGGCAAGCATATAACAGGGTTTACTTAAAAAGGAGTAACATAGACTTCTGGGAGGGAGAAGGAGGCCTGAGCTGGTATCCTGGTGAAGCCAGATTTAAAATTAGGTAGTCAGTGTAGTTAGGTAAATCGGGTCTAATATGGAGTGAAATCTAAAATGGAGGCCATGTTGAGAATGACTCAGGAAAACACAGGACAACTCATGGAATGTTAATGAAGTCCTGAAAAGGGCCTAGGCCAAAGTCCACCTCAAAGAAGTGTTAATGAACAGCCCCCAGCAAACTTGAAGGTGCTGGCTCAGAAGTCCTTCCTGACCAGTGATAGACCCAACCTGATCTTTTATTAAATTGGGAGCCATCTTGCCACAAAGCCATGAAAAGCTAATTTCGGCTTTACTATAAATTACTGCAAACTCTGAACCTGCTTGGAATGTCTGCCCGTGCCTTGAACTCACCCATGCCTGGCTCTCTGACCAGATAGCAGCCCTCTCTGAAACTTTAGTGACACTTCATAAATATTGGCCTTCCCTGGCCAGACAACGACCCTCTCTGAGGCTCTAATAGTCTTCATAAATTCTGATGTTGGGGCCAGCAAAAAATGTAAACTACCATTAGTGTGATGCTTGTCAGAGTTCTGTTATCTGTAACCCTCCCTTTGTGTAACTTTCTGGGCTATAAAGCTGGGCTGTAGGAAAGGTGGGGCGGCTGTCTTGTTCCCACCGTTTTGGGAGGAAAAGGCAGTCCGGCCGGTCGAAATAATAAGCTTGCTTTAATTTGATTTTAATTGGAGTCAGTGGTCTTTTCTTGCGTCCTGGTCTAACACCAGATTACTTCTTTGGCCCACCTGTGTCCCACCCCTGGGGCCTTCCACCTACATTCCATCACCAAAACTATAAAAAGGGAAACACATTTGCCCGCCAACTGGATTCCACCTCTTGGTTCCCCTCCTTCCTCCGGGAGAAGTCTTTTCTGCTGTCCTTTAATAAACTTCTAATCTCTACTCTGACCTTGCTCGGCGTGTGCTTTTCTGGTGTTATTCTTCAACATCGGGGAAGCAAGGACTCGTCACCAGCCAACAGCGGTAACACTGGTATCCCAAGAAGCCCTTTTTCAATGTCCTAGGCTTTCTTTGTTCTCCAGCCTTCTTTCCCTTATCTTTCTCTCTAAGCCCAGGTATGCTCCGTGGGATGGCCAAAAAGTGGTAAACAGGTGCGCTGAAGGGGGAAGGACTGGGTAGAGTAGCCCAGGACACATTAATTAACAACTATAACTCTCTGTAGGAAGAGGCGATTCCTGGGACAGGTTACCTTAGCAACAGGTTGGAGCAGGGGCAGGTTCTTGATAAGGGTGGAGGAAAGGCTCTGAATGAATTAACATTTCAATCCCTCAGGGGACAGTCTCCAACTTACCAACTTGGACTCCCTCAAAATTGTCCTGACTCCATCTGACTTGATTTACCTATCTAGACTTGTTGGTAAAGATGGCACCTGGAGTGCTTCTCTTCCGGGAGCTCAGGTCCATGATGCACTGCATGGCATGCAAACCGTCACCTCTAATCCCTGAAGTGGCGCTAACTCTCGGCCAATGCAGAAGAGCCCACTCGCCTTGCTCCTCCTCATCTTGTGTTAAGCCCATAAATATCAATACCCTGTTCCCGTTCGCTCGCGCGCTCTCTCTCTCTCTCTCTCTCTCTCTCTCTCTCTCTCTCTCTCTCTCCCCCCCCTTACTCTCCCCCTCCCCCTCTCTTACTCTCTCCTCCTTCCCCCCCCTCCCTCTCCCTCTCTCCCTCCCTCTCCCTCTCCCTCTCCCTCTCCAAAAGGTAAATGGTTGTTTTGGCTTGTTGAGTTTATGGAGTTTTTCCATCATCCTTTACAAGACTGACTGCCTAATTCTAACTTCAGTGTCACAAAAAAACCCTCATAAGGGTAATTTTTGTTCAGGCTCAAACTTACTCAGTTGGAGTATTGTGTTAGGTCAGTGGTGGCGACTTAGTGGCAACTTAGAACAAAGCAGCCCGCACCAGAAAAGAACATCAATCAGATGCAGGCAGAAACGCCTGTCAATCAGCAGGACCCTCTGGCCAATCCTGGAGTTCAGCCAACTCCCTTGACCAACTCCAAGGGGGCAAGGGACCCTAGAAACACCTTTTCCTGTCCCAAACCCTTCCCTTCCTGCTGTAAGCCCCATAAAAATCCAGTCCGCTGGAGTTTCCACGCCATTTCTCCTCAGACCCTTCCCCTGTCCCCTCTGTGGGTCTGATGGAATTCTGCCCAGGAGTGATATCTCAATAAAGCCTCCCCCGTCTGATCTGACATCTTGGTGCCGAAACCCGGGAAGGGATCTTTGGGCTTCTCCCTTAGGGGATTGAAGCCCATCCCTTCCCCTTGAAATGAACTGGGAAATTTCTAAGCGGCTCTTTCACTCTCCCTTCATCTAGCTGACAGGATTGTGGTAAGTTCCCATTTCCCCTGACCTTCCAGACCCTTTCTTTCTGTCTGTCCTTGGGGTCTATCCATAAGTCACAGGTGTGCCATAGGCCCCACCCATTCTGTTCAGGGCTCCAGGGACTGTGGAGACGTCCTAGTCCTCCTGAGAGCCCCCCCCCCCGCCAACCAGGTTGGCTAACTGCTGGGGCCCACAGAGGCTGTAGGGACGCCTCAACCTCCTCCCTGGCCTGTATCTGTGCAGAAAGAATTTGGGATGCCTTTTTCTGCTCCCACTCACCCCCGAGGGTACCAGAAGGTCATGGGAAACACTAAATCCTCTTTGGATCCCACAACCTCTTTGGACTGTTTATATTCAAATTTTGCCAAATTAGGACTTGCCCAAGATCTGCTCCGTAAATGCCTGGTCTTTTATTCTACTGTGGCCTGGCTCCAATATGAATTGGACAATGGGTCAAGATGGCCCCCAGAGGGAACGTTTGACTTTCAAGTTGTTACCGCTGTTGACCGGTGACGAGTTCTTGCTCCCCCTATGTTGAAGAATAACACCAAAGAAGCACGCCGAGGCAAGGTCAGAGTAGAAATTAGAAATTTATTAAAGGACAGAAGAAAAAGACTTCTTCCAGAGGAAGAAGGGGACCCAAAAGGTGGAATTCATGGAAGTGCAGTTGTTTCCCCTTTTTATAGTTCTTTCAGTGATGGAATGTAGGTTGGAAGGCCCCAGGGGTGGGACACAGGTGGGCCAAAGAAGTAGTCTGAGCAGGAAGGACTTCATTATCACTTCTTTGTGATGGGCTATCTCCAAATCTGTCGGGGGCTGTATCCAGGGCTTCATTAACATTTCTTTGGGATGGGCTGTCTTCAAATCTGTTGGGGGCTGTTCATTAATACTTCCAGGTGGACTTTGGCCTAGGGCCTTTTCGGAACTTCATTAACATTCCATGAGTTGTCCTGTTTTCCCTGAGTCATTCCCAGCATGGCCTCCATTTTAGATTTCACTCGATATTAGACCCGATTTACCTAACTACACTGACTACCTAAATCTGGCTTCAAAGTCCTCACGGATTTAGATAACTTTTGCCACCTGATGGGGAAATGGGTACAAATTCCTTATGTTCAGGCTTTTGGGGATCTCTGCTCCCGTCCTTCTCTCTGTTCTATCTGTCCTACTGCTCAAGTTTTTCTTGCTAAAAAAAATCCTAAAACTCTCTCATTGTTCTACATTCTCAGAACCTGAATTACTCTCAGCTCCACCTTCTCTTATCCCCCATCCCTATCCACACCAATCTGCTGCCGCAGCCCCTCCCACACCTCCACCACTCTCCTTCCTCTCCTGCTACTTTGATTTCTCCACTCACCTCTTCCATTGATACCACACTTCCCCCTCCCCCTCCACCCCTCTCCTCTTCCTCCTCTCCTACAGCCATGATCACTTCCACCCACTCACCCCTCTCCCATCAGTGCCCACACCCGGTCCCACTGATCCCTCTTATCAGATAACCCACAGTTCCTTTGTCTTCTCAGGGAAGTAGCTGGTGCTGAAGGGATACCCTGAATGCATGTCTCATTTTCGCTTCAAGATCTTTCCCAGATTGAAAAATGACTTGGGTCCTTCTCTGCTGACTCTTCTGCTTATATTAAGGAATTCTGATCTCTCTCCCAGACCTATGATCTTACCTGCATGACGTCTATGTTGTACTGTCCTCTACTCTGACCCCAGCTGAGCGAGCCCCACATTCAGCAGGCTGTTCGAGATCATGCTGACCAAATTCATTAACAGATATGACTCTTCCCACAGGTGAAGCAGCTGTTCCCCTAACTGAACCTAACTGGGACTATCAAGATGGCCACCAACGACCTAACATATTGTTGTAACAGTGCTCCACTTTATGCTTTGAATATAGCCCTTGCTGCTCTGCCAATGTGGTTTGCTTTTAAAATGGACACATTTCTTTCTCTTCTTCTCTTCCAAATCCCCCCCTACTCCCTAATACATTAGGGGAAACAGGATTACCTTTCTTCCCCATGCTAGGCAGAGTTATCTGTCCTTGAGCACACACCATCATTGGAATGAAATTATTCAAACTTGAAGATGGCACTGGAAGATCTCAGTGTAAAGGTAAAATTTCTAAGCTGACTCTAAGCTGCAAGAGTCTGAGTTAAAGTGTAAAAGACTGGGGATTGTAAGGTTTCTAAATTGAAAGGCTTGGGCCAGGTATTGTTAAAATTCCTCTGCTACCCCCAGAACCTGTAATCTCTGAAGCTGTTAGAACAATGCCTGAACTGCCCAGTAAATATTTCCATTGATTCCCTGGTTGTTTATTAGCTAAGGGCTCCAAATAGCTCAGACGTAAGCATCCAGGCCACAAAACCAATCAGTTTAAATGTGTACCCCACTCAGGGGTGACCAATCACCTCTGCCCAGACTGTTCCCGCCAATAGATGTACTAATCATGGCTCAGGGTTGTTGTTCAATTTTCCCGCGCCTCAAGATGATTTGTTCTGATGTATGCAAAGCCCCCCACCCTCTCCAAAAAGTGTACTTAAGCTCTGCTTGACCTCTGCTCTGGGCTCTGGGCTGCTCTCCCTTCCTGAGTGAGCCTTGAGCCCCAGCATGCTGGTTCAATAAAACTTCCCCCTGCAATTGCATGAAGCTGGTCTCTTGTGTGGTCTCTCCCTTCGATGCTCTGCTGGACCCTTACATCAGAAATGACTTAACTCCCAAATTAACAAATGAATTACAACTCCTGACAGATGGGATGTAGCCTTTGAATCACTTCTTTAAAAGCCCCCTTTCTGGGGCTGGGGACGTGGCTCAAGCGGTAGTGCGCTCGCCTGGTATGCATGTGGCCTGTGTTCGATCCTCAGCACCACATACAAAGATATTGTGTCCGCCAATAACTAAAAAATAAATATTAAAAAAAATTCTCTCTCAAAAAAAGCTCCCTTTCTCAATTCCCCCCCACCAAAAAAAAAAAAAGCCCCAATGCCCCCTGATGAGCAGAATCACAGCCTCTAGGACAGGAGTCCCCTGTTCTCCTTTACTAGCAAAGCAATAAAACTTTTTCCTTTTTCTCAAAACCATATCATTATTGGATTGGCACAAGGACAGATTTTTGTAAGTTAGTAGTATTATTACCATTATCATTACTATTGAGTTGTTTTGAGTTCCATACATATTCTGGCTATCAAACTCTTGTCAAATATATGGTTTGCAAATATGTTCTTTCATTCTGTAGGTTGCTTCTCCACTCTCTTGTTGCCTAAGCTTTTTTTTTTTTTTTTTTTTTTTTTCCTTAGGTTCTCACTAAGTTGCTTAGGGCCTCACCAAATTCCTGAGGCTGGTCTTGAGCCTGCAATCTTCCTGCCTCAGCCTCCTGAGCAAGTGGGATTACAGATATGTGCCACCATGGCTGGCAAGCTTTTTGGTATCATGTAATCCTGCTATGGTTTAGATGTGAGGTGTCCTCCAAAACCTCACATGTGAAACAATGCAAGAAGATTTAGCTGGGTTCAGTGGCGCATACCTGAAATCCCAGCTGAGGCTGGAGGATTTCAAGTTTGAGACCAGCCTCAGCAATTTAGCAAGGCCCTAAACCATTTAGTGAGATCCCCCCTCAAAATTAAAAATAAAAGGGCTGAGGATGTGACTCAGTGGTAAAGTATTTCTGGGTTCAATCCTCATACCAAAACAACAACAAAAAGGTTTAGAGGTGAAGTTATTGGGTTATAAGAGAGTCTCAACCCAGATCAGTTAATTAACCCCTATAGGGATTAGCTGAGTGCTAATTGAAGGAAGGTGGGGTGTGACTGGAGGAGGTAGGTGGTTGGGATGTACCTTTGAAGTATACATTTTGTCCCTGGTGAGTGGTGTGTGTGTGTGTGTACTTCCTTTTTTTTTTTTTTAACTGTGGTCTTTTTATTTTTTTATTGGTTGTTCAAAACATTACAAAGCTCTTGACATATCATATTTCATACATTAGATTCAAGTGGGTTATGAACTCCTATTTTTACCCCATATACAGATTGCAGAATCACATCAGTTACATATCCACATTTTTACATAATGCTCTATTAGTAACTGTTGTATTCTGCTACCTTTCCTATCCTCTACTATCCCCCCTCCCCTCCCCTCCCATCTTCTCTCTCTACCCCATCTACTGTAATTCATTTCTCTCCTTGTTTATTTTCCCATTCCCCTCACAACCTCTTATATGTAATTTTGTATTATAATGAGGGTCTCCCTCCATTTCCATGCAATTTCCCTTTTCTCTCCCTTTCCCTCTCACCTTATGTCTCTGTTTAATGTTAATCTTCCTGCTCTTCCTCTCTGCTCTGTTCTTAATTGCTCTCATTATATCAAAGAAGACATTTGGTATTTGTTTTTTAGGGATTGGCTAGCTTCACTAAGCCTAATCTGCTCTAGTGCCATCCATTTCCCTGCAAATTCCATGATTTTGTCATTTTTTAGTGCTGCATAATACTCCATGGTGTATAAATGCCACATTTTTTTAATCCATTCATCTATTGAAGGGCATCTGGGTTGGTTCCACAGTCTAGCTATTGTGGATTGTGCTGCTATGAACATCGATGTGGCAGTGTCTACTTCCTAATCATCATGTGCTGAGCTGCTTTCCTCTGCCACACAGTTTCACCATGATATTCTGCCTCATCCCAGGCCCCAAGGAATGGAGTCAGCCATCTGTGGGCTGAGACATCTGAAAGTGTGAGCCCCCAGATAAATAAACTTTTCCTTCTAAAATTGTTCTTGTCAGGTATTTTGGTCACAGTGAAGCCAGATTTAAAGATAGATAGTCAGTGTAGTTAGATAAATCAGGTCTAATATCCAGTAAAATCGAAAATGAAGGCCATATTGAGAATGGAGTCTGGGAAAAGCAGAACAACACTTGGAATGTTAATGTCCCCAAGGCCCAGAACCCATCCCAAAGAAAAGTTAAAGAAACAGCTCCTAGCAAACAAGGAGATGCTAATCCAAAAGTCCTTTCTGCCCAGATTACTCCTTTGTCCCACCTATGCCCCACCCTTTGGGCCATCCCACCTACATTCCATCACTGTAAGATAACAGAACAAAGGACCAGAATGGGGGGGAAAGCTGGATGAAGACTTTAGCTATAAAAGAGGGAAGACCTCCCCCCCTTCCATGGATTCCACCTCTTGGGTCCCCTTTTTCCTCCGGGGAGGGGAGAAGTCTTTTCTGCTGTCCTTTAATAAAGCTTCTACTTTCCACTCTAAACTTGCCTCTGCATGCTTCTCTCATGTTATACTTCAACATTGGGGAAGAAAGGACTAATAAAACAAAGGTAACAACAGTAGTGAAAAAGCTGCCTAAAACAAGTCCCTATCTACTCTTTTTTAAACCTTATTTCCTGCCTTCTTATTAGTATGCTCCCTGGGGAAGAGAATTTTGCCTCATTCATCATTTTGTTCCTAGTGCTTGGAATAGTGTTATTCATTCATTTCTAGGTTTTATCCATTCAATTAATATTTATGATGTTCAATAGATACGGAATAAATTAACATTATTTAATAAATGAGCACATATATGACTTGGCTCTTATCAGTTTAAATGTTGTTATATTCTTGAGCTCACAAGAATCCTTTTCAACGCATACCCATTTGTTATGCTCGAATTCGGGACCCCCAAAAGTCCACCAGAGACCAAGATCGATGTAAACAGCAAAGAGGTGTTTATTGCAAGCTAGCTTGGTCCTCTGTGCGCGCACACACACAGCAACTGGTGACGCTGAGAGGCCCCAAGCCCAGGGTTTGCAGCGATTTTATACATTCTTTGGAGAAGGCAGGGACCCCCACATACATCATAGCATCTCTTAGCAAATCATCACACACTGCGGGAAAAATCAAACAACAACTCTAAAATATGATTAGCACATTCACAGGCTGGAAAAAGTTGAGTAGGAGTGATTGGTTAGTACAAGAGGGGGATTCATTTGAACCGATTGGTTTAAGCCAAGAGGGGTGTTCCTGCTGAACTACATGGTTTCCCAACAGGTTATCAACCACCATAAACTACTGGGAGGGTCATCTGGCATCCCAGGTATTTCCCTGTCTCATGCTGATTGGTGGCTGCTGGGGGGTGCTAGGGATCCCCACCTAGCCTGACTGAGTCAGGGACACCTGGCCCAGCAGATCTCTTTTCTGTTATTTGTAGATAAACAACGTAGCAGGGTGGGAATGTGCCTAGGAGTGCTCTGTGGGTCTTTCCAAGGACAAAGGTCATGCCCTTTCATTGGACAGGCTTTGCCTGAAGTAGAGGCTGGTTTTTCACATTCACAGTTAGTTACCTGAACACATAGTTTACCTTGCCACCTCTGTTAATTTTTTCATACAATTTCTCCAGCTTAAATACCTTTCACACTCTTCCCAACCAAGGAACTACATTTTCCTTTAGGACAAAGCCAAGTCCCACCTTCAGTGTAAGCATTTCCCTATTTTGATCAAAAATTTCAATGTCCTACTGTCTCATCTTCAAAGTTATGGTTTGTACCTTCCTAGCACATAACATTTTAATGAACCCAGCCTAATTCCATTTTATGATTGGGAGCCATCTAGTCACAAAGTCATGAAAAGTTAATTTCTGTTTTACTATAAATTGCTGCAATATCTAAACTTGCTTGGAATGCCTGCCCATTCCTTGAACTCACCCATGCCTGGCTTTCCCTGACCAGATAACAACCCTCTGAAACTTCAGCGGTGCCTCATAAATTCTAATGTTGGGATCTAAATTTATTCTCTACCTTGAAATATTAAGCCATGTAGATCATTAACCTATTATCTGCCTTTGTATTATACTTGTCAAAAATCCTGTTAACTGTAAGTTCACAAGACACCCTACTTTGCAACTTTTTATGCTATAATGAAAGGGTAAAGTTTCTAAGCTGGAAAGCTTGAATGTAAAAGATTAGGTATTATTAAATTCCTCGGTTACACCCAGATTCCTGAGATAACTAGTTAAGACAACGCCCTACTGGCCATTTAGCCTAGGGGCCCTGTGCAGTTCATCACAGGGCCCGAACCAATCAGTTTGAATCACCCCCGCCCGACCTGTTCCCGCCAATGAATGTGCTAATCACGTCTCAGAGCTGTTGTTCAATTTTCCCACGCCTCATGATGATTTGTTCTGATGTATGCAAAGCCCACCGCCCTCTCCAGAAAGTGTACTTAAGCTCTGCTTGACCTCTGCTCTGGGCTCTGGGCTGCTCTCCCTTCTTGAGTGAGCACGAAGCCCCAGTGCACTGGAACGGATCCCCAAAAAATCCCCTTTTGCCAATTGTATGGAGCCAGTCTCTTGTGTGGTCTCTTTCTTCTATGCTCCGCTGGACCCTAACAATAAAACTATGCCCCTAGAGAGCTGGGGTACTGTTCTCTGGCCCAGGGGTTTCAGGAGAGACAGTCCTGGCCATAATTACAAGCTTAATATTTATTTATTTATTTATTTTTTAGTTCTCGGCGGACACAACATCTTTGTATGTGGTGCTGAGGAGCAAACCTGGGCCCAACGCATGCCAAGCGAGCGCGCTACCGCTTGAGCCACATCCCCAGCCCACAAGCTTGCTTAAATTTTATTTAAAATTAGAGTCGGTGGTCTTTTCTTTGTGTCGTGGTTTAACAACTTTATATATTTTCTCTTTTTAAGTATGTATTCTATTTTCCTAATTTATTTCAAGTTCCATAAAAATGGGAATCCTAGTTTCATTTTTGTTCCATTTTGTTTCTGTATTGCCCAAGCATTGAACTCCAGAATGCCAATGATTCTCCTGCCCCAGCCTTTAAGAGTAGCTGGGACTACAGGTTCAAACCAACTTGCCCAGCAGGAATCCTGCTTTATGTACCCAATCCTGTTTTTTTTTTTTTTGGTAATCAATTCCTAGTCTAATACTAGAAACTCTCAATAAATACCTATAGTTTCTAATGGTAGATTTTTACCTTTAAAAATCATAATCGTCATAAAAGATATGGGGTACTTTTTAAACTTATTTGGTTTGTAAGTTCCATAAAAATGGAAAGCTGTTAAAATATGGGTAACATTTCCATCAAATTTAATACTAGCATATATATTTAATTTTATGTGAATATATATATATTCACATAAAATATATATATAATATAAATATCTCTCTATATATATAATAAATATATATATATTCACATAAATATATATATATATATATAGAGAGAGAGAGAGAGAATTATAATTAAAATTGTAATTCTAATTGTATAAGGTTGTGGGTCTATGTTGATACTCTATGGGTCAGTTTTCAAAGGCAAATGTTATAGTGCATTCTAGGACACCTGTGTCCACAAGATCAGTTCTTTGAAACTATATTTGGAACAAGCTATTAAAAGCTCTTGTACTCAGTGACCTTTAGGCAGAATTTAGATTGAATGCTCACATTGCTGCTGCCTGTTGCTGAGTGGAAAAACAAGCAGAAAACCCTGGATTCAAACATCTTTTGGGTTTTGTTTTGCTTTATTTTGTTTCTTTTCATTTTGCCTTAAGAAGATGAACAATGAAACCACAACCTTGGTATCCTTGAAGGAGGCAATGAAAAGGTTGCTAAGGGGTCCCTGGGGGCAATAAGCATGTGTCTGAAATTCTGGGAAGATGGGGAAGCAAAGAATAAAGAGTAGAAATAAGAAAAGAACTACAGACATGCTAATTAGAATTTTCTGTTAAAATGGTTTAAGTCTTCCAAGTTCAAAAAAAAGCATGTAGATTAAACTGTGTGCAGTGGCACATGCCTGTAATCCCAGCAGTTTTGGAGGCTGAGGCAGGAAAGATTGTGAGTTAAAAACCAGCCTCAGCAAAAAGCGAGGTGCTAAGCAACTCAGTGAGACCCTGTCTCTAAATAATATATTTTTTAAAAAGGCTGGGGATGTGACTCAGTAGTCAAATGCCCCAGAGTTCAATCCAGGTACCAACTCCCAAAATGTAAAAATCTGCTGTAATGCCATTCAATTCATATATATACTAAATGCTAAATTTACAATAATCCAAACTGAGAGACTTGAGCATGTCTCTTGTTTCCTTGTTGGTCAGCCTTCAATAAAATCTTTTTGCTTTTGTTTAAAAAAAAAAAGTGTAAAATGTGGTTTCTGCCCTCAAGGAGCATACAGCACAGCTAATGGTGGTTTCTAAAGAGTTAATGGAACACAAGGGCAGAAAGCTCAATTTTGCCTTGGACATTAGGAAAAGGACTCTTTCTATAGAAACATTTGAGCAATGAGAGTGAAGTTTATGAGAAATGAAAATGTGGGAAGGAATCTAGACTGAGGAAACAGTACAGGAAAGCCATATGTAAGTTTGGAATTACATATTAGTGACTAAAATGTGTAAGAGGACAGGCAGAAGATGAAGGAAAGGGAATGGGCTTCATGTTTCCTGCTGAGGAGATGCCATTTGGGATCGAAAGTTATTGGGCAAATCAGGGTGGCATAAAAGGTATATCATCTGTTGGGTTACATAATCAGACTGTATTTTTTAATATATACTTTTCTTTAGTTGTGGATGAACACAATGACTTTATTTACTTATTTTTATGTGATGCTGAGGATTGAACCCAGAGCCTCACACATGCTAGGCAAGTGCTCTACTACTGAGCCACAACTCCAGCCCAATTAGATTGTATTTTAAAAACTATGTCTGGAGGATGGATTGGACATGGAAGCAAGTTTCTTGGTTACAGAGGATGAGCTGGCTTAGATCTTGGGATGCAGAGGAGAGGATAGATTAAAGAGACATTAATTGGAGGATGAGAGAAAACAGGGTTGAGAATTATTCTAGATTTTTAGTTCAAGTAATTGGATAAATTGGTAAGGTCATTAACAGAGCTAGGGAATTGTAGTGTAAAAGCAGATTGCACTCAGGTTTGCATGTTGTTTAATAATTATTTAGAATGGTCCAGGAATGCCTTTTTGGCGGGAGGATTAAAAAAATGTTGCAATTATAAACTTATATACAGATTGACAAGCTAGAATTTATTCCTAGAGTTTAAGCTAGAGATGAGCTATATAGCAATATAGTCTCAAAGATCTAAAAGTTAATACAAACAGTGTGCCAGGTGACATGGTTTTTTACTTGTAGACAGAGACTGTTGCCCTATTAGATTATGCAGGTTTGTATACCTATGAAATGCACATTTCATATTCCATCTTATCTGTGTTAATAGAATCTGAAGCAGTGAGAAAATCCCTCCATAATAATTTCTGAAGATGGAAGGGGTGTTAGTAGATTCAGCTCAGGACCGTTGAGTTTGACATTTCCAGGTAGAAATGTGCAAAACAGATGAAAATACAGATCTAGAGCCTAGGAGCAAGGTGGTACCTGAAGCTGAATTAGCCTTTGGAGAAGCTAAGGATCAAAAGAAGATCATCAAGGATAGAGCAACCACAAAGGTATTCAGGTCACTGGGGAAATGACTTGTATTCTTATGCGTCATTTATTTTATGAAAGATAAGTGGGTGGCTTCAGGAAAGTGAGTTTTGTTTCTCCAATTTTTTTTTTTTTTTTGTGTGTGTGTGGTTCAGTTAGATATAATTCTGCTGCCATAGTGCCCTCTGGTGATCAGGGCTATTCAAAGCTACTCAGATCCCTATGTTGGGTTACAAGGGTCAGCCTCTTCTTCACATCACAAATGTCAATCACGTAACATACAAATATTTTATTACTTCTAGGTAAGACCTCTTTTAGGTATTGGAGGACAGGCATAAAGATATCTAAGAAATGGTCTCTGATTTTCTTCCTCTAAGAACTTAGTTTATAAAAAGCTAACTCTAAAAATGAAGTAGGGGTAAAGAGGGATAGGTAATGGAGATCATTCCTATAAGAGAGAAGCAGGAGGTAAGAAGATCTCCAGGTCCAAAGGAAATCAAGAAGGTGGTGGAGGGGCTGGGGTTGTGGCTCAAAGGTAGAGTGCTTGCCCAGCAAGATGTAAAGCACTGGGTTTGATCTCAGCACCACATATAAATAAGTTAATAAAATAAAGGTCCATCAACAACCAACAAAAATATTTTTAAAAATAATCAAAAACAAGAAGGTGGTGAAATTTGAACCTTGAAGGACAGAAGGATTTGTACAGTCATGATAGGGTAGAGAAAGCCATATAATTATACAGTGGTCCCAGTATTAGCTAGTTACATGACATTAAATCTCAATCTTTTTAAGACTCAATTTCTTTATCTATAAAATAGTAAAAATGACTGTTTTAATTCTTATGGTTGTGAGAATTGAAGTCATGCTTGTATAAAATACTCAAAGTATAAAATATAAAGATCAGACATGACAGATAATTCAAGTAATTAGATAATTAAAAAGTGTGAAGTAAGGAAAGAACAAATATGAATGCTAGAGGAAATGGCAAATGGAAACATCTGTTCATGATTTTATTTATTTATTTAACATTTTTTATTGATACATTATAATTATACATATAGTAGGCTTCCTTTTATACATTCATACATGTACATAAAATAATTTGATCAATTTAATTTCCCAGTACCATGTGTTCATAATTTTAAATTTAAATATTTATCCAGGGGTTGGAGGTATAGCTCTGTGGTAGATATCTCCTTGCCTAGTTCACACAAGGCTCTGGGTTTGATACATAGCAACACACACACATGCACACACACACCAAATTTCATGGTGGTTGTACGTAATGCATTAGAACCTTAGGTTAAAGAAATGCCTTAGTTTTTTCCCCTGACCTAAACTAACTCTGATTCTTTTATCCTATAGAGTAGACCACAAACTCCAAGCTTTAGAAGCACAGTTCAAAGAACTGGACAATACCAAAGATAATCTGACACAGAAATTTGAACATCATAGCAAGACTTTGGCAAGCCAAGCAGCTCAAGATGAAATGTGGACAGCAGTTTTGGCACTGAAGTGAGTATTGATAGAAAAATCAGAGGAATTTTATGGTAAAAGCTTTTAGTTGTTATTTCAGAACTGAATTTAGTATGGTCCCAACTATGGATTATGAAGAAATTACATTTTCTTGTGTTTATTCATTGAAAAAAATCAATTTTAGCCCCTGTATTATATGCTAGGCCCTGTGGTACACATGTCGTCACAGTGCCTGTTACTTGCCAAAGTCTCACTAGCACAGAGATGGATAATAAAACTCCCTTGTCACTGAAGAACATACAGTAGGGTCGCCTGAGAACATAGCTATCTAGGTTAGTGCAGGGTCTAGTTCTAAAGTAAGTATTTTCTAAAATACAATAACTTCTACTGGATTTGTAATGATCAAATGCATTTTTATGTCTGTTAATAGTGTTCTGTTGCATAAGAAGTTCCCCATGTTTTTTCATAGGTTCACTTCAATTGAATTGAATATTTTATACAGCTACGTCATTGAAGTACTTATCAGCTTGCACACACGTGTACTTGAGAAACTACCAGACCTGGTAAGAGGTCTTCCCACCTTAGCCTCTGTCCTTAGACGAAAAGTTAGGAACAAGCGCATTAGAGTTGTGTGGGAGTCTGTTCTGGAAGAATGTGGGCTGCAAGAAGGAGATATCACAGCAGTTTGTACTTTCTTTATTGCACATGGTCACAAGGCAGATCATTATGCAGCTAAAGTACGACAGATGTACATCAGGGATATCACATTCATGATCACTAACATGGTAAAGAACCAGGCTCTGCAGGATGGTTTGCTGAGGGCTGTTCAGGTCATTGAGAAAGGAAAAGCAGAGAGGATTCCTGAAGAGCAAAAGTCACCCCTAAAAGAATTGATATCATCAGTCAAAAACTAACCTTCTGCCCCACGATCCTGATGTCATTTGTAGTAATTTATCTTGAAAATAGTAAAATGTATGTGTAATTTATTTACTGCAGATTTATTGTTATGGCAAAAAGTAAAAGCAGTATTAAAGAATTTGTAAGTGATACAATGAATATTTTCTATTTTGCTCTATAAAAGAATGAAGAAACTATTTGTTTAATGATAGAGAGTTATCACTATAATGTATTGTTGTTGTTAATTATATATTTATTGTTAAGTGGAAAAATATTATATAACATATAATATTGGCTTAGCTATAAAATTCTGCAGAGATTCATAAAATTCTGCAGAGATACATAAGAAATTATATTAGTTGTTGCAGGAAAGAAATTAAGACCTTAGAGGTCAAAAATATGAGGAAGTCATTTCACTGTTAATCCCTTTTGGACATTTTAAATTTTGAATTATTTGAATGTACTACTTATTAAAAGATGAATAAAAATAAAACACCTAAAATCTATATCATGAGATGCTGGCATATATGTGTTCTCTAGTATAGTATCATAGTTATTTATACTAAAAAGAGAATTAACTGATCATTTATTTATAATGGTTATTGAATACCAAATGCCATGTGCTAGGTGTTGTAATAGAAATATTTAAAAATGTGGACCCTGTTTACAAGGTGAGGATTAAGTACTGACACTTTATTTGGAAGCTACAAATTCAGGTGGTCAGAGTGAGGAGGCATGCTGAAAGAAAGTAGGGTAGAAAAGGATATGAAGTAATATACCTTGAAGATGAGCCATGAGAGACATAGCAGGTTGTTCAACAGGTACATCTATCGCTCTGTCTTTCTGTACCCACATACTGTTTGGGAAAATCAGGCCTTGGAAGGAAGAAGGAAAGCAAATTTGTCTGTTGTACTCACTGAGTCTAAACTGTTTTCAATTGCCCAAAGTTCCTCCATGGGGAGTTATATCCTTCACTTCAATATGCATTATCCATGCCCTCCTAGCAGCTATTAGAAGCCAACTCTACAAAACAAATAAAATAAAAAATTTTTTAAAAAAGAAGCCAACTCTTCATTGTTCAGAAGTCACAGGAGGAAGATGGGCATGAAGATGCATGCTTGTAATTCCAGTAACCCAGAAGTTGAGGCCAGCCTCAGCAATTTAGCAAGACCCTAAGCAATTTATGGAGAACTTGTTTCAAAATAAAAAATAAAAAGGCTGGGGATGTGGCTCTATGTCATACAAAAATATGTCTCAACTATGTGCTGGGAGTAAAACATGGAGCAAGCGAGTGGTGAGTGTTTGCCTCACATACGTGAGACATTGGGTTTGATCCTCAACACCACATAATAATAAATAAATAAAATAAAGGTATTGTGACCATCTACAACTAAAAAACATATTTAAAAAAACCCAGAACATGGAGCAAGTAAGGACTGACACAACTGGACAAAGTTAGACCTCGCCTTTTATTAACAGGCATCTAAAGCAACTGACTGGAATGAAGCTTCAGTATAAAGAAGGCAAATATATAGCATGCATGCATGCTGATGACTCCCTTCACCACCCACAATAGACATCACTAATCCATTATATAGTATGCTGTCTTGCTCAGCCAGATATTCCTTGGAATTGTACTTTACACATATTCCAGGCATCCACTGCCAACTGGTCAGTTGGCACATGGGATGAACCTACTGCCTTGGAATATACGCCCAAGTCTGTTTCCTATCTCTCTTTTCACAGTAAAATGCTTCAGGAATTCTTCATATGTGACTCTCTCTTTATAACAGCAAATAACATTACTAGTAACAGTTAACACATGAGCTTCCTATATATAAAATCACTTAGTCCTATGCTATTATTGGACCACAAGTTCCCAAAGTTCTGTACCAAGAACCCACAACTCCTTGTTTAGGCTCCACCTGGAAAACATTCCTTTTTTTTTTTTACCTTTATTTATATTTTTTAAATTTTAGTTGTAGATGGACACAATACCTTTATTTAATTTATTTATATGTGGTGCTGAGGCTCTAACCCAGTGCCTTACACATGCTAGGCAAGTACTCTGCCACTTGGCTATAACCCCAGCCCTAACCTTTATTTATTTATTCTTATGTGGTTTTGAGGATCGAGCCCAGGGCCTCACGCACACTAGGCGAGCATTCTACCGCTGAGCCACAACCCCAGGCCGTGGAAACCATTCCTTTACCCAACCTGAATGCCCTCAGCAAATCCAAATGGACTTAAAGACTGTTTCATGCACAGTGATTTCCTTTTCTCTTCCTATGACCTTGTTTATACACTCTTATTTATTATTTGCTTAACAAAACCAAACCTCAGGTCTGGCTTTTAAGTACTCTGGGGGAGGGAGATCACATTCTTTATGAATTTCCCATCATTTTCCTAGCCAAATTCTGTTTCATTTTTTTTTTTCATTGAAACCAATTCTGTAGAATCAGTTGTGGTTCAAAAAGTTAATGGCCTGGGTATGTAGTTCTGTGACAGAGTGCATGCTTAGCACGTGCAAGACCCTGGGTTTAATCCCTAATGCCACTATCACCACACACACACACAAAAAAAAAAAAAAAAAAAAAACAACAACAACAAAAACAAAAAAAACCCCACAAAGTTAATGCTGAAATGTAAAATAATATTTTTTTTTTAAAGAGAGAGTGAGAGAGGAGAGAGAGAGAATTTTTAATATTTATTTTTTAGTTCTCGGCGGACACAACATCTTTGTTTGTATGTGGTGCTGAGGATTGAACCCGGGCTGCACGCATGCCAAGCGAGCACGCTACCGCTTGAGCCACATCCCCAGCCCCTAAAATTATATTCTTGTTAACCTCCTTTCTAGAGCTTTGCTCTATATGAAAACCAAACAATAAAGTGGTGTACACTTTTTTTTTTCTTTTTGGTATTGAGAATTGAACCCACAGAGCATTTTACCACTGAGCTATATCTCTAGCCCTTTTTATTTTTTTGAGACAGGGTCTTGCTAAATTGCTTAGGGCCTCATTAAATTGCTAAGGTTAGCCTTGAACTTGTAATCCTCCTGCCTCAGCTTCCCAAGTCTATGGGATTACAGGAGTGGTGAAGGTGTTCCTGCACCTGCTGTCTGACAGGGTAACAGCATGGGGGATGCTTCGGCAAGGCAAGGCCAGGCCACACCATCTGGAATCTGGAACCATTAGGAATGTTAAGTGTTTTGTTGATGATACTCATGATATGGATAATAGGGCATACTCAATCAATAATAAAAGTACGTATTGCCTGAGATTGCAGGAAAATTCCCAGAATGAGACTAAGGATACAATTGAGACATGCCATGAGGCGCATTTCAGTGTCTCTCAGGATACAAACAATGGTGTTATTCCTCAAGCTTAAACAACAAGAAATATTTATTCCATGGATAACAATTCCATATTATTTATTTATAACAATTCCAAATATTTATTCCATGGATAACTAGTCCCCCCAACCCCATCCTGAAGCCACAAACTGTACAACAGCCTAGCTACAGAAAAACAATTGCTGTACCAACAGTACAAGGACCACCATATGTAGCTTATGGTATCCCCCCAAGGACAAGAGGCTAATAAAAATACATTCCCCAACCAATAGACCCTCCTTTGCCTTACACAGAAACTTATGATGAAAATGGAAAACACATAGTTAATATAAATGACAAATGGGTTGAGGTGCAGAGCCTGCCCTTTAGTTAAAAGATTACAAAGACCTAAGAATTGATGTGCTTTGAATAAGGATCAAGGAAGTTCTTTAAGAAAGCAGTTGAATAAGTCATTTGAAAAAAGGAAATTACCTTGGAAATTAAAATAGAATAATGTAAAATTAACAGATATATTTTAGAGACACTTCAGAGTAGTATGCTTTTAAATAATAGAATTTCACTACTTTAAGTGTGTTTTACTGGGATTTTAGTTTAGAAGTAAGAAAGCTTACCAATAATCATAAGCATGCTTTAAAGTTAAAGGTTAATGAAATAATTATAGGTATGCTTTAAAGTTAGAAGTGAACAATAGGTCAGGAGTCATGTAGTCTAGTTGCATTACCTAGCACCTAGTGATTGAGGTGAAAACATAAAACCTTAATCATGATTGGTTTAGGTTACAGAACAATATTTTGAACAATGTACTCAATATCTTAGGTAATCAATGTGTTATGCTCAAATTCGGGACCCCCAAAAGACTACCAGAGACCAAGATCGATGTAAACAGCAAAGAGGTGTTTATTTCGGTCCTCCGTGCGCGCACACACAGCAACTGGTGACGCTGAGAGGCCCCAAGCCCAGGGTTTCCAGCAGTTTTGTACATTCTTTGGAGAAGGCAGGGACCCCCACATACATCATAGCATCTCTTAGCAAATCATCACTCACCACGGGAAAATCAAACAACAACTCTAAAACATGATTAGCACATTCACTGGCGGGAACAAGTTGGGTAGGGGTGATTGGTTAGTACAAGAGGGGTATTCATTTGAACTGATTGGTTTAAGCCAAGAGGGGTGTTCGTGCTGAACTACATGGTTTCCCAACACCATAAACTGGCATCCCAGGTATTTCCCTGTCTCATGCTGATTGGTGGCTGCTAGGGGATTGCTATGGATTCCCACCTAGCCGAGTCAAGGACCCCTGGCCCAGCAGATCTCTCCTGTTATTTGTAGATAAACAACCTAGCAGGGTGGGAATGTGCCTAGGAGTGCTCTGTGGGTCTTTCCAAGGACAAAGGCCATGTTCCTTCCTTGGACAGGCTTTGCTCTGAGATTCAGGCTGGTTTTTCAAAGCTTGCAGTCCTCAAGGTTTTAGAAAGGAAGGCAATCCTAAAACAATCTATCTCTAGGCAGCGGACTTAAAGGGGCTGGTCTATAGAAGGAAGTATAAGTGCCTGTCAAGTTGTCTCAGGTCTACAGTTACTTTGACCATAAACTTCTCGGATAAGTGAACCTCTGGTAACAACTTTCTTAGGGATGCTTTCCTAATGTTTAATAAATAGAAGGCCGTTGGACTGAGTTCTTATACTATGCCTAACAGACCAAACCGAAATGGATTTACTCATGCCAAATTTCCAGGCCACGTAATCAAAACTAACCTTCCAAAATAAATCAGGTGAGATGAGACTGTGAATGTAGCTTAGTGGTAGAGTATTGGTCTAGCATGTACAAGGCCCAGGGTTTATCACCAAAACTGAAAGAGAGAGAGAGAGAGAGAAATGATAGCCAAATCCCCAAATAGGCCAGTTTTATCCAGTAAGATAAGGAAATCCTGTTTCAACTTTACAAGGAAAGAAATTTTGAAACCAACCATCAGTCTTTTTTTGTTGTTTCTACTTTCTTCATCCCTTTTCTGCCTATAAAGCCAATCTTTGCCCAGCTCATGGGAACCCAATAATAAAACCGAAAATAAAAGGTAATTTAAGAGCCAACATGGTGGCACAGGCCTGGAATCCCAGCCTTCAGGTGGGCTGAAACAAAGCCAGCCTCAGAAAGGGTGAGGCGCTAAACAACTGAGAACCTGTTTCTAAATAAAACAAAATAGGCTGGGATGTGCTTCAGTGGTCAAGTGCCGGGGTTCAATCCCTGGTATGGGGATGGTGATTGGGGGAGAGGAAAGAAAGTCAACGAAGATCTCTAAGCTGAATTTGTCGAAATTTTCTTTTGACACTAAGACCTTAATAGAAAAAGGCAACTTGAAGATTACTGAGGGAAAAATTAGAAAAATTATTGTTCCAGTCTTAGAGGTTTCCCTTTTCTACCTGTAATCTCAGTGATTTGGCAGGCTGAAGCAAGAGGATCAAGTTGCCAGCATTAGCAACTTAGGGAGACCCTAAGCAACTCGGCCAGACTCTTTTGTCTTCAAATAAAACATAAAAAAAGGGCTGAGGGGAGTGATGTGGCTTAGTAGGTAAGCCTTCGTGGGTTCAATCCCTGGTACCAAAAAAAACGGTTTCTGCAGCCTCTGAAGCCACCTTTCAAGGAAAGGCAGGAAATACCCAACTAGACCCCAGGAGCTGAGATCGCGGGAAGAGACGGGGGCGGAACCGCCTGGGCGGTGTCCGCAGGTCCCGGAAGTCCCGCCCAGCCGAACGTTAGAGGCTCTGCCCTAGGTCGGTTGTCGGAATAGAAAGGGCGTTTTGGCGGGCAGTTGTGACGTCACTAGCTCTTGTCTGGTTGTTCCGGAGCTCTGCAGCGAATAGGGTTTGTGGCTGACAGAAGAGCTGTGAGGGGCGTGTCAGCCCGTGGGCAATAGGACACTGCGCTAGGCCGCCTAAAGCTGGATCGCGGTTGCTCGCGGGCAGCACCCGCAGCAACGGTAAAACGGAAGTCCTGCGATCGGAGCCCGGCGTCCGGGCGGAAGCGGCATTCTCTCAGCGGTGGCCCGGAGTCAGCCCCGGAGCCAGCCCCGGAGCCACCGGGAGCCTCCTGACCTGGTAAGGGGGAGGAGGGGCACTTGGCGCGGACTCTCCGCTGCGTCGGAGCCCTGCGTTGGAGCCCCGTGTCTAGCCTGCCGCAGCGGTGTTGCTCCTCCCTAGGAGCCTTGCTCTTCCTACTAAAACCTTTATTTGTTTTCTTGGACGTTTTGTCTTAAGAAGAGTCACCGCCTTGCAAGGTCTTATTGGTGGTTACCTGACCTGTACAGCGTTTCTTTGCTTCAAGCCCTGTTTGAAGCTCGTACTGTCGAATGGTGGTTCGCTGCAGGACATAGTATTAAACACATTACTGTTTATTTGCTTTCTCTGTCGTTCGCTGAAAAGACGATTCTTTTTCTTTCAGGTGTTGATGTTGAGTAGGCATCATTAGCATATTAAAATGGCTCTACCCAAGGACGCCATCCCTTCCTTGTCGGAATGCCAGTGCCAGATCTGTGTGGAAATCCTAATCGAGCCCGTAACCCTCCCATGTAACCACACGCTCTGTAATCCGTGCTTCCAGTCGACTGTCGAAAAGGCAAATTTGTGCTGTCCCTTCTGTCGCCGCCGGGTCTCTTCGTGGACTCGGTATCATACCCGTAAAAATTCTCTCATCAATATGGAACTATGGGAAACGATTCAAAAACACTATCCAAAGGAGTGCAAGCTTAGAATCTCTGGGCAAGGATCAGAGGAAATTGGTGAGTGAAAAACCGAGCATGTTAATTGGCTAATCCAAAATCTTTTAAAAACTGAGTCATGCCGGGGCGGGGTGGCGGACGCCTGAGTCCCAGCGGCTCGGAAGGCTGAGGCAGGAGGATGGTGAGTTCAAATCCAGCCTCAGCAAAAGTGAGGTTTAAGCAACACAGTGAGACCCTGTCTTTAAATAAAATACAAAATAGGGCTGGGGATGTGGCTCAGTGTTCAAATGCTCCTGAGTCCAATCCCCGGCACCCCCCTCCCCCAAAAAAACCCAACAGCAAAAAATGAGTCACCATTTTTCCATTTTAAAAGAGAACAGAGGAAAAAAAAATCTGCCTAGTATTTGCCTAAGTTGTTCTTGAAGGTTTTGATTTTGTGGTCACCCAAATGTTGATTAAAGTCAAGAGCAAAATGTTGATTAAAGTCAAGAGCAAGATTTTGTTCATTTTTAAAATGCCCAAGCTCTGTGTTCGATTGCTGTTTGTGTTAAAAATGAAAGAAAGAAAATCGCATATATACACACATAATGTATGTGTACACGCACATACATGTATACACAGATAAGCAAAGGTTGTAGTATACAACAACCACAGGAGGAACGACTGATTTCTATGTTAATATTTTTTATACTTTTACTTTGTCTGTTAGCAATCTGTACATTTCCATTCATTGTGTCTCCATTCGGTTCTCTAAAGCATACAGCACACCTAAAATAGCTTTCTATTACTAGTCCCATCTAGTTCAGTCATTTTAAATCAAAACCCTCCATACTGTGGACTTAAAGAGCCCCAAACCAAACACTTGACTCTAGCATCTTACTTCTACTAATGTGAGCAATAAATCATTCATTTCAGTGTTTTCTGTCTAGGCTTTGAATATGATGCCTGTGCTCTGGTATACCTGCCATTTATTTATTTATGGTAAAAAAAATTAACAAAATTTGCCCTTTTAAACATTTTTAAGCAATAGTTATCTTTAAAAAACTACTTTATTGAAATACATACAATTCATCCATTTAAAGTGTTCAATTTTTTTTTTTTTTGTACTAGGTATTGAACTTGAACCAGGAGGCACTTAACCAATGATCAACATTCCCAGCCCTTTTTATTTTGAGACAGGCTTGCTTAAGGCCTTGCTAAGTTGCTGAGACTGGCCTTGAATTTGTGAGATCTTCTTGTCTCAGTAGCTGGGATTATAGGCCTGCTTCACTGTGCCCAGCTAAAGCATTCAATTTAAATGGGTTTTAGTATATATATATATATATATATATATATATATATATATATATATGTATTTATTTTAATTGTGAAAAACATATAACATAAAAATTTTTAACCTTTTATTTTTTGTGCTGAGAACCTTGTGCATGCTAAGCAGGAACTGTAATACTGAGCTATCCCCATAGCCCATTTATTTATTTATTTATATGTGGTGCTGAGAATTGAAGCCAGTACCTCACACATGCCAGGCCAGCTCTACAACTAAGCTGCAACCCCAGCCCCATTGCCCATTTTAACTATTTTTAAATGTACAATTTAATGGCAATTAATTATGTTCACAAGGTAGTTTTTACCACTGTGTCCAAACTTTTTTTTAAACTTTTTTTTGTTGTAGATGGACACAATACCTTTATTTTATTTATTTATTTTTATGTGGTACTGAGGATTGAACCCATTGCCTCACATGTGCTAGGCATGTGCTCCACCACTGAACTACAACCCAGGCTCTTCAATTTTTTCATTACCCCCATAAACTAACGATTAAGCAATGAATTCCCCCAGTTTACCCTGCTCTCAGGTTTGTGATAACCTCATACACTATCTTTTGTGTCTGGCTTGTTTCACCCAGTTTCTGAGGTTCTTGTACTTTGTAGCATGTACTTCATTTGAGGGCCTTCCATGGATATCTTGTATTACATTATATATCTATGTGATACATCTTTTGATTATATGAATAATACTGATATGAATATTCATATACAAATAATTCTTTGAATACTTGTTTTTATTCTTTTGTGTATATAGTCATCTGTTGATATCAGAAGATTGGTTTTCTTCTCCCTCAGATACCAAAACCTATTGATGCTCAATTTTTTTTTATATAAAATGGTGTGGTATTTTTCCTATAATCATGCACATCCTCTCATATACTTTAGTTTTAAATATTTATTTTTTAGTTGTAGTTGGACACAATACCTTTATTTCATTTATTTTTATATGGTGCTGAGGATTGAGTCCAGGGCCTCGCACATGCTAGGCAAGCGCTCTACCACTGAGCTCCAACCCAGTGCCCCCTATATACTTTATTTGATTTGTTTTTGTGGTGCTCGGCACAAAAACATGGTAGGCAAGCACTCTACCAACTGAGCCAGTCCTCCCATATACTTTAAACCAATTCTGGATTACTTATAATACCAAATGCTATGTAAATAGTTGTTATACTGTATTGTTTAAGAGAAGGATGAGAAAAAAGAAGTTCATACATGTTTAATACAGACAAGTTTTTTTCCTGAATATTTTAAATCTGGAATTGATTGAATCCACAAATGCAGAGCCAGTGACTACAGCAGGCCGACCATATATCTAAGTGTGGAATTGCTGGATCTGCCAAACTGTTTTCAACAGTGGCTATATTGTTTAATATTCCCTTTAGTGATGTACAAAGTTTCCAGTTTTGTTTTTGTTTTTTGTTTTTTGGGTACTGTGGACATTTAATCTCTGAACCACATCCCCAGCCCTTTTTATTTTTATTTTTATTTTGAGACAGGATCTCACTAACTTGCTGAGTCTGGCTTTGAATTTGCTATTCTCCTGCCTCAACCTCCTCAGTTGCTGGAATTATAGGTGTGTGCTGCCACACCTGACTTAATTATTATTAGTAAAGTTGCTGAGAAGATTTCATACAAGTTTTTTTGTTATTATATATCCTAGTTTTCTTGCATAAGTACTTAGGAGTAGAATTGCTCAGTCATAGAACAGGCACTTATTTGTTCTTTAAAGAAACTATCATATCTTTCGTTAAAATGTTATCATTATAATCCTAACAAACATCTCCACGTTCTGATTTTTGCACATCTTCACTGACCTTTGATATAGTTCTTTTTTTTTTAATTTTAACCATTCTAGTAGTTCTTAGTAGCATCTCATTATAGTTTTTTTTTATTGTTGTTTTTACATTTATTTTATTTCTTTATGGCATCACACATTACACAAGCACTTTACCATTGAGCTATAATTCCAGCCCTCATTATAGTTTTTAATTTGTATTTTCATCATTCCCGTTGAGTCCTTTTTCATGGGCTTATTGGCAATTTTATTCATTTTCTCGCTTTTTCCTTTAGGCTCTTGTTTTTTATTTCTGCTTTTTTACTTTTTTCCCCCCCTCTACTGGGGATTCTACCCAAGGCCTCACACATGCCTCATACATTCTAACAAAGAGCTACACCCCCAGCCCTTTTAAATTTTTATATTGAATCAAGGTCTCCCTAAGTCCCCCAGGCCTCAGACTTGAGATCCTCCTGCTTCATCCTGCCAAGTAGCTGGAATTATAGGTATGTACCACTGTACCTGGCTTATTCATTTTCTTAATTATGTCTTTTCATAAGCTGAGACTTATAATTTTCATGAAGTCTGATTCATAACTTTTCTTTTTATGATTATTACTTTTTGTGACTTTGCCTGAGGCAAAGATATTCCTGTTTTTTTTTCCCCTAAAAGCTTTGTTATTTTTAGCTTTTATGCTTAAGTCTGTGATCCATTTTAAGTTAATTTTTGAGTATTCTGTGAGATCAGGATTGAGATAACATTTCTCATTGTAGATATTCATCATTTCTTATACATTTATTGAGAAGATTTTTTTTCTAAAAAATGTAGGTTTTTTTTCTGTACAATTTATTTATTGGTTGATTTGATATTGATGTTACATTGTCTTGATTACTATACTTTGCAGTATAGAATGTTTTGAATGAATGTATAATAGTTCTCCAACTTTGTTTTTTTTTAATCAGGTATTCTAGGTTCTTTGTATTTTCATATAATTTGGTGAGGAGGCAGTCATTGAACCCAGGGGTGCTAAACCACTGAGTCACATCCCAACCCCTTTTTGTTTTTTGAGACAGTCTCACTAAGTTACTTAGGACCTCAAACTTGTGATCCTTCTGCTTTAGCTTCAGTAGTGGGAATTATAAACCTGGGCAACATACTTGGTTTCAAGTGAATTTTTTTTTCCCAAGTATTTATAATCATTTAAAATTTTATCCTTCTTAGCCCTATAGAGCAGATTTTTACTTGAGAACTTTGTTAGGGATAGTCTCAGCTGGGGCTATGGTCCACATGCCAGACTTGACTTTCTTTCTTTATTTTTGTAGGTTTTTTTTTTTCCAGACTTGACTTTGATTTTTTCTTTTTAGACAGTGGATTGAACCCAGAGACATTTAACTACTTAAATATTTATTTATTTTTTTAAAGAGAGAGAATTTTTAATATTTATTTTTTTTAGTTTTTGGCAGACACGACATCTTTGTTTGTATGTGGTGCTGAGGATCGAACCCAGGCCGCACGCATGCAGGCGAGTGCGGTACTGCTTGGGCCACATCCCCAGCCCTTTTGTTTTTTATTTTTGAGACAGAATCTTGTTAAGTTACTGAGGCTAGCTTTGAACTTGTGACTCTCCTGCCTCAGCTTCCCAGGTCACTGGAACTACAGGCAAGCACCACCATGTCTGGCTCACCTTTTTTCCTAATGAAGTGTTATTCAAATGCGTGCTCTATGTTCATTTATCTATGACTATAGGGGCTTTTGAACTATAATGGTAGAATTGAGTGACAGACCATATGGCCCACAAGACAAAATATTTATTGTACTGTCCTTTCCAGAAAAAAACTGCCAACCCCTAATTTATAACAGCTGATAAAGAACTACCTCTTTGAATATATCCCATTCCCCTTTATTAGAAGTGCTGTAATAGAAGTGTTGTTACTCTTATTTACCTAGGCTTAGTTTCTAGCCCTTCCTGTTTTAAGGAGACTTAAACTTGTATCTCCCATTATTCCTTTGTTGTCTCATGGATTTTCCTCAATGGTTAAAATAAATGAGAATTTAGCATACCTTATCTCAGTTTATTATGGAGTTATATCACTGTTTTACATTTCTCTAGTAATTTGCAAACTTCTGGCCTATTTGATCATATGAAGCCTGCAGACATGTTTTTTTTGTGACCCATCTGGCACCAGTATTTAAATTGGAAGATTTTGCCAGGCACGAATGTGAATGCCTGTAATCCCAGCTGCTCTGGAGGCTCAGGCAGGATTGAGAGTTCAAAGCCAGCTTCATCAACAGTGAGGTGCTAAGCAACTCAGTGAGACCCTTTCTCAAATAAAATACAAAATAGTGCAGGGGACGTGGCTCAGTGATTGAGTGCCCCTGAGTTCAATCCCTGGTACATTAATTAATTAACTGGAAGATTTCATATGAAAACCTGGATTTCTAGATTTTCTTGGGAAAGCAGAAAAATATGACAGCAGTGTGCCTGACTTTACTGATGACAGTAGTCCACTGGAGTCGAATAGTAACTGTCTTTATAAGTAAGCTGCCCCTATAAGGAATACCTTTTTTTTTTTTTTTGGTACTAGGGATACAACTCTGGGTCACTCAACCACTGAGTCACATTCCCAGCCCTATTTTGTATTTATTTAGAGACAGAGTCTCACTGAGTTGCTGAGTGCCTCTCCATTGCTGAGGTTGGCTTTGAACTTGGGATCCTCCTGCCTTAGCCTCCAGAGCCACTGGAATTACAGACATGTGCCACCATGCCTGGCAGGAATAGCTTTTTATGGATGTTCCCTTTTTATAGTATCTTATTCTCCTTTTATGGAATAAAATTCTTATCAGCTCTGCTGAGGTGATACACATACATATATACATTTAGTTTATATTTTCTATTCCTGAATTGTTTGTTGTTTGTTATTCCAAGGTGGTTTCTGCCACCCCCCTCCCCTTTTTATATAGCTTAGTATTTCTCTTTAATCCTACAGATTTATTTCTCATGTCCGGTGATCCTTGGTTTGGGTTTCATATTTTAAAATGAGATCCTGGAATAAAGCTCCATGTATATAGAAGGGACTGGTGACTGGCAGACATTGGGGTCTTGAAGATGGAAACTGGCCATTGTACTTTGCCAGCTGTAGCTGCCAGGTCGCAAAAGGTTTTTCTCTGGGTTAAAGTAAAGTATTCTGATTTCTGAATTTATAAACTTTGAAATCTTCTGTCCTCAGTCCCATACTTTGTCACTCTGGATTCCTTTGTGCAGATTTGGGCAGATTCTCTTTGACCTCAAGAGAATCAATAATCAATTCTCTTTGATTCTCTTATAGCCTTTCATTCCAAGGATTCCATTATTCATCTCTTCATTGGCTTCCCATTTTCTTGAACTTGGTTAAAATTTGTTTACTGACTAGACACCCCCTTCCCTAATCTCATTAATGCTGTGGGGTTACATATATATTTTTTAAATGCCTTTACTGTTATTGTAATGGTATCTAGAGGAAGAATTAAGGATTATATATTCACATACTATTTGGAACCAAAAAGTTTCTGGCATTTTAAAATGGAATCCCAAAAGAAGATATTATTGCTGGAGCTACTTATGATGCATTTTATCTTAATTTTATATATTTAAACTAATACAGTTTAGTGGAAGGCCAAAATTAGCCATAAAGTTCTATTTGCCTATAATATTATTTTCTTTTTGATGTGACTAGTTGATGACTACCAGCCCATTCGTCTGTTAAGTGAACCTGGGGAATTAAGAAGAGAGTATGAAGAAGAGATAAGCAAGGTAGGTGCAAAATAATTTATCTTTTTTTGAAAATTTTTTCTGCTGTGTTTTCAGTCTCAGATTTTTACATATAATTTTATTTGCTTAAATAATTAGTATAGGGCTGGAGTTGGGCTCAATGGTAGAGAATTTGCCTAGCATGTGCAAGACCCTGGGTTCTCTCCCTAGTACAACAAAAACTGAAAAGAAAATTCAAAGTACTTTTTCTTTCTTTCTTGTTTTTTTTTTTTTTTTTTTTGTAGTGCTGGGAATGGAACCCAGGACCTTGTGCATGTGAGTCAATCACTCTACCAACTGAGCTATATCCCCAGCCCCAAATTCAAACTACTTAAAGCAATAAGAATTTATTTGTTTGTTTGTTTGTTTGTTTATTTTGAGTACTGGGGATTGGACTCAGGGGCACTTGACCACATCTCCAGCCCTATTTTATATTTTATTTAGAGACAGGGTCTCACAGAGTTGCTTAGTGCCTCACTTTTGCTGAGGCTGGCTTTGAGCTCCTGATCCTCCTACCTCAGCCTTCTGAGCTGCTGGGATTACAGGTGTGTGCCACCAGACCAAGCTAGAAAATTATAATTAACTGGAATTTCAGAGGCTATGGGCTTCAAGGTTGGTTTCTTCTGGAGCTCCAGCTCCATTTCTTTGCTAATTTTTGTGATCTGGCTCTAATATCAGGCCAATGCAAGATGGTTGTACAGTTTCAAACTTCAGATGCATATAGAACCACATGCAGAAGAAAAGAAGCAGTGTCTTCTTTGGGCATTTCTTTAAGAGCAAGAAAACTTAACACAGAAGTCCTTCAACAAACTTTCCTCGTGTCTACAATTTGTTTTAATTAGGTGAAGAACTTACTTTTGAATCAAATACTTTGAACTGTCAGTGTGGTGGCTGTAGGTCCTAGGAAGTGAGTTGGAATTCAACTCTGCCACTTGAAGACAGTAATTGTTTTTTCTGTGTGTCTTGTAATGGTTACTTCTTCAATATTTGTTCTATTCCTGCCCACTGTTAGGGGATTGATCCTAATTTCAAGGATAGGCCCTGCTTAGTATAAGTCAGTTTCTATCATTCCATCCCCTTTCCTAGGTTTAATTCAGAAAGTTAGGTTTATCTTAGTACATGACATTCTGTCAACTGAGAAAAGTATTACCAAAAAGAATGTCCATAAATGTGTAGCAGTATAATAGAAACTATGATAAGGACTGAAGATAAAGGTTTTGGGTCTTTGATCAAGGTTTCATTGGACTAACTGAGGAAAGCTTTCTGAGGGAGCCTTCTTGAATTCTATAGTTTTTTGCCTCCCCAGATTTGTATTTCATTTGAAATATTTAAGATCTTACCAGTTTTTTCTTTTACCATTTTTATTAGGAAACACTGCAAATTATATTAAGTTCAGAGAAGAATTATCCTCTATTAATCATTTTTTAGGTGGAGGCAGAGCGACGAGCCAGTGAGGAAGAAGAAAACAAAGCCAGTGAAGAATATATACAGAGATTATTGGCAGAGGAGGAAGAAGAGGAAAAAAAGCAGGCAGAGAAAAGGCGAAGTGAAGTGGAAGAACAACTAAAAAATGATGAAGAACTGGCAAGAAAGCTAAGCATTAACATTGTAAGTTTTAGGAGAGAACTTTGAAGTATTAACATTTCAGTTGCTTTGACCATGTGGTTTTCATTGAGTTGAAGATGAAGCATTTACTATAATTAGAAGCTATATCTTTGCTCTATTTAAAACAAAACTTTTTAAATAACAAACTTTGCTATAGGAAGTGTATTTTTGTTTATTGTTACATAATTGTAACCACACATGCCTTCATAATACATTATAAAGTTATCCAATCCCCCACTGTTATGGAGATTGAATCTAGGGCTTTGCCCATGATAGGCAAGTGCTTTATTACTGACCTTACATCCCTGATCCACGTTACTCTTTAAAAAAGAAAGAAAGAAAAAAATATTTTGGGCTGGGTGTAGTGGCAGACAACTGTAATCCCAGTGATTCAAGAGGCTAAGGCAGGAGGATCATGAGTTCGAAGCCAGCCTCAGCAATTTAGTGAGGCGCTAAGCAACTTTATTATCAGTTTCTTAATAACTTTTCCCTTATTCACCTGAAGGTGAGTTATACTGTTTTATTTCTTATGTGTTTTCACTTGATAGATCTTAAAGATTTTTGTAGTTGTGTTAAGATATATATGTAGTTATTTTAAGAGAATAATATTTCTTTATATAGATGTGGATCCGTTTTTGAAAGTGAAGAACTTAATTTTTTTTCCTCTTTTCTTCCTGTGGTACTAGGGTTTGAACCTAGGACCTCATGTATACTAGGCAAGCACTGTACCACTGAGCTGCATTTTCAGTCTGTTTCTTAAATAATGTATTATAAACCTGGATTTTCTTTTTCTTTTCTTTTCTGTTACCAAAGATTGAATCCCAGGGGCACTTAATCACTGAACAATACCCCGAACCCTTTTTTGTTTTTTATTTTGAGACAGGGACTCTATAAATTGCTTCAGGCCTTGCTAAGTTGCTGAGGCTGACCTCGAACTTGCAATCCTACAGCTTCAGCCTCCAGTGTTGCTTGGATTTCAGGTGTGTGTCACCCACCAGCTTTGCCCTTTTTTACATATCCTTTCTTTTCTAAATTTGAGTAGAATACATTTTAAAACTATATGATCAGAGAAGTAAGTAAAAACATTGATGAATGGAATAATAAATGGAATAGGGAAGAAAATATGTTAAAGAATTTGGAGTCATCTGTAAAACATCTTTCAAATGTCTTGTTGTAATCCTAGTTTTCACATAGCAATATGAGAGTAATTTTATTAAAATTTTAGAAAAATTTTTGGTTTAATATGAAGGTTTAGCAATGGTGAATAATCATGAACTTTTCCAATAGTATGATAAGAAACTTATGAGACTAGTTATAATAAGTGAATATATATGGTATTTATTGATATACCCTTAAAACCCAGAGTTATGTTTCTACAAAACTTTTACTCCAGATATATCCTTAGCTCTTTAAAATTTCTCCTATAAAATAGTTATAATTATATAACACTTTATTAGAAAAATCCTCAGAAATTATTGGTGAGATTAATATTATTCCTTTTAATGCTTCATAATGTACAGTAAGAATGGATTAATTTAGACCAACATTGGTGAACTTGGTTTTGTTTATATAATATAGTTTTTCCTTGATATCTGCAAGGAATTAGTTCCAGGACCTTCTTATGTAGGCCTATTATGTAGGCATTGTGCATATAACCTGCACACATCATTTCTAGATTATTTGTGATATTTAAAACAATGTAAATGGTTTATGTATGTTAAGTTCACGGGTAATATTATATTTCATAAATTTTCATTATTGAATTTGTGATTTTTTTTTAGAAAGAATTTTTTTAATATTTATTTTTCAGTTTTTGGTGGAGACATCTTTATTTTATTTTTATGTGGTGCTGAGGATTGAACCCAGCGCCCCCCACATGCCAGGTGACCGCTTTACTGCTTGAGCCACAAACCCATCCCCATATTAAATTTGTGATTTTAACTTTTTTTTTTTTTTTTTTAACAGAGAGAGGAGAGAGAATTTTTTATATTTATCTTTCAGTTTTCGGTGGACACAACATCTTTATTTTTACGTGGTGCTGAGGATCGAACCCAGCACCCCACGCATGCCAAGCAAGCGTGTTACCACTTGAGCCACATCCCCAGCCCTGGATTTTAACATTTTTAATAGTCACACTACTTACTTATTTATTCATTCATCCATCCATTTATTTATTTGTTTGTTTGTTTATTTATTTTTATGTGGTGCTGATAATTGAACCCAGTGCCTCACACATCGTAGGCAAGTGCTCTACCATTGAGCCACAACCCTAGCCCCGATTTTAACCTTTTTAAATTTTACATTTCAGTGACATTTCTTACATTCACAATTTAAACAATCACTACCACTATTTCCAAAAATTGTAACATCCCAAACAGAGATTTTGCAACCATGAATCCATAACTCCACAAATTTCCCTTTGCCTAGTTCCTGAAAACCTGGTGTACTTTTTAAAATATTTTTTTAGATGTATAGACCCTTATTTTATTCACTTATATGTGGTGCTAAGAATCTAACCCAGTGCCTCACACATGGTAGGCAAGCGCTCTACCACTGAGCCACAGCCTCAGCCCAAATTTTTTTCTCTATGATTTTGTCAGTTGTAGATATTTTTTTAAACAAATCTTTTTTTAGTTATACATGGACACAAATTCTTTATTATTTTTTAATTTATTTTAATGTGGTGCTGAAGATAGAACCCAGTGCCTCACATGTGCAAGGCAAGCGCTCTGCCACTGACCCACAACCCTAGCCCTATAGATAAATATTTTATATAGTTTAAATCATATACTATTTTTTCTGTTTCATTTCATTTTGCTAATGGCTTCACAGTTCATGTTATAACATGTAAAACTTTGTTTCTTTTATCGCTGAGTAATATTCCATTACATGTATATACCACATTGTGTTTATCCATTCATCTAATAATACACATTTGGGTTGTTTCCATCTATTCACTTTGTGACTAATACTTCATTGGGCATTGGTTTCTACATAATTACCTTCCTGAGAAGTAGTTTTTTCAATTCATTTGTGTATACACTTCGGAATAGAAATTGCTGGGTCCAAGCTGCTGGGATTACAGGCGTGCACCACCATACCCGGAATCCTCCAAATATTTTCAGTTCATGATCAATTGAATCTCTGGGAATAGGAATGGAGAGCTGACTATACTGAGTTTTGTATGGTCACTATTCTTCAAAGAATATATAGAAATTAAATGTAGTTCTGGAAACATTTTGTGAATTCTGAATTAATTGGTGTAAATAATAGCTTATTTTCTCATAAAGCTATTTTTAATTATGTCTTTTGTGCTTTTCTTGTTGAAGAATAATTTCTGCGAGGGGAGTACCTTGGCTTCTCCTTTGAATTCCAGAAAATCTGATCCAGTCACAACCAAGTCACAAAAGAAAAATAAGAACAAACAAAGAAACATTGGAAATATTCAGAAGTAAGTGAATATGACATAATCAATTATCTGTTGACCGTCTACAGTATTAGTGTTTTTTGTTCAAATAATACCACTGGCAATTAAGGTTTTCTTCATGAGCTCTTTATGAAAACACTAAAGACAGACTGATATTGATGTAAAGTGAAAAGAAATGAGTTACTGCCATGTCATTCCTAGCTAGCACAGGAGAGATGTGAAAGCTGTTATGCTTTTTACTCAGCCACTTATTTTAGCAGATTAGTACTTTTTGTCTAATTTGCTCAGGGTTTGCATGTTGGATTTCCACAAAATGAACCAGTTGAATTCCTCTGCTTCATAGTTTAAATTCAACTAAAAATAGCCTAGTCCAAGATAGGCTCATCTTCATTGAAAATCTCCCTCTCCCTTTTTTCCCAGTTTATGCATAGTATTTCTTTGCTACTATAAAACAAAACAAAACAAAACAAAAACATGAATAAAGTAATCAAGGATGGCATGAGCTAGTTTCCTTATAATAGCCCTCTAGAATCCTTTAATAGGTAGAATTGATGGTTTTGTGAGGACATAAGGCTTCCCATGCTAAAATTCATAGTAGAAAAAGTTTAAGAACCACAATCTAGACTTGAAAACCATGTGAGGACTTCTAGTTCAGCTTAGTATATATGTGCAGGTAACTCACATCTCCTTCCAAAATTTGTTGAAATTTTGGATTTAGAATGGGAGGACTTTTGGAAAGGAGAGTTAAATAAGGTGGTTGCTGTTAAATGAAAAAAAAAAAAAAGTGTGGTTCTATCAATATTATTAATACTGATGATTGATATGCAAAGTAGAAATCAGAAGAAAATCTTTTAAAATAGGAAAAGCAAGGTTAGGGATGTAGCTTAGTGGCAAAGTGCTTGCATAGTGTTCACAAGGCCCTGGGTTCAATCCCCATTAACAGAGGTGGGAATGGGGGTTATACAGATAGGTGTTTCATTTTGACATATATTGCCTAAGGATATGACTTATGAATCTTTATCTAAAAATATATTTTGAAATACAGACTTTTAAATTATTAGAATAAACCAAGTAACACATTGAGAAACAGCTTAAGGATATGACTTATGAATCTTTATGTATCTAAAAAAAATTTTAAATTACTAGAAGACTAAACCAAGTAATGAATTTAGAAACAGACATCGAGAAACTGATAAAGCTAAAACAAAGTTAAAAACAATTGAGGGCCTTGGAGTGAGGCTCAGTAATGGAGTGAATGGTTAAGCCATTTAAGGCCCTTGCTTTGATTCCTAGCACCACCAAAAAAGTTTTATGAAAATGGAGCCAGTACCATGGTACCTCACTTGTAGTCCAAGATAGTCATCTGGACTGAAGCAAGAAGAACACTTGATCCTGGGAGTTCAGGGCCAGTTTGGGCAACATAGCATGACTCTTCTCTTACCAAAAAAATAAAAACTGATGTGGTCTAGTCTCTAGAATATTACATTAAATACTTGTAACTCAACAACTAAAGACAACACAAATTAAAAAAGGGCAAAGGACTTAGACATTTCTTCGATGAAATATAAGTGGCCTGTAGGCACATGAAATGATGTCCACCATCATTAGTAATTTGGAAATGAAAAAAAAAAATGGGGAGAGAAAAAAGGAGAAGAAAGACTAAAAATATATTTTAAAAGACATTCTCTGGAGATGTGGCTGGTTTTGGGGGGGGTTGGTCGTGGGTCCGACCCCCCCCCCCCCCCCGCAATGCTGGGATTAAACCCAGGATATCACTGTATTACTGAACTACATCCATTTTCCCTTTAAACCCAGGTGGTAAGTATTTGGGTTTTCATGGTAATGTAAATTTTAAAAACTTTTGGAAGTATGGTATGCATATTTTAAAGTGCACTAATTTAAATGTATTTAGTGAATTTTTACATGTATTTAAATCATCCCCTGGATTAAGATATAAAATATTTACAAAAGGTAATCTTGAAACCCTTTTCCTTTCTAGTCAGGATCCCCTCCCCATAATTATGATGTATTACTTTTTTTTTTTTAAGAGAAAGAGAGAGAGAGAGAGAGATGAGAGAGATAATTTCAACATTTATTTTTTAGTTTTCAACCAACACAATATCTTTGTTTGTGGTGCTGAGGATCGAACCTGGGCCGCGTGCATGCCAGGCGAGCGCGCTACTGCTTGAGCCACATCCCCAGCCCTGTATTACATTTTTTAACTGTTCTCTTGTAAAACTATTTATTTTATGAGGCAAAATATTCTTCTTTTTTTTTTTTTTTGTACCAGGAATTGATCTCAGGGCCACTGAACCACTCAGCCACATTCCCAGCCCTATTTTGTATTTTATTTAGAAACAGGGTCTCACTGAGAGTTGCTGAGGCTGCCTTTTTTATATATATATATTTATTTATTTTTTAGGTGTAGATGGACACAATACAATGCCTTTATTTTTATGTGGTGCTGAGAATCGAACCTGGGTCCCTCCCGTGCTAGACGAGCGCTCTACCGCTGAGCCACAATCCCAGCCCCCTGAGGCTGCCTTTTGAACTCCTCTCTTAGCCTCCTGAGCCACTGGGATTACAGGCCTGTGCCACCATGCCCAGCATATTCTTCCTTGTAATGATCTTTAAGATGGGGGGGCAGGGGGAATCACAGAAGATTATATGTCTCTTTTGGGGGGGAGGTGGGATTTACTGAGGATTGAACCTGGGGGCATTCTACCAGTCAGATACATGTACCTCAGTTCCCCGCTTTTTTTGTTGTTGTTTTTAAATTTGAGCAGAATCTCACAAAGTTGCCCAGGCTGGCTTCAAATTTACCACTATACTCCTGCCTCAGCCTCTTGAGTCACTTAGATTACAGGGCTGCGCTCTGAAAGTAGGACTAGGCTGCCTCCCATTGGTAGAGAGCTTGCCCCAGGCATTTGTTCAGTCCCCAGTAGAGCAAAAAACAAACAAGCAAAATAATGACAAAGAATTTTTAGGTGGTTGGTGAGGAGTAACTGAGCCAAGATACTGCAGAATCTGCCAGTTCTTTATCAGATCACTCAGGTTGCTTCATGCAGGCATTTTGAAAATAAAGTAAGGAGAAACAAAAGCTGTTTCAGGGAGAATATTGGAAATCCAGTTCATCTGAAGGGTAGATTAGCTGATTCCTGTATAGAACCACCATGGTTCTTGGAGTTGGGAATAGCATGTGTCATATCAGCTAACTAAAAATATATTTTAAAAGAAGCAGGATTGACTTCATTCATTCCTGCAATTACTTGGTTCACTTTCATACTCTATGGACCAGTAATATGATAAGTAACTGAGCTCTTTTTGGGGGATCAATAATTGTACAAATTTGACATGTACTAACTGTCACCAATAAAGGATTTCTTACTGGGAGGCGGATCCTCAGCATGAGGGAGGCTTTGGGCTCAATTCCTAGCATCAAAAGGGGGAAAAAAAAAGTTACATATGAGGAAGCACATGAGAATAGAAAGGGCTGATATGTATATTTCCTTTACTTGTTTATTGCAATGAGCATGTATTGATACGTTACTTGTTATTTTATAAAAAAAGAATAACTGGAAGAGTTTAATGACTCCTTACTGATTCTGTTATATATTTGATCACATTTTGTTCTCTTAGGAATTTTGAAATAACTGTCATATAACTCTAATATCTTGATACTGATATACTTCCTAACTAATGGATTTTTCTCTTTTCCAAGCTGCTTTTTAAAAAAATCACCCAAAGTTACCACCACTTGAAAACAATCAATATTTTGGGAGATTTCTGCTAAATTTTATTACAATTATGTGTGTGATTAGTTTACTGTTTAAAAAATAAACCTACCAATGTGTAATCTTCCTTTTTTATTCCTACTTACACCATTTTCCATTTTATTATATATTTTGTATTTTTAGTGGCAAACAGCCTATAATAGACTCTTAGAAATTTAGGGATTAGCTATTATGTTGACATATGTTAACATCTGCGTGTCTGTAAGCAGGTAGTTGGTATAAAAACTATATAATGGTAAGAATCTAATCATGAATTGTTTTTCAATAGAGATTAAAATGTAGTAAACAGAGGCTAGAGGCATGTGGTTTAGTGATAGAGTACTTGCTTAGCATGTGTAAGGCCTGGGTTTCAAATGTCCAGAACTGCAAAGTGGGTAAGGGGAATGGAGTAAATAACCACAGTTTCTGGTATGCAAAGACACCAACATACTTAAAATATTGTTTCTGTAAATTTGGGGAGGGTTTGCGTAATTTAATGCTATCAACCTTTTACATTTTTTTCAAGAATTAAAAAATATTTAGGGCTGGGGATGTGGCTCAAGCGGTAGCGCGCTTCTCTGGTATGCGTGCGGCCCAGGTTTGATCCTCAGCACCACATACAAACAAAGATGTTGTGTTCGCAGAGAACTAAAAAAAAAAAAAAAAAAAAAAGATTCTTAAAAAAAAAAGGTAAAAAATATATATATTTATTTTTTATTTTTACTTCCTTTTTTACTGTTTTCTTTCTTTCACTAAAATATCGATGTCAGATTTTTTTGTTTTTATTGTGCTGGTGATCAAACACAGGATTTAAATCATGCTATGCTGATGCTCTACTGTTGATCCATACCCTCAGCCCTGTTAATACTCCCAGTTTTAAGTTTTGTCCTAGAGTTAAACCAAAATACCTAAGATCAGGAGGTGAAATACACTTTGACAAATCAGCTAATGAGTAAACTGAACAGTCTTGGGCATAAATAATTAATCTGGCTTTAGCATATTGAGTATATGCTACTTGTCTTTCAAAGTATTCACACTTGGATAATTTTTTTAAAGGTATTTGTCACCTAAATCTCTATTTGGATCAGCAACACAGTCTGAAGTTGTACAAGAAGTCAGGAGAAACTCCACAACTAAGGTATGTTAATGCTGAAGACATTCTTGATTAGGCACATTTACTGATGGTATAGATTATTTATGGTTTCCTAACTTTTTTTAAAGCACTATAGTTAATAGAATATCCTTTTATAGTCATCTAGTCATCTTAGACTTACCTAAAAGGGATCAACAAATGTTTTCTCTCAAGGACCAGGTGGAGCTATTTTAATTTTTGTGATCAAAACAGTCTATGTCACAGCTATCCAATCATGCTATTGTAGTTGGAAGGATCCATTGCCAAATGTAAACAGATGAGCTTATCTGTGTTCCAGTAAAACTTTTGTTTATAAAAATAGGCAGCAGGCTAAGTCCATGGGCCATATTTTTCTGATCCCTGACCTAGATAATGAATCTCATAAAACTGAGTTATACCTGGTACCAGCTTCACATAGAAGATTAACAAAGAAACAAAGCATGCAACAGCCTGTAGGTGTACTTCCTGGGGTCCTGGTAAGAAATATACCAGTCAAAAGAATGATAAGTCACTTAGAAAAGAAGCCTCGAGCTGAAAACACTTTTAATCCTAGAACAGAGGCAGATAGGTCATTGATCACAGGCCCTTTTTACTAAGTCATATGGCCTAATAATATGTGTGACATTTCACCTTTATCAGATTTCCAGGTAAACAGAACAAGAGAGGGCTAGGGTTTGTTTGGTGGCAAAGCACTTGCCTCAAACATGTTAGGCATTGGGTTCTATCCTCAACACCACATGAAAATAAATAAACAAAAAAGATATTGTGTCCAACTACAACTAAAAAAAAAAAAAATGTTTTAAAAAAAAATTAGGTGGTTTCTTAGAAGGCTGAGACGGAAGGAATGAGAGTTCAAAGTCAGCCTCAGCAAAAAGCAAGGCATTTAAGCAACTCAGACCCTGTCTTTAAAAAATGCAAAAAGGAAATTTAAAAAAAAAAAAAAACTTTAAAAAAATTCAAAAAGGGCTGGCAATGTGGCTCAGTGGTCAAGTGGCCCTGAGTTCAATCCCCGATACCCTCCTCCAAAAAAGAAAAAATCTAGGTAGTTTTATACCACCAGATATGCAATGAGCATTTACTGTGTGCCAAAAAATAGCCAGGAATGGTGGTACAGGCCTATAATCCTAGTGATTCAGGAAGCTAAGTCAGGAGGATCCCAAGTTTGAGGCCAGCCTGGTTGACTTCTTGAGACCTTTTCTCAAAATAAAATAAAAAGTGCTGGGGTTCCAACTCTGGTAGAACGCTTTCCTAGCATGGGTGAGACTCTGAACTGCCAAAAAGAAAGAAAGAGAAGAAAACTGAGGCACAGAGTGAAGACACTTGTTTCAAGTCTCTGAAGTAAGTAGTAGAGGGAAGAATTCAACTGACAGTTCTGCTCATACACGAACAGAGGATTTGTAGAAGAGGCATTGTAGGACTGGGAAATTTTCCCCCACTGCTGTTTTCACAGCAAAATGAGGTAAGCAGTCTAGAATCTGGCCAGTTCCATCCACATTGGTTCATAAAAAAGTGCTATCAGGAAGGATAAATGGAAAGCAAAATAGGCAAAAGAATAAGATTAAAAGTTCACACAAGATATTCTTTGTTCCGAGGCACATTCTCCTCAAAGCCTTTCTTCTTAAGGTTTTCCCATTGTCAAAATTAATCCTAGGTCTTGACTTAGGTAAGTAAGACCTAGAAGTGAGAAGAAGAATTATACTGACTAAAGCAAGAGTTCTTAACCTAAGGTCTAGATGGAAGAAAGAGTATGTATTTTGTTAATTTGTAATTTTAATATTTCCTTTAATTTTGGATGCAGACAACAACCATAGTAATAGTATCTGTGACTTTGTTATCAGTAGAAAATGCAGCTATTTTCATGTCACAGTATATTTGTTACAGATCTCTTGAAATATTACTTATAATCATCTCTATTTTGATAGTACAAATTTTTGAACTTGCTACCAGCTCTTATTTAATGTGTCAATAGATGAACATTTGGTTTATTAACATTTTGTATGTTTTTGTTGTTGTTTGTGGTGCTGGGGATTGAGCCCAGGGCCGTGTACATGCAAGGCAAGCACTTTACCAACCAACCTATATCCCCAGCCTGGTTTATTAACATTTTAATAATTGCGTTACAGTATAAATTAATTCCCTTTGTAAGACTATGTATTTTAATTTTTATATTTGAAAATATTATTCTCAGAAGATGTCTGTCTAGAAGTTTTAACAAAATGCCTAAAGAAGGGTCCACAGTGCAGAAAGTGGCTTAAAAGGCCCATATCGCCATCTATCTGAGCTGGTGACCTGTGCTGGGTTCACAAAATTTGACTATTCCAATAATTAAGGAAACTCTGAAGAAAGCAAGCAAACACACAAAAGTACCTTTTCAAAATCTGAGGATGGCTCTGTGACTGTAAGGGTCCATAGAAAGAGAGCAAGCCACTGGAATTATTTATTCTTATAGAGGGGACACACAGGTGAGGTTCCATGGAACATTCTATCCCCAAAATGGCAAAGGGGTAGGATTACAAAGGAACAGGTGGGAGCATTTCAATCCCATCCTGTCATGGCCGCTCCTGGAGCCACACCTTCCTTATCCAAGTGGAGGTAAGCCCATTGTATTCGGGGTACAATAACAGTACAGTACCCCTTTACTCAGGACTTAAAGATGTGCTCATAGCTTCTGTCCAGAGAGACTCCTGACAGCCCCAGACTAGAAGTCCTTTGTAAGGTGAAAGAGTTCAGACCATCCTAATGCCAGCTCTTAGCCATACATAGAATCTAGTTTGTGAGTTTTGATTTGTGGGTTTCCATTGGGTAAAAATGAATTAATGCTGTAATCTAAACTGGAATATAGAATTAACAATTATACTAAGAAAGAAGTAGGCCTGAGGGTGTAACTCAGAGGTAGAGAACTTGCATAGCACACAGAGATCCTGGGTTTAATTCCCAGCACCGCAAAAAAAGAGGGAGGGAAGAAATACTTTGTTAGTAATACTTTACAAATATTCAGCTGTGGTATTAGATATATATTATGATTTGGTGTTTTCCCCTGTACACTCAGTATTTTTGTTTTCTACAGGAAATTGACAGAAGTCATATGAAGAGCCCTACAGGGCAAGATACAGAAATTGAAGAAGATATGCCAACACTTTCTCCTCAAATGTGCCTTGAAATTCAAGAGCAAGGTACAAAGTCTTCAGTAGAGTCACCTATGCCATGGTTATGTGTCTATGATGCAGAACAGTGCCTTGAAGGAAAAGCCAAAAGATCAAACAATCATGATCAAGAGTTATATGTCTTACAGTATGAAGGACCTAAAACCAAAGTTCCCTACTCTAAAGAAGCTACAGTTAAGCCTTGTGGCAAGACAGAGAATGGGCGTACTTCATCAAATATGATACAAATAATTGGAGACAACCCAGTTGAGATAGAGTCTAGCCAACCAGACAGTAAAGGTGTTTCAAAAAGAAAAAGCCAGGAATCTTCAGTTGAAGCAGTCAGAGATTCATGCTTTTCTTTAAAAAGGAAGAAAAAGTTCTCAGAATCTTCTTCAGATCAAGAGGAAACAGAAATGAATTTTACCCAAAAACTGATAGATTTGGAGCATTTACTTTTTGAGAGACACAAACAAGAAGAACAAGACCGGCTATTAGCGCTACAACTGCAGAAAGAGGTGGATAAAGAACTAATGAAGCCAAACCGGCAAAAAGGATCCCCAGATGGGTACCAGTTACGTACTACATCCTCACCTCCACATAACTTACTAAATGGGCAGAAGAATTACAAAGAGAGAAACTTCAAAAAGCAGACTGATGTAGAGCATCCAAAACCTCGAAGAGGCTCAAGAGATGAAAACTGGCAACCTTCTTTTAAAATCCAGTTGAACAGTTCGGCGAATGGAAAAAAGATGTCAAATTCTACTAAAGAAAATTGTAATGTATCTAAAAGTACTCATTCTCTACAGCCTAGTAATTCACAGAAAAGTATTTTTCAGATGTTTCAGAGATACACCAAATAATGTGGGTGAAAGGAATGTCTTCTAGTAAAGCTGGATTGTGAAGCTCTCTTCTGTCATAGAATCTTTATAAATTTCACATTAATCTCTGTTGTCTAAGCATACTTATTATCTTTAAAGACTATGTGATTAAAAGGAAGCATATACAAATGTGTTTTCTATAAAACTCAGTGATAAGAAAGGATCCCTATTAATTGTTAATAACTAACATGTACTAAGTTTAATGGTCCTTTTGTATATACAGATGTGTTCACCAAGCCAAGAAGTCTTTAAGTGCCATTCTTTAAAAAAAAAAAAGGAAAAAGTTTTATGGCCTTTGCTTGTTTTTTGTCATGAATAATCAAAACAAAGATTATACTATATCAGGTAGTTAAGGAATCTATGTAGAACATAGGGTCTAGATTTTCTTGTTACTTTCCCTTATATTCATAGAGCACTTGAAATATATCTACCATACCAATTGAGTAGTTAATTTCCATCTCCAATTTAATTAAATTTTGAGCATTATAGCATTTTCTTCAACTTAAAATGGATTAGAATTAATGTTAAATCAAGAGTTTTCTAGTAAATTAAAATTCAGTTGACAGAAAGGAAACTAGATTCTTTATGCATAAAAAAAGAGTTGGGATTAGACCAGTGGGATGGATTGGCAGTTTAGGAGCATTAGAACTGAATGGATGATCAGAAACTGGGTCCAGAATGGAGTAGCTGGTGTTATTTGCCAGAACATTCTCTCTTGTCATTTCTTTGCTGTAAATGACACTGAAAACATTTTGGGTTTACATCTTTTCACACCATAGTGTCCACTGTCAAAATCAAAATTAGTGGCCAGGTGCATTGGAGCAAGCCTGTAATTCCAGGGGCTCAGGAGGCTGATGCAGGAGGATCGAAAATTCAAAGCCAAAGCCAGCCTCAGTAACTTATTGAAACCCTGTCTCTAAATAAAATACAAAAAAGGGCTGGGGATGTGGCTTAGTTAAGCGCTTCTGGGTTCAATCCGCAGTACCAAAACAAATTTGTTTTCTTAATTTTTGGAAATTCATACTTCTATTAAGTGCTGTTCCAGAAAAAAAGGGAATTTGCTATATGAGAGTCATATGACAATGTCTCATGTTTTGAAATTTGAAACAACCATGAGTTTACTTCTTTATACTATCATTTGTATTGATATTTTTCTTTGTGCTTGTAGATAGTAATAGAATGTATATAGATTTTGCTCTCTTACCCCTGAAGGTTAAATCAGAAGCACTGAATTTCATTTGTGAAGTTTTAGAGACTAATGATCTTAATTCTGCTGCTAATTTTAGTTTTTTCTTTTTCAAAAAAAAAAAAATGCCCTCTGAGTAATGATTGTGGTAAGATGAGGTATAGTCAGAAACTAATCAAATTTGTCTAAAACAGATTAAAATCTGTCTTATCAAATCAGAATTTTTCTAAGAACAATTCACTTGATGTTTTAATGTAGACATTGTTCGAACTCCTTGAATTAAAACTTTCTTGAAATGTTCCCTGACCAAAAAGGAAATCAATAAAAAATAGCCCATGAGCTGGTGCTGTAGCTCAGTGGCAGAGCACTTGCCTGGCACATGTGAGGCACTGGGTTCGATCCTCAGCAACACATAAAAATAAATAAATAAAATAGAGATATTGTGTTCATCTACAACTAAAAAAATAAAATAAAAAACCCATGTTGCAGTATTTATATACTTAACCACTTATTTGCCTTTGAAGAAGTCTTCTTGACTAGAGTTGGCTTTAAGATAAATTTTAATTTCTCTATTAATCTTTCTGTTCTTCCTACCACATATGCATTTTTATTAGAAATTAATAAATATTTTGTGCCAGTCATATTAGAATGTAACATTTTTTTCCTATCATTTTTATGGGATATGAGCATGTTAACTTCTCAGGGAGTACTAAAGCTGTGCAGATGTCATGAATTTTAGGAGTTAATTTTAAGAGTTATTAAAATTAAAATGGGCAGTATATTTCACTATACTTACATAGAAATTGGCTACATAAAAAGCATAAGTTCTTTATAATAAAACTATCATAAAGCTGGATATGGTGGAACATGCCTGTAATCCCAGTGACTTTGAAGGCTGAGTTAGGAGGATCACAAGTTTGAGGTCAGCCTCGAACAATGTAATAAGACCCTTTCTCAAAAAACAGAAAGGGCTGGAAATGTAGCTCAGTTATTAAGTGCCCCTAGGTTCAATCTCTGGTACCAAAAATAAAAAAGTGAAACCTTCCATAAAGTTGAAAGACAAGGCAAGCTGGGGGAAGAAATATTTTCAATTCATCACAAAGAGCTAATTTCACATATATATAGTATCTGTCAGTTCATTAAGGTGAAGCTCAGTGGTAGAGCACTTGCCTACTATGTATGAGGCTCCTGGTTCCCAATTCCCAATGCCACACACAAAAAAAGACTTAACAAATCTGGGAAAATTAGAGACACCTATGTTCCCAAGAGACTACATACTCAGGAAGCATAAATGTCTCTTAAATATGTGAAAAAGGTACATAATATCACATGTCTTTCCACCCTTCAGATTAGTAAAGATGAAGTATTTTCTCATTTTTGTGTATGTATGTGGTGCTTTTTAATTTTAACAAGAATGAGGGAAATGGGCATTGTTATGCATGCATTGCTTGGTATGAATAGATAATTAAAAATCCCTATGGAGGTAAACTTAGCAGTTTTGCCTCTTGGGTTTCCTTAAAGCTGGTCTCATATGTGTGCTGAATGACATGCATATAAAATTTTTGTGATGGCATTGTTTGAAATAATAAGTTAGAAACAACCTTAGTATTCATAATAGATATTCAATAAATGATGGTACAATGGAATACTATATAGCAGTTTTAAAAACTATGAAGAGAAGAATAAAAGTTAAATAAAAAATACACAGTGTACAATAGCATATATAGTATGTGATCATTTGTCCAGAAAACAATGTAAATTTATATGTATTTCCACCAAATACAGAAGGACTGGGTGCAGTGGCTCATACCTGTAATCCCAGCGGCAGAGGAGGCTAAGGCAGGGGGATTGCAAATTCAAAGTCAGCCTCAGCAATTTAGCGAGGCCCTGTCTCAAAATACAATATAAAGGGCTGGGGCTGTAGCTTAGTGATGAGTGCTTGCCTAGCACATGTGAGACCCTGGGTTCGATTCTCAGCACCGCATAAAAATAAGTCTATTGACAACTAAAAAAAGTTTAAAAAAAAAAAAGATATATATATATAGAGAGAGAGAAAAGAACGGGGAGGTGGTTCAGTAATTAAGTGCCTCTAGAGTTCAAGCCCCAGTACCAATTTTTTTTTATGTGTATATATGTATACACACACACACGCATATGTATTTGCAGGAGAAACAATTATAGTGTTACCAGTGGAGAAATGAGTTGAGAGAAGTAGAATAATTTTATACATGTTCTTTTTTACTTTTTGATTTCTGAATGATTGAATATTTCATTTAGTCAAAATAGCTTATAAATGTTCTTAAAATATTACAAGATAAAGGAAGCTTATAAATCTCAGCCTGAACTACTTAGGTGGCCCTTTTGTCTTTTGTTTGTTAATCAGGAAAGTTTATTCAGTGTGAAAAAAAAAATAGCACTGAAGGTAATTTTTTTTTTGCCTTAATATGGAGTTTTTAAATTATCTGAAAGCAGAGCTTATGCTTTCCAGATAGGGCTTTAGCAGACTCACAATTCTGATATGAATGAGAAAAGCCAGATACAAGTGTAAAATTGTCTATTTTAAAAGCACTAATGAGCAGGGTGGGGTGGAGTGCTTGCCTCATACGCATGAGGCCCTGGGTTTGATCCTCAGCACCATATAAAAATAAATAAAAATAAAGATATTGTGTCCATCTACAACTAAAAACATTTTTTAAAAAAGCACTAATGAGCTACTGAAACTAAAGACTTAAAAGGCTAACACTAGAAAAAGGGGAGCTTAAGAAATACAAATTAATATGTACAACCACCTTTTCTCTGGTAGCATGATGATATTCTAAGTATAAGACAAGAAATAGGGACGCTGTTAATGAACCGAGAAACTGACAGCTCTTGGCCATCTCCTGAGACTGGAGTACCTAGGAGATTTGAGGGTCTACCATGTGACTGGTTTCCCCATCAAGAAGACTGCAGGGCTGGGGATGTGGCTCAAGTGGTAGCATGGGTTCGATCCTCAGCACCACATACAAAGATGTTGTGTCCACCGGAAATTAAAAAATAAACATTAAAATTCTCTCTCTCTCTCTCTCTCTCTCTCTCTCTCTCTCTCTCTCTCTCTCTCTCTCTCTCTCAAAAAAAAAAAAAAAAAAAAAAGACTGCAGAAGACTGCTAAGCAGAAGCTAAAAGTGGGAGACTGAAAACCTCTAATGAAAGGCACAGAGTTGTTATCAGGTTCATTGTGCTGATAAGACAAAAGAGTAGAGTAGAATTAGGATCTGCCAGTGGAAGGAACTCTATTGAACAGAACAGATTCTCAATGGAAAGCCCCATAAGGAGTCTGCAGGCCATCCCAACGGCCAAATCAGACATGCTAACTATTTCTAGGGCCAAGAATGATTTTTTTTTTAAGTTGTAGATGGACACAATACCTCTATTTTTATGTAGTGCTGAGAATTGAACCCAGTGCTCCACACATGCTAGGCAAGCACTCTACCACTGAGCCACAACCCCAGCCCAGGGCTGGTAATTAAACTATAAAAACAAGGGCACATAGAGCAGGAGAGAAAGAGAGAAAACAATTCCCTTATTGATTTGGTTTCTACCTGTGTGACTTTGGGGCAGCTACTTAACTTTCATTGCCTCCATTTGTATAATAGAAATCATAAGGTCACCAACAGAATTGCTATGAAGAGTTAAGGGAATTAATATGCTTGGAGCACTTGGCTCAGGTAGTAACAAAAATGATCATCCTGGTTAACCTCCTCTCCCACTAATCCATCAGTCCACTCCTTTCTTTTAAATATTTTTTTATAAAAATATTATGTGGTGCTGAGGATAGAACCCAATGCCTCACCTGTGCTAGGCAAGCACTCTACCACTGAGCTACAACCCAACCCCCATCAGTTCACTTTTGGAGGTCACTTTTTGGATTGATCAATGACTTCATGCTCCCATAAATCCTCAGATCAACATCCAGTAAATTGTAGTTATCTTTCATCTATTGATCATTCCTCTCACCTCTTCCCAGCCAGGTCACAAGAGACTTTGCTCCAAAGAAAACCGACTCTCAAAATTTCTGTGACTTGCACAAGTTTTTATATTAGCCTAAATATGTGGTATGAATAAAGTTGTGCAAAATGTACACTAAAATTTTTGAATTAAAAAGATTGGAGCCAGGCACAATGATACAGGTCTGTATTCCCAGCAGCACAGGAGGATGAGACAGGAGGATCACAAGTTCAAAGTCAGCCTCAGCAATTTAGTGAGACCCTGTCTCAAAAACAGTTGGGGATGGGGTTCAGTGGTGGAGCACCCCTGGGTTCATAGAGTGCTAGGAGTGTGGTTTAGTGCATGAGATCCTAGCTTTGAGAAAAAGCAAAGCAAAACAAAACAAAAAAACAGAAGAGGATTGGGGAGTTGAGCCACCCCAGTACTACATGTTTACCCATTTCTTCCTGTGTAAAGATCATAATAATCACAATTTAAAATTGTAAGGCTGTGTGGGGGGGGTATAGCTCAGTGATAAAGCTCTTAACTAGCAGGCACAAGGCATGGGTTCAATACCCAATACTACAAAAATAAATAGGTACATTTTGAGTACAATTTTTCCCCCTAGAATATTCTCTTGTCTTAGAAGGACTTGAAGAAACATAGACCCTGAGTTCAATGGGTGGGACTTAAAGAATCCAGATTTCTTCTCCTTTTACATTTCTCTTCAACTTGACTTATGTGGTCCCAGGCTGCAACAAATTAGGATCCATTCCTGAGATTTCAATTAAGAAGGCTCACTCTCAGGGATCATAAATTGAGTCTGTCCTACCCATCATTTGTATCATTTATATTAAGAACAATAAAAGGGTCAGACATGGTGGCACATGCCTGTAATCCCAACAACTCAGGAGGATGAAGCAGGAAGATCAAATGTTCAAGGCCAGCCTCTGAGGTCCTAAGCAACTTAGTAAGACCCAGTCTCAAAAAATAAAAAGGGCAGGGATGTAGCTCAGAGGTACAACACCCCTGGGTTCAATCCCCAGTACCCCCCCCCAAAAAAAAATTTGTCTCTTTTACTTAAGGTTAAACTAAAAATTTTTCTGAGTTCCAGGATCAGGAAGGGAGGTCTGCTTCCTATTCAGTTATATACTAACAAAGGTAGGTTATGCTGGGTATATTGATCAGGGTCCAGTTAAGAAATTAAAAACCACAGTATTTCAACAGTGGGCTTTCAGCTTAGGGAATTAGTTATACAGGTGATAGGACAAAAGGAACACTGAAATAAGCCAAAGATTATAACTTCAGAAAGTGGCTGCCACCCTCAAAGCTGAGAAACAAAAAGGTCATTTTTATTTTTGATTACTAGAATGTAGGAGCTTAGAGTATGGGGTAGGTTGGACCCTGAAGCCTGGGTATGTAGACATACCCAGGAAACACCTCCCAGTTGCTGTTGGTACTTCCTAAATGGCCCAATTAGTCTATCTCTAGAACTAGAGTTGAAAGAATTTGGAGGTTGAGTCAACTACCACTGCCTGAGCTATACTGGCAGGAATATAAAAAAAGAAACTCATTAATAAAATTTAGTAGGAAGCCAGCTGGCAAAGGACTCTGGGAATTTTTTTTTTTTAACAGCAGAATTTAGAATAGCAGGTTGGAAAAAAGACATGGGGGTAGGAAAACACATCAAAGATATTTTCCTTTAACAGATTTTAGACTAATATATCCAGAAATTTCTAAGGCAAAAACCTGGAAGCTTCTATCTTGACAAGATGGAGTAGTATTATGTGTGGGGAAATGATGTTTATCCAAGGGGGGTGGGTCATGAACTGAAACTGATTTACATGCATGTATGCGTTTGTCAGGATGAACTCAAGTATTATGTATAACTATAAAGCTCTAATTTTTTTTTTTTTTTAAAAAGATGCTTATCCACGAATTCCCAGGAGAGGTCAAACCTCATTAAAGATCAATGGAAGAAAAGTGGAGAACCTTCAAGGACATGTAGAAAACCCAATTGTTTAGTTTCTCTTGCCCTGATTAAGACCAGAACTGATGATTCAGAAAACAAAGTTGTGTGTGCCTCACCCCCACACAGACTGGCAGTCACTTGAAGCTACCATTATCATTGTCCCATTTTCCTGACTCCCTACAAACCCTACAAATCCCTGCAATTCTTCATGTACGGAGATGCCAAGAACACCTCTTTCTTATTTTCTCCATATAAAATCAAGCCTCTAGACATCATCATTAAATTCCCAGAGCTTCTAGTAGGATACCCCCTAGAAATAATAGAACACTAGGATATAATTCATTTTCTCTATTAAAAGGAGGGCATTTAAGTAATTGGAACTAGAACATAATGAAGTAACTCTCTGGAGTAAACCTAGATTACAAAAGATCAGGATAGAGGACATGTGTAACAATGCTAGCAAGAGGCACTGACACTAAATCAAATTGGTTTTAATGTGCAAGAGATTCTACTTCTGGGGCTGGGAATGTGGCTCAGGCCGTAGCGCGCTCGTCTGGCATGCGTGCGGCCCGGGTTCGATCCTCAGCACCACATACCAACAAAGATGTTGTGTCCCCCGAGAACTAAAAAATATTAAAAAAAATTCTCTCTCCTCTCTCACTCTCTCTTTAAAAAAAAAAAGAGATTCTACTTCTACAAACTTGAAATGCTGTCACTAATTAAATTCTAAATGTATTGAATTGAAAATAGTGTTTAAAATCTCAGGATTGCAAGAGTGACTGGAAAACAATCCAAGCATAGTGGTGCATGCCTTGTAATCTCAGCAACTCAGAAGGCTGAGGCAGGAGGATCTTTTTCTAACTTGTTGTCCATATCCCGAGTTTTTGTTTTTGTTTTCCCACCTTGAAGTCTTAGAGTCTTTAAAATTAAAAATCTAAGAATGGACTCCTTTTCCTCCCGCTGCTTCCTACTACATTGATGGCAATAGGCATAATTTTGATTACAAATAATAGAAAACTTGAGCAGGGAATGGTGGTGCACACCTTTAACCCCAGCAGCTCAGGAACCTTAGGAGGATTGAGTTCAAAGTCAGCCTCAGCAACAGTGAGGTGCTAAGCAACTCAGTGAGATCCTGTCTCTAAATAAAATACAAAATAGGGCTGGGGATGTGGCTTAGTTGTCAAGTGCCCCTGAGTTCAATCCTTGGTACCAATAAATAAATAAATAGATGACCAGCACCATTCTAACAAGCAACCACCAAAATAGGTTATAGGTTATATACCTGTTTAATCAATGACAATTTGGTTCACTGAACACACTTCTGTAAACCACTGACTTCTGGAAACCAATCGGTGACAGTCTCGTGTTTTGAGATCAGCTCATCATTGGTGGTCTCACTTCAGGAAACACACCTCTAAAGCTCCTCTGCCTCTATAGCCAACACAACCGATGCAATCACACCTCCTAAAACCATATGACATCAATGAGATAGACAGGTTCTTTGTGCAATGCGACTATGCCTGTGACTTAAGTATAAACTCAGATTTGGGGTCAGAGAGTGGAGATCTTGTTTTGACATTTGACTTAGATTATGAAACTTTTTGTTTCTTATGTTTGCCATGGTGAAGTTTTTAATCTTGATATTTTTTCAATCTTTTTAAAAATGAATTTTGAATTTTTGTTTAATATATTTTCTCACTACACATACAAATTTTCACTCCCTCTCACCAATACTGTAGTTTTATTTTTCATATTTCAGTGTTTAATTCATTTGTTATTTAACCTGGTATAGAGAGGGAAGCATGATCTCTCTCTTTTTTTTTTAACATTATTTAGGAGAAAAGGAAGGGATTAAGTGCAGTTCTACATACCTTGTAAGAGGATTTTTTAAAAAAAGGAATAGTTCTCTCAGTTTTATAAAGAAATTGAGACTGGAGCAGTTGACACTTCCTGAGGTGATTCTGGCAGAAGGAAAAGTCAGGGTTTGTATCCAAATAAGTCTAAGACTCATGTTCTTTCAAGCAATTCATGTGTTGCCTTGTGAAATATGAATTATATAAAATAAACATAAGGTCGGGCCGGCATGGTGGCACATGCCTATAATCCCAGGGGCTTGGGAGTTCAAAGCCACCCTCTGCAAACAGCAAGGCACTAAGCAACTCAGTGAGACTCTGTCTCTAAATAAAATACAAATAGGACTGGGGATGTGGCTCAGTGGTTGAATGCCCCTGAGTTCAATCCCCAGTACCCAATAAATAAATACATAAATGCATAAATTTTAAAAACAGAAGAATTAAATATACTTAACAACTAAAACGTATAAATCACATGTGATTTATTTCTGGTAATTTATGCTGAATATATGGTAAGACTTCCTATGCTAAAAAGGAAGAGAAAGGGGAGCTGGGGTTGTGGCTCAACAGTAGAGCTCTCGCCTAGCAAGGGCAAGGCCTTGGGTTTGATCCCCAACACCACATAAAGATAAATACATAAATAAAGATATTGTGTCCAACTACTAAAAAAAAAGAAAAAAAAGGAAGAGAGAGCTGAGCCTGGGCAACCTTGAGGGCAGATTGAGTGACCCATAAAGAAGCATAAGCTGCAGAGGAAAAGAAGATCAGAGAGCTAGAGAAAAGCCAGGTGTGTCACTATCAAAGCTAATAGGAGACTGTACTAAGGAAGGTGTGAGCCAGATTCTAATGAAAAGACTGGTGAACATCTATAGCAATTAGCAACTTTGATGTCTTAGGTGAGTGACCCCAGTAAAATTGGGTTGGGTACAGTGTGAGCAGATGAGATTGGAGTAGGTTCAGAAGCAAATATGAGGCGAAAAAATAAATGATAGTATAGCCAATAAGGTAGAGAAGTTTGATTCTGAAGGTGGTGTTGGGGCTAGGGCATAGCTAGAGTGAGGAAGAGAACACCTGGGTGTCCTTAAATGTCATTGGAGAAGGCTCATTTGAAAAGAAACTTTTTTATACATACGCAGGCAAAAGAGGAAACAGGTTACATTGGAGGAAAGATGGCTTTTCTGTGGTGAGAGAGAAAGAGGGAACAGAATGCATTTGTGTATAGATTTGGGTTTTAGTATCAACCCACTCTTGTTTGATGGCTCAGTTTCAAGCGAGTGGTAGGATGGCTTAAGAGACTTGAAGAGAGATTCTTCTTTGGATTCCCCTAGCTTTACCTGCTTTTTATGCCTGCCACTTCTATAGCAGCCAATTCTTTTTGGACTCAGAAGAGTTCCTTCCACCACATAACACCTGATTTCCAGCCTGTGCCATGTGCCAGGCCTGGGAGTTGATTTTACCCTACTTGTAATAAATGAATCTATTACTGTTTCATGGATGTTGGCAGAAGACATGAGATTCTTGGGTCAGAGAACAAGGACTTTATTACCTTAGCACAACAAGCAGCATTTGTGTATCAGTTTTCCTTGCCAAAGAGACAAGAGAGTAACAATATTTAATAGAGTGAATTTGTTCTTTTTTTCTTTTTAATCCTGTATTATAATTATACATAATAACAAAATTCACTGTTACGTATTTGTACATGCACACAATTTAATAATATAAGTTGGTCAACTTTATTTTCCATTACCTTCCCTTTCCCTCTTCTCCTCCCTCCCCTGAGTCCCCTTCCTCTGTTCTACTGGTTTCCCTTCTATTTTCATAAGATTCCTCCCCACAACTTGATTCCATGTATGTGAGAAAACATGCAACCCTTGACATTATGAGTTTGGCATATTTTGCATAACATAACGCTCTAAACTTCCATTCATTTTTCTGTAAATGACATAATTTCATTCTTCTCTATCGTCAAATAAAACTTCATTGTGTATTTATACTACATTTTCATTCATCAGTGGACACCTAAGCTGTTTCCATAGTTTGACTGTTGTGAATTGTGCTTCTATAAATGTGGGTATGCATATATTGTTACAGTATGATGACTTTAATTCTTTAGGATAAATACTGAGGATACTGAGTCATAGAGTGGTTCCACTCCTGTTTTTTGAGGCACCTCCATACCGATTTCCATATTGGTTGTACTAATTTACAATCCCACCAAGAGTGAAAAAGTGTCCACTTTTCCACATCTTCTTGAGCATTTATTATTATTTGTATTTTGATGACTGCCATTCAAATTGAAGCAAGATAGAGTAGTTTTGATTTGCATTTTTCTTATTGTTAAAGATGTTGGACATTTTTCCAATGTTTGTTGGCCATTTGTTTATCTTATTTTGAGAAGTGTGTTAATTCACTTGCCCATTTTTAAGGTGCATTAAACTAACATAATAGTGGGATTCATTATACCATATTCATAAATGAACATAACATAATTTGGTAGGTTTCATTCCCCAGTACTTTCAATCCCCTCCTCTCCTCCTTCTCTCTTGATCCTATTCCTTTACTCTATTGGTCTTTTTGGGAAACATTTTGAAGGAAGCTGAGATTCTTTTTTTTTTTTTTTTAATTTTTTAGTGTTTATTTCTTAGTTATCGGTGGACACAACATCTTTGTTTGTATGTGGTGCTGAGGATCGAACCCAGGCCGCACGCATGCCAGGCGAGCACATTACCGCTTGAGCCTCATCCCCAGCCCAGGAAGCTGAGATTCTGTGTGAGTAAGTAAGGGTGACCTGCCAGCAAAATTTTGGATAAGTATTATTGTGAACTCATTTGCACCCATACGCTGATAAAGTCTGAAACATTCAAGTTACACTTCTAAAAACCTATAGGTAGTTTATGGTAAGATGATAAGAACTGGGTTCTAGAATCAAATAAACATTAATTCAAATTCTGCTTCCAGTTGTATATATAGCCCCAGCCTCTCTGAATGTTTCCTAAATGGTTAAATCATAAAGTTGTTGAAAAGATTCTATGACTGGCAAAAGTATGATAGAATAAGTTTTTAAAATATTTTAACCAATATTTTATCTGGTCCTTGCACTATTTGGTCCTTCCTGCATTTATCAAGCTGGGATACTGGGGGGGTTTCCTTCAGAAAAGGATTCACCTAGAAGAAAAATTAAAAAATTCCCAACACTGAAAAAAAAAGTTTAAAAAGGGCAAACATCTCTTTTATTTCTTTAGTAGTTCCGCATTATCCACATGGAATGCATTCCAAACCCCCACCAGTGGATGTCTGAAACTTCAGATAGTACTGAACATGGTACATGCTATGTTTTTTCCTATACATACTTACCTATGATAAAGTTTGATTTATAAATAAGGCACAGTAAGTTTAATAACAATAAAATAGAATGATTATGATAATATACTATAATAAAAGTCATGTGAATGTGGTCTCTTTCTCTCTTAAAATATATCTTATTGTACTCACACTTCTTGTGCTAAAATGAGAATAACATGCTGAGGTGATGAGAAGAAGTGAGGTGAACAGGGTAGCATTAGAATACTGTTGCCCTTCAGATGAGATGTCAGAAAGAGTCTCATCTGCTTCAGATCATTGAGCCATGATGATATGAGTGGTTGGGTGTCAGGCTGCAGTTGACTGCAGGAAACTGAAACTGTGGAAAATGAAATTGCAAATAAGTCGACACCACTATACTTTGTAGTAAAAATGGACCGATTCACAAAGAGAACCCACAACCTTTTAGTTCTCGTTTTTTTTTTTGTTTTTTTTTTTTTAGGTGTATATGGACACAACACAATGCCTTTATTTTTATGTGGTGCTGAGGATCGAAACTGGATCCCACTCATGCTGGGGGAGCGCTCTACCGTTGAGCCACAATCCCAGTCCCTAGTTCTTGTTTTTTGAGACAAGGTCTAGCTATGTTGCCCTGGCTGGTGTCTTCAACACCTGGGTTCAGTGGTCTTCCTGCTTCAGCCTCCTGAGTGGCTGAGACTACAAATACATGTCACCATTTTGGGCAAGAACCCGTGGCTATTAACATACACATCAAGTTAAGACTTTAGGAAAGATATCATCTCTGAGTCAGAAAGGAGTCAGAGTGTCCAAGAACTTATTTTGGTTGGTACCAATTTTATCTCTTTGGCCCTGATACTGGTCTATATTATCTGAAAAGGAGGATGGCAGATGACATGGAGGGACCTTAGGCTTCTGTTATTTTTTAAAATATTTTTAGTTGTATATAGACACAATAACTTTATTTAATTTACTTACTTTTATGTGGTGCTGAGGTTGAACTCAGTGCCTCATAAGTACTAGGCAAGCGTTCTACCACTGAGCTACTCCCAGCCCCAGGTTTCTGTTATCTCTTAAGCTTAATCAATGGCTATGCCCTTCCAGATATATAAGGTCCATGAGAAGATTCACCCAGGACTGTGAAAGTCCTAGTCACTGAAGAGTGGAGGCAATGGGGCCTATATTATGGCAGATGTATAGATTCTACAGGGGAGAACAAAGTTACTCATCCAAGTGGATGCAGATGAACACACTGCCCTGGATCCAGGATTACCTGAGAAACTGGGGATCCCAGTTATCTACTGCTTTATAACAAACAAATCACTCCCAAACTCAAGAACTTAAAAGTATAATAAACACTTATTATCATACATAGTTTCTGTGGATCAGGAATTCTGGAATGACTTAGCTAAGAGGTTCTGACTGAAGTTCCCATCAGAGTATGGTCAAGATATCAATTGGCTATGGTATCTGAATGAAAGACTGGTGATGGCAAGTCAGTGCTGCCTGTTGGCAGAAGACTTGGCTCCTTGCCACACAGGTCTCTTCAGAGTTTCTTGAATATCCTCATGATATGGCAGTTAGTTTTCCCTAGAATGAGTAATGCAAGAATGTGGTGAGCCGCCTCTGCCGCTTATGCAGATTATGGTCGCCATTACAAGATGGCGCTGGCTCCGCTGTGGTATGTGACAAACAACTCCTTATTTGGGAGAGTTGGCGCATGGTTTTTCAGCACCCTATGAGAAAGTTCCACGTGGCAGCTTCGCATTGGTACTTGAGATGCTATATTAAGGCTGGGAGGGGCATCCGAGGATCAGTAGAAGAAATATCAAGGGCCTGAATAAACTGCTGAAATAAGATTCCTGAGTTGCGTCTTCCTTGCGGGCAAGGGGTCGAGACACAAGAAGGAACAAAATGGAAGCTGTAATTCCTTTTATGACATAATGTTAGAAGTCTCATACTTCTGACATGTTCTTTTTATTAGAAGTAAGTCACTTGGGCTGGGGATGTGGCTTAAGTGGTAGCGCGCTCGCCTGGCATGCATGCGGCCCCGGTTCGATCCTCAGCACCACATACAAAGATGTTGTGTCCGGCGAAAATCTAAAAAATAAATATTAAAAAAAAAATTCTCTCTCTAAAAAAAAAAAAAAAAAGAAGTAAGTCACTAAATCTGGCCCCTTCTAAAGAGGAGAGGAATTAGTTACCCTTTTTTGAAGGAAGGCAGGTCAAAGAATTTGTAGATAATATTTTAAATCAACCCCAGGTAATATCTAACCCAGCCCTGAACTGCTTTGTAAGAGGAATTCCTGTCCTGTGGAATCTAATTTGGGACAAATAGCCAGGTCACCTCATCACAAAGGAAGGGACTTTTGGATAAAAAGTAGTTTCCTTTGCAATTATGCCCTATAACACAATCATAGCCAATGAGAAAAACAGGGAACTCTGCTGGGAGTTTCTGAGAAAGTTTTTGCTAAAGCTATCTGGCAAACATGAGCAAAAGACTGAGAATTATCAGCCCTGACTTCACTGAATAATTACCAGCTTGTCTACCTCTTGACATCTTATTACATAAGACAAATGACCCTCTATTACTAGCCACTGATAGTCAAGTTTTCTTTCCTTCCTTCCTTCCTTCCTTCCTTCCTTCCTTCCTTCCTTCCTTTCTTCTTTTTTTTTTTTGGTAGGGGATTGAACTCAGTGGCACTCGACCCCTAAGCCTATTTTGTATTTTATTTGGAGACAGGGTCTCACTGAGTTGCTTAGTGTCTCACTGTTGCTGAGGCTGGCTTTGAAGTTGCAATCCTCCTGTCTGAGGCTCCCAAGCCACTGGGGTGACAGGCGTGCGCCACCGCGCTCCACTCAAGTTTTCTATTATTTGTAGTCAAAATTATGCTTATTGCTATCAATGTAGTAGAAAGCAGGGGGAAAGAAAAGGGGTACATTCTAAGATTTTTAATTTTAAAACCTAAGGCTTCAGGGTGGGAAAACAAAAATAAAAAAACTCAGGATATGGACAACAGATTAGGTCCCAACTTTGAGATGATGGGACCTGGGATTTTGTCCCAGATAAGATTCTATAGAACAGGAACTCCCTCTTACAGATGGTTGTAATAAATGTAATAATTGATTACAAGTAATGAGACTACCTCATCCCTAGGTTCCATAAAGATATCCTGGTCTGGGAATAATAAAAGTTTAAACTGAGTTATGGAAAAATAAAATTATACTTAATTGTTACATCAGTTTGTGAAGTAAAATTTATACTTACATTATACAGAAACTGTCATTTGACTGAAAATGTCATTCCTTTCTTGCCCTTCAATGTCTTATTATTACCCTAAACCATACTTGTAGTCATTCTCTGAAAGTTCACTTTTTTTTTTTTTTTTGTGATGCCAGGGATCAAACCCAGGACCTCATACATGATAGGTGGACACTCTGCCATTGAGCAATACCTCCCGTACCAGAAAACTCATTTTTCTTCTTGATCTCTTACTAGAAATCCCTTTTTTTTTTCTCCTTTCAGGCTTAAAATCTTGATATTTTCTTTTAATTTTGCCTCTTTTTTTAGCTTCTCTAACTATTATTTCTTTCTTGACATTTCATTCTTTTCTATCTTCCTCTTTTCTTCCCCACTTCTCCCTCTTTCTTTTTTAAAGTCTTTTATTACCAGAACTGATAATGCATTTAATATATTAACTTTTCAATTATAATACAGCTGCAGCTTCTGCAAAACTATTCTGTAGGGGGAGGTATTTAGACAGACACAGAAAATTACTAAAAATACAGAATACTGTTTTAAAACAAACAGGAACTAGGAGTATAGTTCGGTGGTAGACCACTGGCCTAGTGTATTGAATGCCCTGGGTTTGATCCCCAGCACCACAAGATGCAAAACACACACACACACACACACACGCATACAAAATGCCCATAGAAATTTTTAAAAACCATTGCAGAATTCAGGTGTGATAGCACAATCCTGCAATCCCAGCTACCTGGGAGGCTGAGAAATGGGGATCACAGGTTCAAGGCCAGCTTCAGCAACTTTAGGAGATCCTATTTCAAAATAAAACAGAGTGGGGGCTGGGGTTGTGACCCATTGGTAGAATGCTTGCCTTGCACTGTGAGGCACTGAGTTTGATTCTCTGTACCATATAAAAATAAATAAATAAAATAAAGGTATTATGTCCATCTACAACTAAAAAATAAACAAATAAAAAAATAAAACAGGGAATGTAGAATGTTTCTAGGTTCAATCCCCAGTACCACAAAAACAAACAAACAAACAAAAAACAAGACCATTGCAGAGCAGATAAGATGTAACAAATTATTGAGACAAAATTAAAAGGAAAGTGGAATCCCAGAAAGGAAAACATTAAGCCTCCTTTCTTTGAAGACATTTGTCAAACCTGATGAACTTGAGCTTAAAATTTCATGGCACTGTTGCTGAAAGCTTGGTCCTTGTCCTGGGTGCCAATCCAATAATGAAGACATGATTTTGAAAAAAAAAAAAAAAAAGGAAAAGGAAAGTTTATTGCTTTGCTAGCAAAGGAGAAACACAGGGGGACTCCTGTCCAAAAGACTGTGATTCTGCCTATCAGCAGGAACAGGGGGCTTTAAACATAGATTTAGTTGTAGATGAACACTATATCTTTTTTTTTTTTAGTCTCTGAATGAAGAACTTTATTTATTTACTTATTTTTTATTTAATTGATTTTGTTTTTTAACTACATGACAGCAAAATGCATTACAATTCTTATTACACATATAGAGCACAATTTTTCATATCTTTCTAAATTTTTATTTTATTTGTTTATTTAATGTGGTGCAGAGGATCTAACCCAGTGCCTTAAACATGTGAGGCAAGGGCTCTACCACTGAGATACGACCCCAGCCTGGAACAGGGGGCTTTTGATAGATTACAAGTAATGAAATTCAGAGAAAATGAGATTAGGCAGGAGAGATCAGGAAGAAGAACAGGGAAAAGAAGATGATCAGGGAGAAGATGAGGAAGGAAAAGTTTAGGGAAAAGAAAATCAGGGAGGAGGTCAGGGAGAAGAAGGTTGGGAAAAAGAAAAAAAAACATATAAGTTTCAGAGCCACAAGGGATATGTAGTCAAAGCATCAAGTGAACCCCTGTTACAGCATCATGGAGTATGGAATAAAGAAGTGAAAGGCCAGAGTTACTACAGGTGTGGAATTTTATTAGTTTGCTAGGGCTGCCATAATAAAATACTATAGACTGGGCAGCTTAAATCACAGAAATTCATTTTCCCACAGTTCTGAAATTTGGGAGTCCAAGATCAAGGTGTTGGTAGGTTTGGTTTCATCTTGAGGCCCCCCTTTCTTGGCCTATATGTGGTCATTCTCTTTATCTTCACATGGTCTCCTCAGACAAGAATTATAAAATATGACTACCATGTTTAAAGAAATCAAACAGTACTATCTTGAAAGCATTTGCAAGAAACAAGAATTTTTTAAAGTAATGAATAAGATTGTAAATAAAACTTCTAGAAATAAAAATAATAAGATTTTCAGGGGCTGGGATTGTGGCTAGCGGTAGAGAGCTTGCCTAGCACGTGCGGGACCTTGGTTCGATCCTCAGCACCACACAAAAATAAAGGCATTGTGTTGTGTCCATCTACACCTAAAAAAATAAATATTAAAAAAAAAAGATTTTCAACTCTTTCATACAAAAGTTACAAACATACAGAAAAAGAGCATTACAATGAATACCTATGTAATCAATACCTAAATTCAACAACTATTTTCATTTACTATAGTTGTTTCATTTATTTTTAAATTTACTGAATCACTTAAAAGTTGCAGAATCATATTTTATTCCTACTTTTAGAGTATATTTCCTAGAAATAAGAACATTTTCTTTTATAATGTCATTATCACATTCAAGAAAATTATTTCCTAATATTATCTCATATAGAGTTCACATAATTTTTGGCTTTCCGAAAAAGTCTTTTATAGCTTTTTTTTTCTTTTTGCAACCAAGATCTAATCAAAGCATCACACTTTATTATGATGTTTCTCTGTGTGCTTTATACTGAATGACATCCCCAGCCCACTGCACATGGATGTAGTGATGCCTTTTCACTTTCTTTTCATCTATAACTGTCCCCTGCTATTCCTTCCTACTGCCCTGTCTCTACCCAAGTTGAGTTTTTGTTTTTTCTTTTTTTGGTGGTGCTAGGGATTGAACCCAGGGCTTTGGACATGCTAGGCAAGTGGTCTGCTGATTAAACTATAAACCAGCCCACCACTAATTTTTGAAATGACTGAGACAGGCTTGTGAATGCCCATTTCCTGGATTTGCCTGAGTGCTCCTTGATAGTCTTCCCCACCAACCCCAGTGCTGGGGATTGAACCCAGGGCCTTGTGCATGCCAGACAAGCACTCTATCAACTGAACTATACCCCACCCCCATAGTGTTTTTTAACTTGTTTCTTGATCTTCCTGTATTTTTTGTAGTTTGAAAAGCAGACCTATAAGTTTGATTGGTAACAGTTTTGCTAAGAATAATACATAGTTGCTGCTATGATTCCTAACACATCACATTAAAAACAAAAAATATTAAGTTGCCCTACTCTTAGTAATGTTAAATTTGATCACTTGGTTAAGGTGATGATTGCTATCTTTCCAAACTTGAAATTAAAAAGTCACAGGACAATTTACCAGCTTCTTATAAAGTCAAAAATATTACATAGTAACCGTATAAGTTAGCAATTCTACACCTTGGTATTTTCTCCAGAGAAATGGAAACATGTTCATACAGATAGTTGTACATGACTTTATAGTACCTTTATTCATAATTGCCCCCAACTGGAAACAACTCAAAGGTTATTTAATTGGTAAAAGGGTAATCAGATTATGATACATTATTACAGTGGAAAAATTTGTTCAGGGATAAAGAGGAAACAGGGAACAATATGATGATTGTGTGTTTGTATGTGTGTGTGTTTTGTATGTGTGTGTGTGTGTGCTGGGAATTTAATCTAGGGTCTCATATGCTACCTACCACTGACCTATATCCCCAACACCAATTTTATTTTTTAATTTTTCAATACCAGGGATTGAACCCAGGAGTGCTTAACCATTGAGCAACATCCATAGTATAAGTTCCTTGTTTAGCATCTGGATGGCCAATCTTAAGTGACAGCCACCATTTTAAAGAAAAAGTTTTGCTTTCCCGCCCAAAGGCATTTCTGAGAAAGGGTCACTGCTCCCTCATACCAACCCAACCTTTAACCACCCACATTAGGACCCCCCCTGCTCTGATTCCTGAGCCTCCCCCATAAGAGTCCCAGAACCCAAGCCTGTGTTGCTTCTCTCTCCTGTAGAGAGATGGCCTTTATTTGTCAATTCTGTGTATCTCTGCCTGGTCTCCATCTTTCTTTCCTTGTGTACCCGTCTCTCGTTCCTCCCTTTCCCTTAACTCATCCCTTTTCATTTTTTATTTTGAGACAGGGTCTTACTAATTGCTGAAGCTGGCTTTGAACATATGATCCTCCTGCCTCAGCCTCCAAGTTGTTGGGATTATAGGCATGTGCCACCACGCCTGGCCAAATTTTAATTTAAATGCATCATGCTAAATTCAAGAAGTCAGACTCACAGAGCTACATTCTATTTGATTCTATTTATATAACATTCTAGAAATAGCAAAATCCATAGGAATAGAAAATCCTAACCCTAAATGAAAACACTGGCAACTGAAAATTGGAGATTTTCCAAAGAATAATTTTATGTGATTGGGAATAGCAGAGCATTGCAATGGGAATACACATGCCATAGGAAAACATGGGAAAATTCACAGAGAGGCAAGGGGAAGTTTTTAAAGGTGAAATAAAAATGATTATAGGAAATATTTTGAACTGGACATGATAGTACATTCCTGTAATCTGAACATCTTGGGAAGCCAAGGCAGCAGGATCTCAATTCAATACTAGTCCAGACAATTTAGCAGGATCCCATCTCAAAATAAAATAAAAAGGGTTGGGGATGTAGTTAAGTGATAGAGTACCCTGGGTTTAATCTATAGGACTGAGAAAAAAAAAGGCGGAGTGGGGGGAGAGAAAGATTTTGAAACAATATTTCTTGGTTACAAGTGTCAATAATAAGGGTGGCATTAGTCTTAGAGTAAATAGACAATTGATGGGCAGAAAGCATTTTCTGTGTAATGTTCTGGTGGCCTCATGGAAACATTTTCTATGTAATGTTGTGGTGGCCTTGTGTAAAGCTATAGTTCTGACAGATTTTTTAAAAATTTTTTCCTTAGTTATACATGGACACAATGTCTTTATTTTGTTTATTTATTTTTATTCAGTGCTGAGGATCGAACCCAGTGCCTCACATGTGCAAGGCAAGTGCTCTGCCACTCAGCCAAAACCCCAGTCCCCTTGACAGAATCTTTTGTGAACAGTTTTTATTATCAGACATATGTGCATGGGATTCCACCATAACGTCCTGGATTTATTTATTAAGTTTTTGGTAAAAGCTTGACAAAAGTCAGCCAATTTTCATCCAGCAACTTTCGCAGTACCAATATTTAAATTACTGTTCTTTTCTTTTTGTACTGGGGATTGAATTTAGGGTCTTATGCAGGCCAGGCAAGGGCCCTATCACTAACCCTAACCCTAACCCTTTTTATTTTTTTATTTCCAGACAGGGTATATTAGTCCGCTTCTCATTGCTGTGACAAAAATGCCTGATAAGAACAACTTAGAGGAGAAAAAGTTGATTTTAGCTCATGGTTTCAGAGTTTCTGTCGATGTTTGGCTGATCCCACTACTCTAGGCCCAAGATGAGGCAGAATATCATGGCAGAAGAGCATGGTAGAGGAGCACTGCTTAATCATGGTTATCCAGGAAGCAGAGGGAGAAAGGCAGAGGGGTTACAGAGAAGATGAACACTTTCAGGGAAAGCCCAGAGTGACCTATCTCCTTTAGCAACGCCCAACCTGCCTACAGTTACCACCCAGTACAGTAGTCATTTCAAATTATTAATCCATCAAATGGATTAATCCATCCATTAGGCCATACTTCTCACAATCTAATCATTTTACCTCCTGCATGAACACAGGAGATTTGGGGAGATACCTCACATCCAAACCGTAACACAGGGTCTTGCTAAATTGCTCAAGGTAGCCTTGAACTTGTGATCCTCCTGCTTCAGCCTCTGAGTAGTTTGGATTATAGGCATGTGACACTATGCCCCACCCAATTTTTAAATTCCATTTTGGAAGATAGGAGTCTCCAATGACTGCCATACTCATTCATTATTTTCCTGGTATCTAGGAATTTGGAAAGATTAAGTGTTATTCAGAAGGATTCTAGGTAAAGGCAAAAATCTGAAGAAAGGGAAATAGAGGAATATTTCATCATGTCTGGAGTAAAGCTTTATGAATGGAGAATATTCTGTTGATTGCCTGATTAACTAACATCCATTCCCCTCCTTCCTTCTCTTTAGAGCACTACACTCTGGGGAGGTATCCACCTTCCTCCACAAAGCCATATGCTTTACTAAACCAGTTATGTTTATCTCACATCCCTTGGCACAGGGACTGTTTTAGGAATAGAATTGTGACTCAATTCAGACTGATGAATTTTGAAGGAAAGTCTCCCAAGAGACTTCGAGGAAATGTTTCCTTTCTCAGTAGAAGAGAGGAGGTGGTGCTTCTTCCACTGCATCTTATTGTACCTCAATGTGATGTGTGGAACTGCTCTAGCTATCCTGACACCAGTTTAGGACAGATGAAGGAAAGACAAGAGGGTCAGAGAAAAGTAGAGCTGGATCTGTATTGTACTGCACATAGACCTTTCCCTAATTTTCCTTGTTGTTGATATCAGCTGAGTTGGGTGTAGGCTCTTCTACAACTGAGTGTCTATCCTAGAGTATAATGTACCTTTTTGTTCTTTAGTGCTGGGAGTTGAACCCAGGACCTTGTTAATGCTAGGCAAGTACTCTCCCACTGAAGTACACTCTTAACTCATCTTTCCTTTTTTTTTTTTTTTTTTTTTTTTTTTTGGTACCAGGGATTGAATCAAGGGTGCTTAATCACTGAACCACATCCCCAGCTGTTTTTATTTATTTATTTATTTTTGTAGTTGTAGATGGACAGAATGCCTTTATTTTATTTATTTTTTATGTGGTGCTAAGGATTGAACCCAGTGCCTCACACATGCTAGGAAAGAGCTCTGCCACTGAGTGACAGTGCCAAGCCTTTATTTTATTTTTTGAGACAGAGTCTTGCTAAGTTGCTGAGGCTGGCTTTGAACGCATGATCCTCCTGCTTGAGTTGCTAGGATTACAGGTGTGTGCCACCATGCCTGGCTCGTACATATCTTTCCCTTTCTTGATTTGGACTTTCAAGATCCACAACTATGTTGGTTAGTTTTTCATTGCTTTGACAAAATGCCTGAGAAAATCAACTTAAAGGAGATTTATTTGGGTTCACGGTTTCAGTGATGATCACTTGGTTCTGTTATTTGTGGGCCTGTGGTGAGGCAGAACATCAGGACAGGGAAACTTGGTGAAGCAAAACTGCTCACCTCATAGTAGCCAGAAAGGAGTGGCGAAGAGGAAGGGACTGGGCACAAAATATACCCTTCAAGGGTATGTCTTCAATTATCACTTCCTCCTGCTAGGCCCTGCCTCCTAAAATTTCTACCACCTCCCAAGAGCCTATTAGATTATAAATTCATAAGATGCGAGGACAGTAGCACATGCCTGTAATCACAGCAACTCGAAAGGCTGAGATAGGAGGATCATGAGTTTCAGGACAGCCTTGTAACTCAGCAAGACCCTCAACAACTTATCAAGACCCTGTCTCCAAAAATAAACCAGTTATGAATCCATAAATGAATCAATCCATTCATGAGGTCAGAACCCTAATGATCTAATAACCTTCCAAAGGCTCTACTTCTGAATGCAGCACTGGGTATCAAATCTTCAACACATGAGAGACATTTAAGATCTGTACCATAAAAACTTCAGGGCTATCCATTCACATTGTTCTATATGAATGGTACCCACTGAAGCACAAAGTAGATGGTGTCCTGGAGTTGTGCAAAGCAGTTCTATTTGAAGCCATTAGGATAAGCTGCTACATTTTCTTCTCCAAGTTGCAAAGTTTTGTTATTCTCATTGAAATCTCAAAGAAGTATATAATTTTGGCCGGAGGTGTAGCTAAGTAGTAGAGCAATTGCCTTGTGTGTGGAAGGTTCTGGGTTTGATCCCCAGCACCATAAACAAAAGAACAGGAGGAAGGCTGGGGTTGTGGCTCAGTGGTAGTGCGCTCACCTAACATGCATGAGGCACTGGGTTCCATCCTGAGCACTACATAAATGTAAAATAAAGATTTGTGACCACCGAAAACTAAAAAAATAAATATTAAAAAAAAGAAGAGGAGGAAAGTGGAGGAGAAGAAGAAAGAAGACAGGAGGAAGAGAAAGAGAAGGAGAAGAAATATAAAATTTGTTTTTGTATCTAATATGAGTTCAGGATCTATTTTTTTTCTAGTTCCAGGGTTATCACTTGAATAGTCCATCTTTTCCTCTACTGTTAGTAATATCACTTTTATCACAGTGTCCATATATCAAAAAGAAATCGGGTAAATGGAGATTATTACAAGATTTAAGAGCAATTAATAATGAAATGGTCATTATGGGACCTGCTCAATCAGGGATTACTCATTTGTCTGCTTTACCAAAAACGTGGCATGTTTTAGCTATAGACATTAAAGATTGTTTTTTTTCGATTCCAATTCATCCCGAGGATAGTCCACGTTTTGCATTTACTATCCCTGCATTAAATCATGAAGGTCCTGATGAAAGATATGAATGGAAAGTACTCCCTCAAGGAATGGCTAACAGTCCAACTATGTGTCAAATATATGTTAATAAAGCAATCCAGCCACTTAGAAATCAAAATCCTGAACTAAAAATATTTCACTATATGGATGATGTATTATTGGCACATAAAGATAAAAACACATTGCTGGAATGTTATGCCACACTTACAAACTTGTTAAAAAATTATAATCTAGAGATAGGAATAGACAAAGTACAATTAAATTTTCCAATTAATTATTTAGGAGTTCTATTATCCTCAACCATGGTCCGTCCACCTAAAATTCAAATACGAGTAGATCAACTCAAATCACTTAATGACTTTCAAAAGTTGTTGGGAGATATAAATTGGATAAGGCCTTATCTAGGCATACCAACAGGAGAGTTGGGACCTTTATTTGATATTCTAAAAGGTCCATCAGATCGGAATTCACCCCGAATGTTAACTCCTAAAGCTAGAAAGGCATTAAAAATTATTGAGACATATATGGAAAATATGCATTTAGATAGAATTGATATAAGTTTGCCTTTATTATTTATTGTACTACCAACAAGAAATATTCCTACAGGAGTATTTTGGCAGGAAGGTCCATTATTGTGGATACATTTATCTTATTCTCCTAACACTATTCTTACTAGGTATCCTGAGGCTGTAGGACAATTAATACTCAAAGGTATAAGAGCAGCAAAGGCAGTGTTTGGAATTTCTCCCAATAAAATTATTACTCCATATACTATGGAGCAAATTGATGAGTTAGCTAATGAATTAAATACTTGGGCAATAATCATGTGTAAATCGAATGTTTCATTTGATAATCATTTACCATCTAATCCTTTGTTGTCTTTTTGGTCTAAGCATCCTGTAGTTTTTCCTAAAATGACAAGAAAAATGCCTATCATGAATGCTCCAAATATATTCACTGATGGGTCTAATAATGGTACAGCTGCAGTAGTTACCCCTGATCAAACTTTTACATTTTTAGTTCCCAAACAGTCAGCTCAAAAGGTAGAGCTTAATGCAGTTCTACAAGCTTTTGTGATGTTCAAAGATTCTGTATTTAATTTATTCTCTGATAGCCAGTATGTAGTTAATGCTATAACATCCCTTGAAGATGCTGGTAGGATTTCCCCTTCCTCTACTGTTTTCTCTTTGTTTTCCACTATACAAAGTCTAATCTGGGATAGAAAAGATCCATTCTTTATAGGACATATCAGGGCACATACAGGATTGCCTGGAGCCCTTAGTTTGGGCAATGATTTAGCAGATAAAACTACACATGATATACATATTTTTTCTACTGTAGAAGAAGCTACAAATTTTCATAAAAGGTTTCATGTTAATGCTAATACTTTACAAAAGCGTTTTAAAATAACTAAGGAACAAGCCAGGCATATAATAAAACAATGTCAAAATTGTGTGACCTTTTTACCACAAGTTAATCTTGGAGTCAATCCTAGAGGATTGATACCTAACCATATTTGGCAGATGGATGTCACACACTTGCCAGAATTTGGAAAATTAAAATATTTACATGTTACAGTTGATACTTCTTCCGGATTTTTGATGGGCTCCCTTCATGCCGGAGAAAAAACTAAAGATGTTATAGCTCATTGCTTACAAAATTTTGCCACTGTGGGTGTTCCTAAACAGTTAAAAACTGATAACGGTCCTGGTTATACGTCTAAATCTTTTAAACAATTTTGCTCATCATTTGGTATTACTCATATAACAGGAATCCCATACAATCCACAGGGACAAGGCATAGTTGAAAGAGCTCATCAAACTATTAAAACGTACCTATTAAAGCAAAAAGAGGGAATTGGAAAGGGGTATATATCCCCCAAAGATAAACTTAAAATAATCCTTTTTACTCTAAACTTTCTAAATTTGGATTCATCAGGACTTAGTGCTGCGGAAAGACATATGTATCCGAAAAATGTACTTTGGAAAGATATTCTAACAGGACAATGGAAAGGTCCCGACCCAGTTATTGTCTGGAGTCGGGGTTCCGTTTGTGTGTTCCCACAGGGAGAACAGCAGCCTATTTGGATTCCAGAGAGGTTAACCAAAACAATTTCTACAGAAAAAGAAGATGATTTGACTGAAATCCATAACAGCTGAAATCCAGAGCTCCAGCTTGGCTATTCTTACATCTGCTACAGTGATTAACCACGGTGCTTTTTTTCAATATCTATTTTATTATTGCTTTTTCCCACATCATAAAGTTCTATTTTATTTTTTGAGCTCATACAAACCTAGGTTAATATTTTTCTGATCAGTTTTGTTTTTTGACTGTGTTTTATTTTTTGACTGTGGAGTTTTTAAACATTGCAATGGAGATTTTACCTAGGTAAAGCTACAAGGCCGTTGTTATTGTCTTATGTGTTGTATGTTATGTATGCACTGTTTTGTGTTGCATGTCAGTATGTGTGTATGTCCATATTTTAATATGAGGAGCGCTCATGAAAAAATGGATCCAAATTTTTTTTGTTCACGTGATTTAAGTGGTTTAATCTAAATTAGGTAAACAGCTGTTAAGGATTGTTTTTAAAGGTGGTTAACAGATCTGTTTGTTTACTTTCACTTTTCCTTTTCATTATATTTAATAACTCTGTTCAGGATAATGTCACTTTAACATCATTGCCAGAATTCCCATCTCCATCCCAGTGCCGGTGAAGACTAAGAAAACCAAACTACAGCTTCTATGATAGCTACCACAGTAAACTATATAAACTGATGCATCAATGAATATAACTCAACAAGTAATGCTCAATCAAGGATTTGATTTACTTTGGGAGGAAATGGACATATTGATAGACTCCTCCCATTTGAACTGCCTGCAGAACTTGCCTGGACTATATATCAGTTGCATGCATTGTGAACTCTCGTCTGGTGCAGCGAATTGTGGTACTGCTGGCATATTTTTGCTGATGGTGTCACCAGTGATGCAATTTCCTTGCCAGTGCACCCCATGTTAATTGTGGTAATGCTGGCATCTTTGCTGATGGTGTCACCAGTGACGCAATTTTTCCAAAGGAGCTGTCAATTGGCTTGGTGTCGTGGCATTTCTGTATCTTCCTCCCTTCTACTAGTGATGGCCTAAAATTTGGGGGCCAACAGAGGTAAGGCAAGAACCTCACCCCCCCACTGGCACCAAGGTTAAATTTGGGGGCCAACAGAGGTGAGGCAAGAACCTCACCCCCCCACTGGTGCTTAGGCCTATCCACAAGCATGGCTGAATGCTGGACCGGTAGTCAGTGACGGGTTGATCTGATTGCAGTGGATTCAACCTAAGACAGGAAATTGACGTGTAAAGGTCAGTTCTCCCATGACGGGTAAGAACCACATGTTGAATTGGACAACCTACCAGGCACGGTCCTAAGCCACATTGCTTGTTGTTTAATTAATCAGAAGGGGGGAGATGCTGAGGGCCATTACCAAGTAGGAATGACGCATCGAAATTTCCTTGCCAAGCGTTCCCCATGCTGCTTAGAGGACATTCGATGGGACATTGCATGCATGCTTTAATAAGGTGACCTTGCTCAAGGACCAAGGCAGATCCGGGTTTAGAGCTGATCAGGTTTGAGGAAGTAACCGGCTCCTTGAGTTTAAGGCGTTGCCAGTTTAAGATAATGGGTTTTAGGGAAGTTGGAAGTTGAAGATTATTGCTGGGATTAGGGTGTTCCTGCTGCTTGTTCCCGTTGAGTTCTCGTGAGATTAAAATGGGATTTGGAGATAGCCTCGTGGAGTAGGTGAATTGTGGGGGAGACGGGAGAACGCGATTGCCCCTGGACCTGTGTGGAGGCGGTGTGAGAGCTGGAATAAAGAATTGCTGTTTGAATCTACAAAGCTGTGTGGTGGCTCGTGATTCTGGTGCCAAGCTGAGACATTGGCCTTGGCATGCTTGTGTCTGCTTTTGGACTCTCTGTTCTATAGTCTATTTGTCTATCCTCAACAACATCATATAGTTAATTACTGTATTTTAATAATAATTCTTTATATCTGGTAGACAAGACTTCTACCTTGTTCTTCTACTTCAAAAGTGTCTTATCATTTATCTTATCATTTATCCTTTAGTCTTGAATTTTAAAGTCAGCTTATTAAAATGCTTGAGAAACACAAAGATATTAATTGGAATTACATTGAATTTGTTGGTTAATATACAGAAAATTGATACCTTTGAAATATTGACTCCTCCCATATATTAATACAGATTTGTTTCATGCCTAACAAAAAAACTTTCATAATTTTCTTCATAAGACCCTGTACATTTTTGTTAAACCCATGCTTAGGTACATTTTTAGTTAGTATTGTGAAAAGATGATGATGATGATGATGATGATGATGATGATGATGATTGCAGTAATAGAACCCAGAGCCTTGCACATGCTAGGCAAGCATTTTAACTCCAAGCTACATCCTCAAATTTTGAAAAGAATATTTTTTAAATTACAGTATCAAACTATTTGCTACTCATGTTTTAAAATGCAATATTGGAAAAAAAGACATACATACAGAGGCATTTTAAAAAATGCAATATTGGGGTGAGCACATGGTTCAGCACAAAAGTGGGTATATACTATGGAGACCCTGGATTAAATCTCAAACATAGTACCCCCTATCATTTTAAAATATTTATTGGTTTTATTTTATTTTTGTTACCAGGGATTGAACCCAGGGATGCTCCACCACTGAGCCACATTCCAAGCCCTTTTTTTGTATTTTATTTCGAGATAGGGTCTTGCTAAGTTGCTGAAGTCTTCACTAAATTGCTGAGGCTGGCCTTGAACTTGTGATCCTCCTGCCTCAGACTCCTGAGCTAGTGGGATTACAGGTGTGCATCACCATACCCAGATTGTTTATTGGTTTTATATTGCAAAATATACATGAACTCTCTTTTTTTTTAGTTGTAGATGGACACAACATATTTATTTTATTTATCTATTTTTTAGTGGTGCTGTGGATCGAACTCAGTGCCTCATGCATACTAGGCGAGTGCCCTACCACTAAGTCACAACCTCAGCGCTACCTGAACTCTTCTTATTGGTTGTAAAGTTTCTCTGTTGGTGCTCTTAGATCATATAAATAACCATATGATGTATAATAATGATTTCCCCCCCTAATTTAAAAATTCCTAGCTGGGCATAGTGATGTGCACCCATAATCCCAGTTGCTCAGAAGGCTAAGATAGGATTATTTTAAGTTCAAAACCAGCCTCAGCAATTTAGTGAAGTCCTAAGCAACTTAGTGAGATTCTGTCTCAAAAAAAAAAAAAAAAAAAAAGGATATAGCTCAGTGGTTAAGTACCCCTGGGTTCAATCCCCAGTACCAAAAAATCTAAAAAATTAAAGAAAATCTGAAGTGTTTTTTTCTTGTCTGATTGCTGTGATTATGACTTCTAGTATAATGCTAAATAGAAATAACGATAGAGTGTGTTGTATGTATGTGTATGTGTATGTGTGTATATAGTGGATTTAACTCATGGGTGCTTTATCACTGAGCTATATCCCCAGCCCTGCCCTTTCAAATTTTTATTTTGAAACAGGGTTTCATTTTAGTGCTGATCTAGAACTTGTGATCCTCCTACCTCAGCCTCCTGAGTTTCTGTGATTATAGGCATGAGCCACTGTATCTGGCTTTATCTTGTTTTTTACTTTAAATATTTTATTAAGTATGATGGTGTTTACTCTGTTTTTGGAGTATATATAGTAGATTTTGTTGTTGATGTTTTAGGTTGTTTATCTAGTTTTATTAAGTTTTTTAAAAAGTTTTGTCAATTGATATTGATTTATATCAATGTCTTTTCTGTATCTGATCAAATGGTTCCTCTTAATTTGTTTTACTATAAATTACATTGAAAAAAATCTTTTTTTCCTGTAAAAAATTATGCTTGTGGGCTGGGGCTGGGGCTGAATGTTGGAATGCTTGCCACCCACATGCAAGGACCTGGGTTCTATCCTCAGCACCACATAAAATGAATAAATAAATAAAAGTTATTGTGACCAACTACAACTAAAAAATAAAAAAAATATGCTTGCATTCATGAACTAAGTCCAATTTTAAATGAATGTATGTATGTATGCATGCACGTGTTTGTTTGTGTGTAAATGGACTTCTGAATTTTGGTTTAGTTTAGGATTTTTGCTTAGTAACCTTAAGTGAAGCTGAGCTCTCATTTGCTGTTGTTTGGTTTTGCTATCAAGGTTATGCTAGCCTCATAGAATGAGTTATTTGTTCCATTTATTCTTTGTCTGGAAGTACTTTATTTGTTCTTTTGTCTGGAAGGAATTGTCTGTTTCTTAATTTTTTGGAGGTTGAAATCATTAAATCTGGTAGGTCTAATTTTACTATCATGAGTCTACCATAGTTGTATCAAGTTTGGTAACCCCCACTCCCACCCCAGGAAACTGCCACACATCTATTTTCTAACTAATTGGCATAACATTGTTCATAGTATTTTTAAGTCACTGCTATATCTGCTATATCCTTTTCATAGTAGTTTATGACTTTCTCTTTTTTCTTAATCTTATTTGTCAAAGTTTTAAAATTTTGTAAAGATTTCAAAGAAGCAGCCTTTGGTTTTATGGATCCTCTTTTCTGTATTTTGTTTATTTTACTGATTTCTGCTCTTTATAATTTTTCCTTTATATTTCCCTAGGTTTGTTCTTGATTATTTACTTCTTGATTAGGTATTGGGCTATTAATTTTTTAATCTTCTTCTGTAATATAATTATTTAAGGTAATGTAGTTTCCTTTAGATTTTGTCAGTTCTGGAGTCCACAAATTTCGATGCCTGTTGCCATGACCATTCAGTTTCAAATTTGTGCTTTTTAATTTCTTTGCCTCTCTAGATCCACTTACTTCCTCCCCTTTCTACCCTGATCTATGCCCTATGGGCTTCCTGTGTAAGCTAATCAATATCTACTGGTCATGTCCTCTGTCTTCTAGTTGGGTTTGCTAGTGGGAATTTCTGGCAAGAGAAGAAGAATATGGTCAGGTTATTTATTTTGCCGGTCACTTTTCTGAAATAGCCTCAGCTAGCTACATCCCTTGATAGAAGGTCATTGTTTCTTGCACAGTGGCTTGCTGTACAAAGACTGAAATCTCCTTTGGGATACCCTATAATCTCTCTCTCCTCTTCCCTTTGAACCTAGAAATTGTGATGGTTCTAGTGTAGCTTGTACAAGAATCTCTATTGTCCCTTGTGACTCCCACACCTTTATTATCCTAAGTACATGTATGAAAACATGAATTTGTGTGAATATACTTTGTATACAGAGATGTGAAAAATTGTGCTCTATATGTGTAATAAGAATTATAATGCATTCTGCTGTCATATAGAAATAAAAAATTAATTAAAAATCACACATAAAAATTATTCTTTTATAAATTACTTGGGTAGCAATTGGTTTCCTATTGAACCTTGAATGATACATTAATTTTATTTTGTCTTTGGTTCATGAGTTATTTATTTATTTATTTTCATATATTTTTAAGTTGTAGTTGGACACATTTATTTATTTATTTATTTGGTGCCGAGGATCAATCCCAGTGCCTCACACATGCTAGACGAGCACTCTACCTCTGAGCCACAAACTCAGCCCCTCGTGATTTATTTATAAGTGTCTTTTGGAGTTTCCAAATATGAGTATTTAAAATTTTATTCTTTTTAGAAAAATTTTGTTTTGAGGCAGAATTTCATTATGTAACCAGACCTGCCTTGAACTTGCAATTCTCTTTCCTCAACTTCCCAAAGCAGCTAGAATTACAGGTGCACATCACCACTCTTGGCCTAAAGTTATAATTATTAGTATTTTTTGCTTTTTTTGGGGGGTACTGGGGATTGAACTCAGGGGCACCCAATCACTGAGCCACATCCCCAGTCCTATTTTTTGTATTTTATTTACAGATAGGTCTCATTGCATTGCTTAGTACCTCACTGTTGCTGAGGCTGGCTTTGAACTCTCAGTCTTCCTGCCTCAGCCCCCACAAGCTGCTGGGATTATAGGCATGTGCCATTGCACTTGATTAATTTTTTTAAACTTTTTTATTTTTATTTTTGTAGTGCTAGTGATTGAACCCAGGACCTTGTACATACCATTACGGTAAGCACTCCACCACTGAGCCACATCCCCAGTCCTAAAGTTATTCTTTTAAAAAACTAATTTCTAATCACTTCTTGGCCTTTTGGCTAAGATCAAATGTATTATCTGTTCTTATCAGCTTAATATCTGATACATCCTCTATCAGACAACAATATTTTAAGTGGATTTTTGGAAATAGGAGAGGGAATAGAAGCTTACTCTATGAACTCCACACATGGACCTAGTATTATAGTGTCTCCAGGAAAGGAACACCCCCTTTGGAGGAATAGAAAAATAAACTAATTTCTAATTTAATTGATTTGTATTTAGAGAATATGTTCTGTACTCTAATGATTATTTTACATTCTTGAGACTTCCTTTGTGGCCTTTACATGATCAAATTTTATTATGCTTCATGGGTGCTTGAATAGAATGAGTGTGTTCCATATGTTTATTTACTTTTGTCAGAGAGAGAACAATGGTGTGTATGACTGTACATTTGTCACATTTTTTCTTCTTCATTTATTTATATGCAGTGCTGAGAATCTAACTCAGTGCCTCACAGCAAGTGCTCTACCACTGAGCCACAACCTCAGCCTTGTCACATTTCTTCTTTATAGTTCCAACTTCTCAATTTTTTCTTTTCTTTCTTTCCTCCATCCTTTATTTTACTTATTTATATTTTGCAGTATTGGGAATTGAATCCAGGCTTTATGAATGCCAGGCAAATGCTCTACCACTGAGTTATATCCCCAGTCCTTTCATTTCTTATTTTGAAACAGGTCTTGCTGAGTTACCCAGGCAGGGCTTGAACTTGTAATCCTCCTGCCTCAGCACAATTTGGGAGTCTTAAAATCAGATCTAGAAATAAAAACAAAATCCTGGTGCAACTGGATGTAATAATGCAAATAGTAACTGATGTGTAGCTTTGGGACAATTGCCTTATGTCACCGAAAACTTTAATTTTCCCATTATTCAGTGTATAATACTTTTGCATTTTAATTTGTTTTCTGAGGACAATCTATTTTTTTTTTTTAACACATTTCCAGCCGGGTGAGGTGGTACATGCCTGTAATCCTAGCAGTTTAGGAGGCTGAGACAGGAGGACTGCAGTTCAAAGTCAGCCTCAGCAAAAGTCAGGTGCTAAGCAACTCAGTGAGACCCTGTCTCTAAATAAAATACAAATTAGGGCTGAGGATGTGGCTTAGTGGCCAAGTGTTCCTGAATTCAATCCCTGGTACCTACTCCCCTGCCAAAATTTTTTTCCCATGATTTTAGGGATGCACTTAAGTATATATTTTTTGTGATTCATATTCTTCAATAACCCAAAGAAAATTTTCAAAGTTGTGTTCTTAATTTTCTGCCTTGTTTTCTTTTACTTTATTTAAAAATATCTATGAATCTCTTCCCTGGACTCGAGAATGCTACTATCTTTATCACTTTTTTTTTTTTTTTGCAAGAGGAATCTAAAAATCACATCACTAATTAGTTTGTCCATCTGATGGAGATATAGTAGTAAATGTGCTTCGTTTTTGTAGTCCGTGGTGTTACACCATTTTATTTGAAACCTGATTTTGCATGGTTGGTTACAGTGACCGAGCCTTGAGGATTCAGGGTTTTAGAAAGGAAACGACACACTATTTCTTGGCTCTGGTCTCCTTGCTTCCACTTTTTTCCTTCTGGACTCAAGGTTACTACTGCCTGAGCCTCCGCAGTAACCGTGACTACAGGTGGCGCTGCCTTCACTTGGTTATTTAATTTTCCCTAATACACCTTTACCCTTAGGATGTGGCAATTATCAGTATGACTCATGTCCGGGTGGGGGTAGAAGAAAGGAGGCTGGAACTAAACTGAATTTAACTTTACTCTCAAAATGGGAGATTATCAGATTTGAGGGCATCCCACTCAAACTTGTTTTTAAAATATTTAAAATTATGCAAGTAACATACAAATCTTTTTTGGCTTAAAAATAAAGGAGAAAAAAACATGAACTCAAAGAACCCTTTCGCCATCTCCTCTATCATTTCTTCTCTAAATGAAACCATTATCAGCGTTTTGAAGGCTTTTTCCAGTGTCCTTTCTGTATATTTTCTTTGTACACGACTCCTCCTCATTTTATATGTGAGGAAACTAAATAAGACTCTAAGAAGTGACATGTGTTGACAAATTTACTGAAGAAAAGCAGACTGGTTAATCGTTTATTACAAGCCCACTAGGTGTCAGACCTGCGCCCAGTGCTTTCTTGATAAGAAGGGTTCTGGTGTTTCACTTCTGAATGGGTCGCCTCACGAGGTTTGGCTAAAGCCATTAATTTTGAGGTTGGAGAGCGAGTATAGGAGTGGTTTCAGGGTGAGAAAATAAGATTTGTATTTTGATGGGAGATGCAGGAAATTTAGCAGAGTGCAGCGGAGTTGCAAAAAAGAAAAAAAATACATATATAACTTTACGGACAGTTGGGTTCACTAGTAAAGATGGTGAAGCTGAGACGCAAAAAATCTATTACCTGCGGAAACTGGTGCTTCCTTTGAAAACTGGGAATTAACACCGAGTCTGTAAGGTTGGCCTCCGAGATAACGAGAGGAAGGCACCAGATGTTGCAAAAGGATGCGGCAAGCAGGCAGCAACCCAGCAGCCAACCCAAAAGCCGAAAGCGCTCCGGCGCGGGGAAAGTGCGCCTGCGCTGGCAGTCGCGACGGGGGCGAGAGGGGCGGAGCATGGGGGCGGTCAGTGAGCCTGCGCAAACCGCGCGGCGAGGTGGGGGAGGGCGGTCCGTGTGTGTCTGTGTTGTTGTTCGGCGGCGGCGGCGGCGGCGGCGGCGGTAAGATGGCTGCCCACGGGGGCTCCGCAGCTTCCTCGGCGCTGAAGGGGTTAATTCAGCAGTTCACCGCCATCACCGGTAAGAGACGCGGTTACCGGAAGGTGGAGAGTGGGGTCCGGGGCGGGCGGCGGGGCTGACCCTGGCTTCCACTTACCTTCGTGCATTGCTCCCTCGGGCTTTACCCATAGCTCGCGTCCTCCCTCCTGAGCAAGAGGCGACGACGACGTCGGGGTCTCGGGTTCAGGCGGCGACAGCCCCCCCCCCCCCGCGCTCCCCAGTTCCTCGTTTTTGGGCTCCTAGCGATTTGGAGGGAGATCCCCACGCCCCCTGCCAGCCCAGACCGGGGGTTGGGCCGAGCCCGCCGGTCCCCGCCGGCCCGCGGACCTGGGGGCGGGAGGAGTGGGGGGCCGCACCCGGGCCACCGCCCTCCTTCTCCTTCATCACCTCTTGTGTGTGCAGCCCACAGACCAGGGGGTGCAGTGCATCCTTTCCCTCCTTCTGCCTTTTTCCTCTGGCCAGGTCATTCTCACTCCGGTCCCTTGCCTGCCCTCCCCTTTCTGGGCCCCTCGGAGCCTTCGCGGTGGCCCTGGCGTGTTCGGCCCTCCGGTTTTAACGGCGAGACCGGTGGGTTCGGCAGCGCCTTTACACATCCACGGGGGGACAAGCCGCCAGAAACGGGGTGTTGAGGAGTACCTTAGGGACTGAGGCTTTAAGAGAATAAAGAGGGGAAACCCCCCCAGGCTTAATAGGGAAGGTCTGGAGAAATCCTGGGTGGCGTTTCCCACCTCCCCATAATAAAATATGTCATAAAGACCGAGACGATGGCGCCTCAGCCTCCTGCTGATAAAATAGGGATGGCGACGGAAACTTCTTTGAGAGAAATCTGTTTCTGGGTGTCAGTATCCCCGCAAACCTTAGGCCTAGGTTTTTCTTTCCCTTTGGACCCCTGCGAAGGGCACACGCAGATCCTCTTACCGCCTGGAGGAAAGGCCCTAAGCCATTCTATGAATTCTCTGTCTTGTTTCTCTCTGATGGTGCTGAACTTTTTTTGCATGAGTTATTAGAGGGCGGAGCAAATGATGAAGTTCTCTGTGGAGTGATTTGAGAGAAGAGTACTCCATGTGCCTGAGTTTAATTTTGCCGTTCTAGTTTGTCATTTCGGAAGGAGGTCAGATTGTTAGTTCCCTCTCTTAGCAGAGTCTATGCTTCTCTGGTAGTAATTAGTTAAATACAGAGACTATTTCCACTGTTAATGGTCTTAGAATTTGACATGCAAGATCTGGTTAAGTAAAATTGTACGTTATTTTATCCATAAGGTTCTATGCAAGTTGCTGTTTTGTAATTAAAGCTAGTTTTAATTTTTGCTCTGCAACTATATATTCAATGTATTGTTATCTGTCTTGTGGCATGAAATATGACAAGGTTGGCAAAGTAAAATTGGGACGAGGAGTGAAATGATAACTTCTCACAACATTTTGAAATCTTATAATTGGATTATTGTATTTAAGATGTAGATTTGTCTGACCAAATCATTGTTACTGAAGAAAACCACAAAATTATTTTCTATATAACTAATATTACTGTGTTGTTTATTTAGAACAGTCTTTGTAGTGAATCACATACAGAAGGGAATATCTGTTTCTTCTGTGTATGGTATTGGACCGGTAGAATTGAACCCAGGGCCTGGCAAATTAATTAAGCCCTGTGTCACTGAACTACATCCTCAGCACTTTTAAATTTTATTTTTGAGTCAGGTTCTTGCTCAGTTGTCCAGACTGGCTTGGAACTTTCTATCCTCTTTACTCCTAAGTAGGGGGATTACAGGAGTGTGCCACCATGCCCAGCTTCTTTATTTACATTTCCTGGAGATGGTTTGAGATGCCATTTATTAATTTCAGTTTCTTTCTTTTTTTTTTAAATACTTATATTTTAGTTGTAGTTGGACACAATACCTTTGTTTATTTTTATGTGGTGCTGAGGATGGAACCCAGGGCCTTGCACGTGCTAGGCAAGCGCTATACTGCTGAGCCACAACCTCAGCCCTAATTTCAGTTTCTTATGCAAATACTACCCTTCAGAAATTCAGATTGTTTTATCCCACATTATTTCTTCTTATGAAATATTTTAAGATAACATACAAAAACTAAAGTGTGGTGGGAAAAATAGACTCACGTAATTGCTTTGATTCTATTTCTGTCTGTAAGTCTACAAGCTTGTTTCCTGTCCACTGGCCTTTGTATTGCTGGATTAAGTTGAAGTCTTTCAGTATCTGAAAGTCTACAGAAGGGAAATTTTTCTAGACTGTTTTTGATGAGAATTTATTTCTTTTCTTTGTTGGGAATTGAACCCAGGGCCTCAACACATGCTAAGCACCAGCTCTAAGTCAGATCTACACTCTCAGCCCTCCAAAGGTGAACATATCTTTTTTTCGGGGGTGGGGAGTTTGAATCCAGTACCTTAGGATGCTAAAAGTGTGCTCTGCCTTTGAGCGGCATCTCTAGTGGTGTTGTGAATTTCTATTGATAATTTTTTGGATTCTTTTTTTAAGTTGTGGATGGACGTGATATCTTATTTATTTTTATGTGGTGCCAAGGATTGAACCCAGGGCCTCACGCGTGCAAGGCAAGAGGCAAGCGCTCTACCACTGAGTTACATCCCCAGCCCTGGGATTGTTTTTATAACATAGTGATTAACCATTAGAAATACATGATTAAGGTGGGCAGGGTAGTATACAACTTAGTTCCAACTACTTGAAAGGCTGAGGCAGGAGGATCACTTGAGTACTGAAATTGAAGGCCAGCCTGGGCAGCATAGTAAGACCCTATCTCAAAATACATATACATAACATATAATCCCTCTGAACCTTTTTCATGTATCTTAAGAAGAAAATTTTGTGGGTAGGCATGGTGTGGATGCCTGTAATCTCAGTACCTTGTGAGGCTGAGGCAGGAGGATCTCAGGTTCAAAGCCAGCAACTTAGTCAGGTTCTAAGCAACATAGTGAGACCCTGACACAAAAAAGGGATGGGGATGTGGCTCAGTGGTTAATTGCCC